>NC_056670.1:19165736-19465736 GCF_018350195.1 Panthera tigris | reverse complement strand
ATTTAAATAATATAACAGAAAGTGAATTTAGAATAATAGTCATAAAATTAATCGCTGGGCTTGAAAACAGTATAGAGGACAGCAGAGAATCTCTTGCTACAGAGATCAAGGGACTAAGGAACAGTCATGAGGAGCTGAAAAACGCTTTAAACGAAATGCAAACCAAAATGGAAACCATGACGGCTCGGGTTGAAGAGGCAGAGGAGAGAATAGGTGAACTAGAAGATAAAGTTATGGAAAAAGAGGAAGCTGAGAGAAAGAGAGATAAAAAAATCCAGGAGTATGAGGGGAAAATTAGAGAACTAAGTGATACACTAAAAAGAAATAATATACGCATAATTGGTATCCCAGAGGAGGAAGAGACAGGGAAAGGTGCTGAAGGGGTACTTGAAGAAATAATAGCTGAGAACTTCCCTGAACCGGGGAAGGAAAAAGGCATTGACATCCAAGAGGCACAGAGAACTCCCTTCAGACGTAACTTGAATCGATCTTCTGCATGACATATCATAGTGAAACTGGCAAAATACAAGGATAAAGAGAAAATTCTGAAAGCAGCAAGGGATAAACGTGCCCTCACATATAAAGGGAGACCTATAAGACTCGTGACTGATCTCTCTTTTGAAACTTGGCAGGCCAGAAAGCACTGGCACGAGATCTTCAGTGTGCTAAACAGAAAAAATATGCGGCCGAGAATCCTTTATCCAGCAAGTCTGTCATTTAGAATAGAAGGAGAGATAAAGGTCTTCCCAAACAAACAAAAACGGAAGGAATTTGTCACCACTAAACCAGCCCTACAAGAGATCCTAAGGGGGATCCTGTGAGACAAAGTACCAGAGACATCACTACAAGCATAAAACATACAGACATCACAATGACTCTAAACCCGTATCTTTCTATAATAACACTGAATGTAAATGGATTAAATGCGCCAACCAAAAGACATAGGGTATCAGAATGGATAAAAACACAAGACCCATCTATTTGCTGTCTACAAGAGACTCATTTTAGACCTGAGGACACCTTCAGATTGAGAGTGAGGGGATGGAGAACTATTTATCATGCTACTGGAAGCCAAAAGAAAGCTGGAGTAGCCATACTTATATCAGACAAACTAGACTTTAAATTAAAGGCTGTAACAAGAGATGAAGAAGGGCATTATATAATAATTACAGGGTCTATCCATCAGGAAGAGCTAACAATTATAAATGTCTATGTGCCGAATACAGGAGCCTCCAAATATATAAAACAGTTACTCATAAACATAAGCAACCTTATTGATAAGAATGTGGTAATTGCAGGGGACTTTAACACTCCACTTACAGAAATGGATAGATCATCTAGACACATGGTCAATAAAGAAACAAGGGCCCTGAATGATACATTGGATCAGATGGACTTGACAGATATATTTACAACTCTGCATCCCAAAACAACAGAATATACTTTCTTCTCGAGTGCACATGGAACATTCTCCAAGATAGATCATATACTGGGTCACAAAACAGCCCTTCATAAGTTCACAAGAATTGAAATTATACCATGCATACTTTCAGACCACAATGCTATGAAGCTTGAAATCAACCACAGGAAAAAGTCTGGAAAACCTCCAAAAGCATGGAGGTTAAAGAACACCCTACTAACGAATGAGTGGGTCAAGCAGGCAATTAGAGAAGAAATTAAAAAATATATGGAAACAAACGAAAATGAAAATACAACAATCCAAACGCTTTGGGACGCAGCAAAGGCAGTCCTGAGAGGAAAATACATTGCAACCCAGGCCTATCTCCAGAAACAAGAAAAATCCCAAATACAAAATCTAACAGCACACCTAACGGAAATAGAAGCAGAACAGCAAAGGCAGCCTAAACCCAGCAGAAGAAGAGAAATCATAAAGATCAGAGCAGAAATAAACAATATAGAATCTAAAAAAACTGTAGAGCAGATCAACGAAACCAAGAGTTGGTTTTTTGAAAAAATAAACAAAATTGACAAACCTCTAGCCAGGCTTCTCAAAAAGAAAAGGGAGATGACCCAAACAGATAAAATCATGAATGAAAATGGAATTATTACAACCAATCCCTCAGAGATACAAACAATTCTCAGGGAATACTATGAAAAATTATATGCCAACAAATTGGACAACCTGGAAGAAATGGACAAATTCCTAAACACCCACACTCTTCCAAAACTCAATCAGGAGGAAATAGAAAGCTTGAACAGACCCATCACCAGCGAAGAAATTGAATCGATTATCAAAAATCTCCCAACAAATAAGAGTCCAGGACCAGATGGCTTCCCAGGGGAGTTCTACCAGACGTTTAAAGCAGAGATAATACCTATCCTTCTCAAGCTATTCCAAGAAATAGAAAGGGAAGGAAAACTTCCAGACTCATTCTATGAAGCCAGTATTACTTTGATTCCTAAACCAGACAGAGACCCAGTAAAAAAAGAGAACTACAGGCCAATATCCCTGATGAATATGGATGCAAAAATTCTCAGTAAGATACTAGCAAATCGAATTCAACCGCATATAAAAAGAATTATTCACCATGATCAAGTGGGATTCATTCCTGGGATGCAGGGCTGGTTCAACATTTGCAAATCAATCAATGTGATACATCACATTAACAAAAAAAAAGAGAAGAACCATATGATCCTGTCAATCGATGCAGAAAAGGCCTTTGACAAAATCCAGCACCCTTTCTTAATAAAAACCCTTGAGAAAGTCGGGATAGAAGGAACATACTTAAAGATCATAAAGGCCATTTATGAAAAGCCCACAGCTAACATCATCCTCAACGGGGAAAAACTGAGAGCTTTTTCCCTGAGATCAGGAACACGACAGGGATGCCCACTCTCACCGCTGTTGTTTAACATAGTGCTGGAAGTTCTAGCATCAGCAATCAGACAACAAAAGGAAATCAAAGGCATCCAAATTGGCAAAGATGAAGTCAAGCTTTCGCTTTTTGCAGATGACATGATATTATACATGGAAAATCCAATAGACTCCACCAAAAGTCTGCTAGAACTGATACATGAATTCAGCAAAGTTGCAGGATACAAAATCAACGTACAGAAATCAGTTGCATTCTTATACACTAACAATGAAGCAACAGAAAGACAAATAAAGAAACTGATCCCATTCACAATTGCACCAAGAAGCATAAAATACCTAGGAATAAGTCTAACCAAAGATGTAAAGGATCTGTATGCTGAAAACTATAGAAAGCTTATGAAGGTAATTGAAGAAGATATAAAGAAATGGAAAGACATTCCCTGCTCATGGATTGGAAGAATAAATATTGTCAAAATGTCAATACTACCCAAAGCTATCTACACATTCAATGCAATCCCAATCAAAATTGCACCAGCATTCTTCTCGAAACTAGAACAAGCCATCCTAAAATTCATATGGAACCACAAAAGGCCCCGAATAGCCAAAATAATTTTGAAGAAGAAGACCAAAGCAGGAGGCATCACAATCCCAGACTTTAGCCTCTACTACAAAGCTGTAATCATCAAGACAGCATGGTATTGGCATAAAAACAGACACATAGACCAATGGAATAGAATAGAAACCCCAGAACTAAACCCACAAACGTATGGCCAACTCATCTTTGACAAAGCAGGAAAGAACATCCAATGGAAAAAAGACAGTCTCTTTAACAACTGGTGGTGGGAGAACTGGACAGCAACACGCAGAAGGTTGCAACTAGACCACTTTCTCACACCATTCACAAAAATAAACTCAAAATGGATAAAGGACCTGAATGTGAGACAGGAAACCATCAAAACCTTAGAGGAGAAAGCAGGAAAAGACCTCTCTGACCTCAGCCGTAGCAATCTCTTACTCGGCACATCCCCACAGGCAAGGGAATTAAAAGCAAAAGTGAATTACTGGGACCTTATGAAGATAAAAAGCTTCTGCACAGCAAAGGAAACAACCAACAAAACTAAAAGGCAACCAACGGAATGGGAAAAGATATTTGCAAATGACATATCTGACAAAGGGCTAGTATCCAAAATCTATAAAGAGCTCAGCAAACTCCACACCCGAAAAACAAATAACCCAGTGAAGAAATGGGCAGAAAACATGAATAGACACTTCTCTAAAGAAGACATCCGGATGGCCAACAGGCACATGAAAAGATGTTCAACGTCGCTCCTCATCAGGGAAATACAAATCAAAACCACACTCAGATATCACCTCACGCCAGTCAGAGTGGCCAAAAGGAACAAATCAGGAGACTTTAGATGCTGGAGAGGATGTGGAGAAACGGGAACCCTCTTGCACTGTTGGTGGGAATGCAAATTGGTGCAGCCACTCTGGAAAGCAGTGTGGAGGTTCCTCAGAAAATTAAAAATAGACCTACCCTATGACCCAGCAATAGCACTGCTAGGAATTTACCCAAAGGATACAGGAGTACTGATGCATAGGGGCACTTGTACCCCAATGGTTATGCAGCACTCTCAACAATAGCCAAATGATGGAAAGAGCCTAAATGTCCATCAACTGATGAATAGATAAAGAAATTGTGGTTTATATACACAATGGAATACTACGTGGCAATGAGAAAGAATGAAATCTGGCCTTTTGTAGCAACGTGGATGGAACTGGAGAGTGTGATGCTAAGTGAAATAAGCCATACAGAGAAAGGCAGATACCATATGGTTTCACTCTTATGTGGATCCTGAGAAACTTAACAGAAACCCATGGGGGAAGGGAAGGAAAAAAAAAAAAGAGGTTAGAGTGGGAGAGAGCGAAACCATAAGAGACTGTTAAAAACTGAGAACAAACTGAGGGTTGATGGGGGGTGGGAGGGAGGGGAGGGTGGGTGATGGGTATTGATGAGGACACCTTTTAGGATGAGCACTGGGTGTTGTATGGAAACCAATTTGACAATAAATTTCATATATTAAAAAAAATAAAAATAAAACCTTATAAACAGAAAAAAAAAAAAAAAGAAAAATCATGTGTTACTTAAAATCATTCCTTCCCAGTGATAACTAAGGCTTTAGTACTAGATTAAGTTTGTCTGCTTCTTTCTCTTTTTAAATTATGACATATCTTAAACATGTAGAAAATGCCAAAATTATGTGAAGCTCCCCCCACTCCTGTGTCCACCACCCAGATATAATGAATATTTATATTTTGAAATATTTACTATTAAAGACAAAGTTAGCTGTTTAATTCCCCTACTTCTTCCTGAAGATGTGGCTCCTTTGTTGAAATTTTGTGACTCTCATTGCATGTTTTTATAACTTGATCACACATTTATGAATATATAGCTTTATATAATATTAGATATGTAGCTATATAGATATTAAAATGTTAAATATATATAATATTGTTTTGTATATCATGTTGGTTTCTGTCTTAAAATTGTACACAAATGATATCATACTTAATCTGTAATATCTTTTCTTTGCTCAAGGTGTTTTTGAGTTTTATTCATTTTGATGCATATAGGAGCTAAGTAATTTTAATTATTGTATATTATATATAAATATACCATAACTTATTCATTAGCTCATGTCAGTGGACAATTAGATTGTTCCCATTTTTTGCTATTACTAATAATGTGTCCCTAATGGCTATTGCTTTTTGGATCTTAAAATTAAGCAGAAGTTTTTCTGGGTTAAATTCTATAATTGAAATCGCTGTGTCATAGAGTTTACACATCTTTAACTTCACTTGATATTGCCAAATTGCTGTCTAAACTATTGTGCCAATTTGTACTCCCTCATTCTCTCCTAATATTTAGTATTGCTAGTCTTTTTTAATAATCAGGTAATTGTCAAATTATTATTATTTTAAAATCTGAATTTCACTAATTACTCAAGAGATTAAGTGTCTTCTACCTGATTATTGATCATTTGGGTGTCCTTGTCTATGAATTGCCTTTTCACATCTTTTGTCAATTTTTCTCTTTTCTTTCTTCATGAGTCTATGGAAGTTATTCTGGATACCAGATTGGTTGTCTTTTGTCAAATGTTTAAATATCTGTGTAATCAAATATCTATATGGTCTATATAATCAGACCTTCGCCCCTTCAAAGTTCATACTTTTGAGGTCTTGTTTAAGAAATCTCTCCTTATCTCTTTAAAATGGTCTGCTGCATTTTTTCCTAAACATTTTAAAGTTCATATCTTATATTTAGTTCTTTAATTTACCTGGAATTTGTTTTTATATAGAAGGATACAGGAATCTAATTTTATCTTTTTCCAAAGGTTAGATAATTGCTCCGCTACTGTTCATTTATATGTAGATCTGGTATGGGCTCTCTGTTCTTTTTCACTGGTATTTTTGTCTTGTACCAAACCACATTATTTCCATTACCTTAGCTTTATAATAAGTTTTACTTTCCTATAGGACAAGTACCCTTTTCTTATTTGCCTTGAAAAGTAAGTTTCTATTCTTTACCCTTTCATATGAATTTTAGGATGAGCCTGTCAAAGTCCATGAAAAATCCTATAGTTATTTCAATTGTAATTGCATTAAATGTAAATATTAATTTGGGGGAAAAATTGGTATCCTTGTAATGGCCATTCTTACCATTCTTGATCATGCTATAGTCTCCATTTACTTATGTCTTCTTAAGTGTTCCTTTACTGAAACTGGTATACTTTTTTCGATAAAGATCTTTGCATCTTTTGTTAAATTAATTTCTTGGCGTTTTTGTCATTATTTGTTGCTAGTTTATATGAATATAATTGATTTTGTTATCATAATCTTGTATTCAGAACTCTGTATGATCTTATGTATTTTAATTTTTCCATGACTTTCATGTTGATAATCTTTAGGGCATCAAAGTCAAAGTGTACGTCAAAGTGTACCCCAAAGTCCGACTAATTATAAAGTCATAGTTAAGACTCCGCAAATCACCAAATAACAAATAGACCACCTAGAATTGGGTTTGTTCTTTTCAATCCCTTTTTCTCTTATTTGAGTATCTTATTCTCTCTCTTTTCCCCATCTCCTCTTAAACTGACTAGGACTTCCAGAGACTCATCTGAACATAGTTTTAATAGCCAAGTAGACAACAAGGTCCTGAAGAGAAAGCAGCTGTCCTTTCCTACCTATCTAGTTTTGGTAAAATCAAAACTAATGGTTTAATTATTATAACTGGATAAATATTATTCACAGCACAGCCACACAAGACTTTTTCTTTTCTTGTGTTACATTTACTTGTGCTGGAGTTTATAATGCATCTATTAATTCCCAAATTATTTTCTCTGTTATTTGCTTCTATTTTCTACATTAGATGTTTACCTCACAGGTCTGCCAATCATTGCATATCAATTCATTTTTAAGAGGAGGCACTTAAAAAGCTGGCTTCAGTCTTTGCATGTATAAGTAGGATTTACTGACAATGTGTATTACTCTAGGGTTGTCTATTTGAGTTACAAATGTCAGTACTTTCCCTTTACTATTCTATTGGCTGGGCTGGTGCTATGGACCAAATATTTGTGTCTCCACCTAAATTCCTGTGTTGAAGTCCTACTGTGATGGCAGTTGAAAGTGGGCCTGTTGGGAGGTAATTCATTCATGAGGATGGAGGATGGACACTCCATGATGGGATTAGTGAACTTATAAGAAGAGGAAGAGAGTTAGTCCTCGCTCTCTGCTATGTAAGAATACAATGAGATGTCCATCTGCAAACCAGGAAGTGGGCTCTTATCAGATACAGGATCTACTGAGCAACTTGATCTTCCACTTCTCAGCCTCCAGAGGTGTGAAAAATAAATGTTTGTTATTTAAGCCACCCAGCTGATGGCTATTCTTCTTACAGTAGCCTGAACTAAATAAGGTGGGGAAGAGATATGGAGAGGAGTTATAAGCAACTTATTAGGAAAAGGGGCTAATCACCCCTTTTCCTTTAATATTTAATAGCAAGGTCTTGCTATTAAATATACAGATTTTTTCTTAGCCCTCCTGTTTTTAATCCAGCTTTTTGCCAATTCTAGAGTCTTGGAATTCAGTACCACCCATGACAGTCCTTCCTCAGAGTAAGGCTCAAGTCATCTTTCCAAGGGTGGGGGAAGGGCCAGTTAACTGCCTATGTGGGCCTGTCTGACAGGGAATTTGGTGGAGGGCATTTATAGCTTGCTAGTCAGATATTTAATGTATCCGCTTGTTTTCAGAGCTGTACCCCTTCCCCCATGTTCACAGTTACCCCAATTCCTAAATCTCTATAGAATTCTATTTTTCTTCTTACTATTTTTATTATGAGGTTTTAAAAACAAAACTTTTTGTTAATACAGAAAATTGACAAATAACAGCATGTATGTCTATGATTCTTGCAAATATAGCTCCCTTCCACCAGTTTATTGTTTCTTTTATTTATTGGGTGTTTGCCCAATATTTTTTTTGTTTTTTAAAATGAAGTCAAAAGTTATGGCTTCTGAGTTTTATGTTATAAAAGTTTTTCCTACTTTATGTGTTTAAAAATATTGTTCTCTTTCCTTTCAGAACTTTATAATCTCTCCCTGCCTTTATATTTTGGGGGTAGGATTATCAATTATTGTAAGGTATCAGGTGATGGCAGGTATCTAATATCCAGATGGCTATTAGTTGTTTCAGTACAATCCTTTGAATTATTCATATTTTTAAAGTTATTAAAAATGACACTTTTATTTTAAATCCCAATTTGAATTAAGGTCCTTTTTAAACATCTATTCTTTTTAATAGAGTTTTTTTAGTGTAAATTCATGCTTCATTATTACACCATTTCAATTATTATCATAGTTTAATAATAGGTTGAACTATCTGAGGTTATAGGTTTTGCTACCCTCCTATAGCACTCTGGAGAACATCTCAGAAATGCTCAGGTCAAAGCCTTGCCACGACCCTTCTTCTTTCTCTCACATTCTATACCCAATCCATCAGCTAACCTGATCCATTTTACCTTCAAAACATAGCCTGCATCTGATCTGTTCTCTACTGCTCCATCCTACCTGAAGATGCCTTCATTTCTCTCATCCGGATTATTACAGATGCCCCTCAAACGCTTTTCTTGCCTCTGTGCTTGATGTCCCTACAGTTCATCTCCATACTAAAGTGGGGTTACATGTAAGTCAGATGTCAGCCTCCTGCTCAAAAATCCTCTGGTAGCAGTTGATCTTATTCAGAGTAAAAGACAAATACTCACACAGCCCCAGGGACTTCTCTGACTTCCTTACCTCCCACTCTTTCCTTAATTCAGCTCCAGCCACAGGGGTCTCCCTGCTATTCTTCAAACAAACACATAAACAAACAAAGTAGCATAATTTATCCAGACCTTTTCACTTGCTGATCTGCTACCTGGAACTTGGTTCTTTCAGATATCTATTTAGGCTGGTGGCAAAGAGGGAAGATAGAAAAAAGTTCAGATATTCTCCTGTTATAATTTCTGAATAGGTAGTAGCTAGACACTATCTAAACAAACAGAATATAGAGTATATTTCATAATAAAGTTAACAACAAAAGCAATATACAAACTTCCCAAACTGTCAGAAGAAATACACATACCACCACAAAACCAACACAGAACATATTGTGAAAAATTATATTTAAAAGGCCAAAAATAAGAAAGAAGTCATTAAAAAATGATAGAACTAAAACTCACTTATTATATTCATAGATGTAAATATGCTAAAACCTACCTATCAGAAAAAAGACTGGTTGAATTTTAAAAGAACATTCTACATTGTATATTCTATACATAGAGAAAGCACTAAATTAAGACTACTCAAAATTTGCAAATAAAAGTATGAACAAAGATATTCTATGAAAATACATATATAAATTTTTAATGTTTATTTATTTTTGAGGGAGAGAGAGAGAGAGACAGAGTGCAAGCAGGGGAGGGGCAGAGACAGGGGAAGACACAGAATCTGAAACAGAATCCAGGCTCTGAGCTGTCAGCACAGAGCCCCATGTGGGGCTCAAACTCATGAACAGTGAGATCATGACCTGAGCCAAGTCGAACCCTTAACTGTCTAAGGCACCCAGACACCCAAAAATACATATATAAAAGAAAGGGGTTGCAATATTAATATCAGATGATTTAAATTCTGGGAAGTAATTATAAAGATGACACTTTATAAAGAGTTCAATATATAATAAAAGTTTAATGATATGCCCAACTTATATGGACAATTTGACCAAACTTACTGGAAATTGTAGGTGAGAATGGGAATGGGCAATGGCAGAAAATCTGGAGGCCTGCACGTTGCTTTCTGTGGCTTTGAACCATCATTTAAGTGCCACCTCTGCTTTTTAGGTCACATCTTAGTATTGTCTAGTTATTTACCATAATGTTCTCTTTAAAATGACATATTTCTTTTTCTTTAAGTTTTTATTTAAATCGAAGTTAGTTAACAAACAGTATAATATTAGTTTCAGGGGTAGAATTTAGTGATTCAACACTTCCATACATCACCCAGTGCCCATCACAACAAGTACACTCCTTAATCCCCATCATTCTTTTAACCCATCTCCCCACCAACCTCCCCTCTGGTAACCATCAGTTTGTTCTCTATAGCTAAGAGTCCGTTTCCTGGTTTGCCTCTCTTTTTTCCCCTCCTTTGTTCATCTGTTTTATTTCTTAAATTCCACACATGAATGAAATTATATGGTATTTGTCTTTCTCTGACTTACTTATTTCACTTAGCATATTCATCAGTGTCCTTGGAAATGGCAGGATTTCATTCTTTTTTGATGGCTGAGTAATATTCCATTATACATATATACCACATCTTCTTCATCTATTCATCAGTCAACGGACATTTCGGCTCCTTTCATAATTTTGCTATTGTTGGTAATGTTGCTATAAACATTGGAATGCATGTATCCCTTCAAAATTAGTATTTTTTCTATCCTTTGGATAAATACCTAGTAGTGCTTGCCAGGTCATAGAGTAGCTCTATTTCTAATTTTTTGAGGAACCTCTATACTGTTTTCCAGAGTGGCTGCATTCCCACTAGCATTCCCACTAGCAGTCCAAAAGGGTTTCCCTTTCCCCGCATCCTCACCAACATCTGTTATTTCCTGAGTTGTTAATTTTAGCCACTCTGACCAGTGTGAGTGGTATCTCAGAGTGGTTTTGATTTGTATTTCCCTGATGATGAGAGATGTTGAGAATCTTTTCATGTGTCTGTTTGCCATCTGGATGTCTTCTTTGGAAAAGTGTCTATTGATGACTTCTGTCCATTTCTTCACTGGATTATTTGTTTTTTATGTGTTGAGTTTGGTGAGTTCTTTATAGATTTTGGACACAAACCCTTTATTGGATATGTCATTTGCAAATATCTTCTCCCATTCCATAGGTTGTTTTTAGCTTTGTTATTTTCTTTGCCATGCAGAAGCTTTTTACCTGGATGAAGTTTCAATAATTTATTTTTACTTTTGTTTCCCTTGCCACAGGAGACATATCAGTAAGAAGTTGCTATGGCTGAAGTCAAAGAGGTTACTGCCTTTTTCTCCTCTAGGATTTTGATGCTTTCCTGTCTCACATTTAGGTCTTTCATACAATTGAATTTTTTGTGCGTATGGTATAAGAAAGTGGTCCACTTTCATTCCTTTGCATGTTGCTGTCCAGTTTTCCCAGCACCATTTGTTGAACAGATTGTCTTTTTTCCATTGGATATTCTTTCCTGCTTTGTTGAAGATGAGTTGGCCATATAGTTGTGGGTCCATTTCTAGGTTTTCTACTCTGTTCTATTGGTCTGTGTATATGTTTTTGTGCCAGTACCATACTGTCTTGATGATTACAGCTTTGTAATACAACTTGAAGTCCAGAACTGTGATGCCTCCAGCTTTGCTTTTCTTTTTCAAGATTGCTTTGGTATTTGGGTTTTTTGTGGTTCCATACAAATTTTAAGATTGTCCTAGCTCTGTGAAAAATGCTGGTGGTATTTTGATAGGGATTGCATTAAATGTGTAGATTGCTTTAGGTAGTATTGACATTTTAATAATATTTGTTCTTCAGTTCATGAGTGTGGAATGTCTTTTCACTTTTTTATGTCTTCCTCAACTTCTTTCATCAATGTTTTATTGTTTTCAAAGTACAGATATTTTACCTCTTTGGTTAGGTTTATTCTTAAGTATCTTATGGTTTTTAGTGCAATTGTAAATGAGACAGATTCTTTGATTTCTCTTTCTGCTGCTTCATTATTGGTGAATAGAAATGCAACAGATTTCTGTATGTTGATTTTGTATCCTGTGACTTTACTGAATTTGTGGATTGGCTCTAGCAATTTTTGGGTGGAGTCTTGGGTTTTCTATATAGAGTATCATGTCATCTGCAAATCATGAAAATTTGACTTCTTCCTTGTCCTTTTGGATGCCTTTTATTTCTTTTTGTTGTGTAATTGCTGAGGCTAGGACTTTTGGTACTGTGTTAAATTAACAGTGGTGAGAGTGGACATCCCTGTCTTACTCCTGACCACAGAGGAAAAGTTTTTCTCAGTTTTTCCCTATTGAGGAGTTATTAGCTGTGGATTTTTCATACATGGCCTTTATTATGTTGAGGTATATTCCCCCATCCCTACTTTGTTGAGGGTTTATTTAAATCAAGAATGGATGTTGTAACTTGTCAGATGCTTTCTCTGCATCTGTGGAGATTAATGTGGAATATCATGATGATTGATTTGTGAATATTGAACCACCCTTGCAGCCCAGGAATAAATCCCACTTGGTCTTTGTCACTTTTGGTCTTTTCTTACCACTCAAAGAGACCCCTTTAATATCTCTTGCAGGGCTGGTTTAGTGGTCAGAAACTCTTAGTTTTCATTTGTCTTGTAAACTCTTTATCTCTCCTTCTATTCTAAATGACACTGGATAGAGTATTCTTGGCTGAAGATTTTCCCCATTCAGCACATTGAGTATACCGTGCCACTCCCTTCTGGCTTGCCAAGTTTTTGTGGAGACATCTGCAGCTGGCCTTATGGGTCTTCCCTTATAAGTTAGGGAATTATTTTGTCTTGTTGCTTTAGGGTTTTTTCTTTATCACTTTATTTTGTAGATTTAAGTACAATATGTCTTGGTGTTGACCTGCTTTTGTTGATTTTGATGGGAGTTCTCTGTGCCTCCTGGATTTGGATGTCTGTTCCCTTCCCCAGATTAGCAAAATTTTCAGCTATTACTTCCTCAAATAAATCTTCTGCCCTCTTTTCTTTCTCTTCTTCTCCTGGGACTTCTATGATATGAATGTTATTATGTTTGAAGGAGTCACTGAGTTCCTTAAGTCTATTCTCATGATCCATAATTCTTTCTCTCTTTTGTTTCGCTTCATTATTTTCCATAATTTTGTTTTTTTAAACGTTTATTTATTTATTTTTATTTTTGAGACATAGAGAGACAGAGCATGAATGGGGGAGGGTCAGAGAGAGAGGAAGACACAGAATCCAAAGCAGGCTCCAGGCTCTGAGCTGTCAGCACAGAGCCCGATGCGGGGCTTGCACTCACAGACCGCGAGATCATGACCTGAGCCAAAGTCGGATGCTTAACCGAGTGAGCCACCCAGGCGCCCCCATGATTTTGTTTTCTATACCACTCATTCATTCCTCTGCTTCTTCCATCCTGGTGTTCATTACATTAAATCTGTTTTGAATCTAGTTATTATATTTTTTGTTTCTACCTGATTGTTTTTTAACTATTTTATTTCTGTGGTTAAGGTCTCCCTGATTTCTTCCATGCTTTTTTCAAGCCCAGGAAGTATCCTTATGATTGTTGCTTCAATTTTTTTTAATGTTTACTTATTTTTAAGAGAGAGTCAGAGCATGAGTTGGTGAGAAGCAGAGAGAGAGGGGGACACAGAAATTGAAACAGGCTTCAGGCTCTGAGCTGTCAACAGAGAGCCTGATGAGGGTCTCTAATAGATAAACTGTGAGATCAAGACCTGAGCTGAAGTCAGATGCTTAACTGACTGAGCCACCCAGGTGCCCCTTCTTATGATTGTTGATTTAAATCTCCATCAGGCAGGGGTGCCTGGGTGGATCAGTTGGTTGAGTGGCCAACTCTTGATCTCAGCTCAGGTCTTGATCTCAGTATCATGAGTTCTGTCCCTGCTTTGGGCTTTATGCTGTGCATGAAGTCTACTTTAAAAAAAAAAGAACCCCAAGCAGTAAATTCTGCATCAGGCATATTGCTTATATCTGTTTAGATTAGATCTCTGGCCATGAACTTTTTTTGTTCTTTCTTTTGGGATGAATTCCTCTGTCTTGGTATTTTGTCTAGGTCTCTGTCTTCTTCTGTGTGCTAGAAAAGCCTGTTATGTTTCCTGCTTCTGAGAGTAATGGCTTTATGAAGAAGAGGTCACATGGTGTCCAGGCCCTGGTGCTTCTGGTGTGTGCTGCATACACTCTCATGCTGCATTTAACAAGTAGACCTATGCTACTTTCACTAGACCTAAACCCTTGGAGAACTCTATGGTCAGTAGATGTGGTGCATGCAAGGGTTTGTGTTGGTATCTGGGGAAGAAGCCTACTATTTTGGTCCTTAGACACACTTGCCTAAGAAAAGCAGTACCACCAGAGCACATGGGGGTAGGACTTGGTGTAAGCAGGTTAGGCAGGCAGTGCTGGGAATGTGCTGCTTATTGAAGTTCATTTATGCTGAGGGGTGGGGAGGGGGGGAAATGGCCCCATACAGATCCCTTTTCCCTGGAGAGAGTTCTCCATGCTTGCCACTCTCAGGGAAGCACTCCCAGAAGCATGAATAAGTTCCCCTCATATTTTTCAGATCATTGTTTTCACACTGTCTCTGGGTTGCTTGTCTGCCTGGAGCAGCACAGTGCACTTGGGACTCTATCCCAGTCAAACCTGCTGGCTTTTTATACTCAAGGCTTTAGGGACATGCTCTGGGCTGGGTCCTGTGCTGGTCTTCTGGGGGACGATCTCGCTACACAGGGACTAATGCAGGCTTGACTGAGAAGGAAAGATGCACCAGAGCACAAGACATGGGATTTAGAGCAAGACAGGCTAAACAGCCAGTGTCCAGGTTAGCTGACTTCAATAGGTGTCTCTGTGCCTATGCTGAGGGGCAGGGGAAGGAAATGGTGCCCCCTGGCTCTTTTGTCACAAGAGACGTGACTCTGAGAGTGCCACCTCTAACAGAAGTACTCCAATAAAAGGGAACAGTCTCTCCCCCTGTGCCTTAAGATTCCTGAAACTACACCATCTGCCCTGTAGTTGCTTGTACTCCTTGTCTCCAGGAACAGGGCAGTGCCCTCAGGGCTCTATCCCAGCCAAGCCCAAGGACCTTTAAAACTCCAGTCTTTGAACCAGCCCCACTGGTTGCAAAAGCTCAAAAAAGTCAGACCCTCTTGATTTACCAACCAATGGCTTTGGGAAAGTGTTCTCCTTGTGCATACCATGGGCATTCTCCATGACCAGGACTCCAACCCATCCATACCACCCATGATCCAGCTTCTCCCCCAAACCACATCTTTGTACTTCCTTCCTGTGGCTGATCTCTTCTCTCCCTCTAGTTGTGCAGTTTGTTCTGTCAGTCCTCAGGTTGATTTCTTGGGTAGATAGAATGCTTTGATAGTTAATCTAGCTGTGTTGGAGGGACAAGGCAAGCCTAGGATCCTTCTACTATGTCACCATTTTAGCTCCCCCCCTCTAATTACACATTTATTAACTGAAATAAGTTTAAAATATAAAAGGTAAATGTGAGAGTTAATACCTTACCTGAAAAAGGGACCTGCTCCTCAGTTCTGAGTATGTGACTCTATGTTACCAAATTATTCAAATGAAGCCAGAAATCCATTTTATAAATATCTTCTGAATTTTCAATGTTAACTTGAAGAGACAAGCAAAAACTGCTTTTGGTTCTTCTGACCATGAGTCTACCAGTGTTCAGTATTTGTGTTAGTAGGTACTGGGGACACATAAAGAAAATTGCCCTTATTGTCTCCTCCCTTCAGTGTCAGACATAAGCTCCTACAGGCCAATGCTCCCTTCTCTTCTCCCTTCATCTTCAGCCACTGATAATGCCACTTATGACTTACATGGACTGTCAACTCCTTCAGAGCATCCCTTCCCTTCTCATTGCATCCCCTCTCCACTCCCTCTGCCTACCATAGTTTTGGTACTTAATGGGTGTTATGCATTTATTTGTTGATTGATTCATTCACTCAACATATGTTAGATAGCAGAGAAACAGAAAAGACTATAACTTAAGTGAACAGTCTTATAATAAGTATCAGATGGACTTGGACAAAAAATAAGCATAGTCCTGTAGGCTATAAAGAAGGGGCACCTAATCCTAAATGAAGAAGTAGAGATGGCCCTCACAGGAGGCAATATCTAAAATAATTATTTGATTCTTGAAGAAGAAGTTGGGTTTATCCAGGAGAAAAAAAAAGTTGTGGGGAGGCCTTCCAAGAAGAGAGAGCAGTTTGATATGGGGTATGAATTAGATTGGAATAGCTGATTCCAGAGCATGGGCTGGGAATGATGAATGAAGGTACCAAAGGGTAGTCAAAGTTGGTCATCAGAACTATATTGAATAACTTCATGTGAGACCAGCACACAATGCAAATGCCTCTTCGCTTTTTTTTTTTTCCAATGGGTTTTTCTCCCCACATCTATAATTTCTTTCTTCTAACTCTCTGACTGGCAAAATCTCACTTATCCTTCAAATACCAGGTTAAATGCAAGTTTTTCTGGAAAAATGGTCTCAACTTCCAACTCCCAGGAACAAAATTTGAATGGACTGAACCACTTTACTTTGTACATACTTATATTTTAGCTCTAATTATTATTATTATATAATTATTATTATCTATTATCTATCTATAATAATTATCTAATTATTATCTAATAATAATTATTATTATTAGTTTTTCAGCTAGGCTGGAATCATTTTAAGTTTTTTTAAAATTTTTTTTTTTTAACATTTATTTATTTTTGAGACAGAGAGAGACAGAGCATGAACGGGGGAGTGGCAGAGAGAGAGGGAGACACAGAATCAGAAGCAGGCTCCAGGCTCTGAGCTGTCAGCCCAGAGCCGACGCGGGGCTCGAACTCACAGACCGTGAGATCATGACCTGAGCTGAAATCGGACGCTCAACCGACTGAGCCACCCAGGCGCCCCCATTTTAAGTTTTTAAAGTTTATTGTTTTTAAGTTCATCTTGGTATCCAAAGGGTCTGTAAGATACTTCATATTTATTCCTTGAATGAGTAAATATCTACATACTAGTGTTTTGGGAGTACAAAAGGAACAAGGGATTGTCATTGGCTTCTCAGAAAAAATAGCATTTGAGGAGGATGTTGAGAATAAGTAAATTAGACACACACACAAAAGAAGAGTGAGGAAGGCCATATCATACAAATGGAATAGCAAGAGCAAAGATATTTTGTATTAAGTCACTGGGTTAAATTAGCTGCCCAATTGATTAGTGGGGATCAAGCAAATTTGATGACATTTGCATAAAAGGAAGGTTGTTATGAAATTCCATTTCACACTGAGTTCTTCCACTGCTTTGACCTGTGTTCAAACATTTCTGAAGAGGTGAAGCTATTTGTTTACCTATGTTAGTGCAGTTGAACAGATAACTATGACAGGTCTTTCTTTTCTTACTGTGTGTATTTTAATACCAAGTTCATGTTTGACTTTCTCAATGGAGTCTTTTCCAATTATTGAAATCTTTAGGGACTCCCTTCTTTTTTCTGAATCCCTCTGGACTTTCTGCTGATACATTTTCCAATATAAATTATAACATTAAAGGCATGTTTACTTTTTTTTGTAATTGAAATTTTTTAGATTTTTATTTATATCTTTTTTTGGCTTGCAGTTGATATTACAAGACATTATAAATATTTAGCACATACATAAATATACATAGATATAGTTAACCCTTCATTTTACTCTCTCAAAGAATTATGAATATATGGAAACCTTACCAAGAAGGTAAAAACATCTCATTACTCTTCAAAAAAAATTAGATTAAGGTTAGAGAAATGTGCTTCACTCAAGAAATTTATTATTTTAAACATTTATTTTTTAAAATATATTTGAAGGCAATGGGAGGTTGGAAATTTGATACTATAGGGGTTCCTGCATGGATCATTCAGTTAAGCACCTGACTCTTGATTTTGGCTCAGGTCATGATCTGGTTTGTGGGATTACGTGCTGAATTGAGCTCTGCTCTGACAGTGTGGAGTCTGCTTGGTGTTCTCTCTCTCTCTCTCTCTCTCTCTCAAAATAAACAAATAAACATTAAAAAAAAGTAATTTGAGGAGGAAGGGAGTTAAGATGGTGGGGAATAAGGGGACAAGGATTTTTCTCGTCCCTCATACACAGTTGTATTGAGGTCAGATCACTTGGAATAACCAGGAAATCAATCTGTGGAGTGGCAGAAGGATCTCCATAGTTGGAGGGAGAAAGCTTGGCAGGATCAAGGTTCATGTATGTGACTTGGGGGAGATAAATTGGCATAGGCATGGAGGGGAGGGAACCCTCTCTATCAAGAGACAAAAGGGAGAGAGAGAGGGGTTGTGAAAATATTGCATTGAGTTAGCATAAGAGGAAAACCTTTCTGGACCTGGACTGGGGAATGAGAAATACAGACATTGCCAATTTATTTTTTGCAAACAGCTTTAGGAGCTGAAACTCAGAGGTTCAGAAGTGTGTGACTTTCTCTAGAGTGAAACTGGGAGCCTTGGCTTGTGCTCCTGGGGAGGAGGTAGCTGGCCCTGGAGTGCATAATATGGTGTAGCAATCTCAGGTGCACTGGGAGAGAATAGTCCCCTTTCCAGAGTAATTTGGGAAGAAGCTTTATTGCCTCCCCAAAGACAAAGACCCTGCAGATGGCAGCCAAAGGCCTTTTATCAGCAGGGCGGAGAGGTTCTACTCTGGAACAGGGGAGAGGAGCCACAATGAGCTAGGTCCCTTGAAGGCTTTGGGTTTTGAATCCCAGCCAAGTGCTTAGAAGGCATGGGAGAACTGTGGAGCAGGGCAAGCTGACCGCCCTCCCTATTCTGTGAGGGCTGCCTGAACTGTGTGGGTTGAGAAAGTCTGGGGAGAAGAGATTGGGGTGTCACCATCTTTCCTCCCAACACCAAAATGGTGGGACTTCAGAGAGCAGCACAGCGGCCCCCAGTGGAGGCAGGACACACTTACACCAAACCCTGTTCCTCCATGCCTGGCAACTGCTTATACTGGAGGAAGACTGGGAGCCAATGTAGTCAGCCTCTCCTCCAGACTAGCACAGTCACTGGTCCCAGGCACCAACAGACAACTGTGGTTTTTTTTTCTTTTATTATTTTCTTTTATTCTATTTTATTTTTCTTTCTACTCTCTTCTTTTTTCTTTTTGAATCAGACTCATAGTTTCTGATTTGTTTTTGGTCAGTTTGAATTTAGTCAATTCTTATTTTATATATAAATAGATAGATATAAATATAGATTATACATATGTGTGTGTGTGTATCTGTGCGCACATGTGTGTGTGTGTGTGTGTGTGTATATATATAGTTTTTTGTTTGATCAAGCATTTTTATCCTATTCTTTTTCCATCTTTTCTCTTTCTTCTTTATTTTCCTTTCTCTTTCTCTGGATTTAGCCTTACAGTTTTTTTGATTCTCTGTTTTGGTCTTATCTCCCCTTTGTCTTTTTATGGGATAAGGCTTTCTGCCTCCCTCCCCTCCCCGCTCAACTATTCCTTTTTTCTCCCAGGATTACTTCAACAAACAAATCAAAGCACACCTGGTTGAAGGTCCAAACACTTTATCACGATAAGCAAGGAAGAGCTCTGCAGAGGACTGACCAGTGGGACAGAGCAGCCAAAATGCAACAACAGAGTGCATGCGACATACAACAAAAACATCTCTGAAGTGCCAGGCCCTGGACAGTACATGGCCCCTTTTTAATATAGTATTACTCTCAGGTGCAGGGCACATAACAAGTTCTAAAACATGCAAAAGACAGAAACTCAGCCAACATAAGAACATGGAGGAATTCTCCCTGAAAGAAAGTTCAAGAAGAAATCACAGCCAGAGAATTGCTCAAAACAGACATAAACTATATCGTGTGAGAAAGAATTTAGAATAAGTGTCATCAGACTAATAGCTGAGCTTTAAAAAAAGTATAGAAGATACCAGAGAAACTCTTGCTGCAGAGATCAAAGACCTAAGAACTACCCATGATGAACTGAGATGCAAAATAAACTAGATACAGTGACAGCGAGGATGGATGAAGCTGAGGAGGGAATAAGTGAAATAGAATATAAAACTATGGAAAATGATGAGCTGACAAAAAGAGGGAAAGGAACTTACTAGATCACAAGGGGAGAATTAGGGAACTAAGTGATTCCATGAAACAAAACAACATCTGTATCATTAGGAGTTTGAGAAGAAGAGCAAGAGAAAGGGGCAAAAGGTTTATTTGAACAAATTATAGCTAAGAACATCCCTAATCTGAGGAAGAAAACAGGCATCCAAGTCAAAAAGGCACAACAAACTCCCTTCAAAAGCAACAAAAACAGGTCAACACCATGACCTATTAGAGTGAAACTGGCAACATACAAAGATAAAGAGAATTCTGAAAGCAGGTAGAGACAAATGGTCCTTAACCTACAAGGGTAGACACATAAGGTTAGTAGCAGACCTGTTCACTGATACTTGGCAGACCAGACAGGAGTGGCAGGAAATAGTCAGTGGGATGAGTAGGAAAACTCTGCAGCCAGGAATCCTTTATTCAGCAAGGCTGTCATTCAGAATAGAAGGCAAGATAAAGGCTTTCCCAGACAAACAAAAACTAAAGGAGTTCATGACCACTAAACCAGCCCTGCAGGAGATCCTAAGGGGGACTCTGTGATTGGAACATAGAAAAGACTACAAAAGACCAAAGAACATAAACATAAACATGATATCTACAGATGACACAATGACATTAAATTCATATCTTTCAATAAACACTCTAAATGTCCCAAACAAAGACATAGGGCATGAGAATGGATTAAAAACAAAAACAAACAACACACACACATACACACACAAAACAAAACAAAAAAATAATATCCATCTATATTCTGCCTACAAGAGTCTCATTTTAGACTGCAGGATGCCTGTAAATTGAAGGTGAGGGGGTGGAGAACCATCTATCATGTTAATGGACATCAAAAGAAAGCCAGAGTAGCCATACTTATATCAGACAAACTAGGTTTTAAAACAAAGACTGTATCAAGAGACAAAGAAGACCATTATATAATAATTAAGGGGTCTACCCATCAAGAAGAGCTAACAGTTGTAAATATTTATGCCCCCAACATGGAACATTGCAAATATATAAATCAGTTAATCACAAACATAAACAAACTTATTGATAATAATACTGTAATTGTAGGAGACTTT
This sequence comes from Panthera tigris, assembly GCF_018350195.1. NCBI lineage: Eukaryota > Metazoa > Chordata > Mammalia > Carnivora > Felidae > Panthera > Panthera tigris. The sequence continues at coordinate 19,444,390 of NC_056670.1, read as the reverse complement.
AATATTCCACTTACAACAATGGACAGATAATCTATGCAGGAATCAATAAGGAAAAAGCAGCTCTGAAAGACACCTTGGGCCAGATGGACTTAACAGATATATTCAGAACATTTCATGCTAAAGCAGCAGAATACACATTCTTCTTGAGTGCACATGGAACGTTCTCCAAAATAGATCACATACTAGATCACAAAGCAGCCCTCAACAGGTACAAAAAGATTGAGATACCATGCATATTTTCATATTACAACACTATGAAATTTAAAATCAACTACAAGAAAAAAATTTGGAAAGCCCCTAAATACATGGAAGTTAAAGTACATCCTACTAAAAAATGAATGGTTTAATCAGTAAATTAAATAAGAAATTAAAAAATGCATGGAAGAAAATGAAAATGAAAACATGACAGTTCAAACTCTTTGGGATGTAGCAAAGGCAGTCCTAAGAAGAAAATACATTGCAATTCAGGCCTGTCTCAAGAAGCAAGAAAGGTCCCAAATATACAACCTAACCTCACATCAAAAGGAGCGAGAGAAGCAGCACAAATAAAGCCCAAAGCCATCAGAAGAAGGGAGATAATAAAGATTGGAGCAGAAGTAAATGATATAGAATCCAAAAAAAAAAAAAAAAACAGTAGTACAGATCAATGAAAGTACGACATGGTTTTTTGAAAGAATAAACAATATTGATAACCCTCTAGCCTGACTTCTCAAAAGGAAAAGAGAGAGGACCCAAATAGATAAAATCACGAATGAAAGAGTAGAGATCACAACCAACACCACAGAAATACAAACAATTATTAGAGAATACTATAGAAAACTATATGTCAATAAACTGGACAATCTGGAAGAAGTGGACAAATTTCTAGACGCTCACACACTACCAAAACTCAAATGGGAAGAAAGAGGAAATTTGAAAAGACCTATAACCAGCAAAGAAATTGAATCGATTTCAAATATCTCCCAACAATAAGAGTCCTGGGCCAGATGGCTTCCCAGGGGAATTCTACCAGACACTTAATGAAGAGTTAATACCTATTCTTCTCAAACTGTTCCAAAAAATAGAAATGGAAGGAAAACTTCCAAACTCATTGTATCAAGCTAGCATTACCTTGATTCTAAGACCAAAGACCCCACTAAAAAGGAGAATTACAGGCCAATATCCTTGATAAAACTGGAAGCAAAAATTCTCACCAAGATATTACCAAGTTAAATTCAACAGTACATTAAAAAATTATTCACCATGATCAAGTGGGATCCATTCCTGGGCTGCAGGGCTAGTTCAATACTTGCAAATCAATCAACATGATATACCACATTAGTAGAAGGAAGGATAAAAACCATATGATCCTGTCAATAGATGTAGAAAAACTTTTGACAAAATACAGCATCTTTTTTTGATAAAAGCCCTCAAGAAAGTAGGTATAGAAGGAAGATGCCTTAACCTGATAATAGCCACAAATGAAAGACCTGCAGCTAAAATCATCCTCAATGGGGAAAAACTGAAAACTCTCCCCCTGAGATCAGGAGCACACAGGTATGTCCACTCTCACCTCTCTTATTCAAAATAGTGTTGGAAGTCCTAGCCTCAGCAATCAGACAATAAAAAAATAAATAAATAAAAGGCATGCAAATTGACTGTTCACAGATGACGTTGTACTCTACATGGAAAACCTGAAAGACTCAACCAAAAATCTGCTAGAGCTGATACATGAATTTAGCAAAGTCACAGGAAATAAAATCAATATAGAAATTGGTTTCATTTCTATGCACCAATAAAGAAGAAACAGAAGGAGATATCAAGGAATTGATCCTATTAACAATTGCACCAAAACCCCTAAAATACCTAGGAATAAACCTAACCAAGGAGGTAAAAGCTGAAAACTATAGAAAGCTTACCAAAGAAATAAAAGAAGAGACAAAGAAATGGAAAAACATTCTATACTCATGGATTGGAAGAACAAATATTGTTAAAACGTCGATACTACCAAAAGTAACCTATACATTCAATGCCACCCCTATCCTTATCAAAATAACACCAGCACTCTTCAAAGAGCTAGAACAAACAAACCAAAAATTTGTATGGAACCACAAAAGACCCAGAATAGACAAAGTAATATTGAAAAAGAAAACCAAAGCAGAAGGCATCACAATCCCGGACTTTAAGTTGTATTACAAAGCTGTAACCATCAAGACAGTATGGTATTGGGACAAAAACAGACACACAGATCAATGGAATAGAATCGAGAACCCAGAAATGGACCCACAAACATATGGCCAACTAATCTTCGACAAACCAGGAAAGAGTATCCAATGGAAAAAAGATAGTCACCTGAGCAAATGGTGCTGGGAGAACTGGACAGCAACATGCAGCAGAATGAAACTGGACCACTTTGTTACACCATACACAAAAATAAATTCAAAACTGATGAAAGACTTAAATGTGAGAAAGGAAACCATCAAAATCTTACAGGAGAAAACAGGCAGCAACCTCTTTGATCTCAGCCACAGCAACTTCTTACATAACATGTATCCAAAGGCAAGGGAAATAAAAGCAAAAATGAACCATTGGGACCTCACCAAGATAAAAAAACTTCTGTACAGCAAAGGAAACAATCAATAAAAGTAAAAGATAACCAACAGAATGGGATAATGACATATCAGATAAAGGGTTAATATCAAAAACCTATAAAGAACTCACCAAACTCAACACATTAAAAACAAATAATCCAGTGAAGAAATGGGCAGAAGTCATGAATAGACACTTTTCCAAAGAAGACATCCAGATGGCAAACAGACACATGAAAAGATGCTCAACATCTCTCATCCAGGAAATACAAATCAAAACCACACTGAGATACCACTCACACCAGTCAGAGTGGCTAAAATTAGCAACCCAAGAAACAACAGATGTTGGCAAGAATGTGGAGAATGGGGAACCCCTTTGCACTGTTGGTGGGAGTATAAAATGTTATAGCCACTCTGGAAAAACAGTATAGAGGTTCCTCAAAAAATTAAAAATAGAGGGCCACCTGGGGGGCTCAGTCGGTTAAGCGTCTGACTTCGGTTCAGGTCATGATCTCATTGGTCCATGAGCATTGGGCTCTGTGCTGACAGCTTGGAGCCTGGAGCCTGCTTTGTTTTCTGTGTCTCCCTCCCTCTCTGCCCCTCCCCCACTAGCATTCTGTCTCTCTCCCTCAAAATAAATAAACATTAAAAACAAAAGATTAAAAAGAATTAAAAATAGAACTACCCTACAACCCAGTAATTGCACTACTAGGTATTTATCCAAAGGGTACAAAAATGCTAATTCAAAGGGGCACATGCACCCCAATATTTACAGCAGCACCATCAAAAATAGCCAAATTATGGAAATACCCCATCTACTGGTCCATCTACTGATAAATGGATAAAGATGTGGCATGCAGGGGCGCCTGGGTGGCGCAGTCGGTTAAGCGTCCGACTTCAGCCAGGTCACGATCTCGCGGTCCGTGAGTTCGAGCCCCGCGTCAGGCTCTGGGCTGATGGCTCGGAGCCTGGAGCCTGTTTCCGATTCTGTGTCTCCCTCTCTCTCTGCCCCTCCCCCGTTCATGCTCTGTCTCTCTCTGTCCCAAAAATAAATAAAAAACGTTGAAAAAAAAAAAAAAAAAAAAAAGATGTGGCATGCATACACACACACACACACACACACACAGAATGGAATACTACTTGGTGATGTAAAAGAATGAAATCTTGTCATTTGCAACAATGTTTTTGGAAGTAGAGTGTATTATGCTAAGCGAAATAAGTCAGTCAGAGAAAGACAGAGAGCATATGATTTCACTCCTATGCAGAATTTGAGAAACTCAACAGATGAACATAGGGAAAGGGAAGGAAAAATAAGATAAAAACATAGAGGGAGGCAAACCATAAGAGAGCCTTACACATAGAGAACAGAGGGTTGATGGAGCGGGGGGGGGGGGGGGGGGGGGGGGGATGGGTAGGAGAATGGTTTGTACAGGTGATGGGCATTTAAGGAGATCACTTTCCAGGATAAGCACTGGGTGTATGAGGTGAATCACTAGGTTCTACTCCTGAAGCCAAGACTACACTGTAGGTCAACTAACTTGAAAATTAAAAACAAAAACAAAAATACCCCCAAAACCTAAACCTCAACAAACAAAAAACAACAAAAATAACAAAAAAAGAAATATGATACTACATATGAAATTTCTTGGAGCACTTACCCTGCAAGTGTACTTTTTTCTGTGCCTACTGATAAAAAGAACAGTCTGAAATTGCTGAATTTGATCTGTTTACAGTTTGGAGTTTGATTCTGCCCTCAGGGTTTACATTCTCTTTTTTTCTTAGTAATAAAAATTTAGCTAGTTGGAACTGCTTTTTTGAAATCGAGTAGTCCACTTCCATTAGTCAACAGTACCACAATTTTCCTAATCTTGACTGAATGTTAACGAGAAACTTTTACAAAAAAGAGACTTTACTCCACTCTATTGCCTTGCCCCAGCAAGGTGTGCCCATGTCTCCCCTTGGTGGTCATAGTAACAACTACATGGGAATCTTCAGAATTTTGCATTTGTCACTAGGCTTTTATTCTATGGAGCAGATACTAACGTAAGAGGCCAAAGGACGAAAGGAGAAGGATAAAATTTAGTAATGTTTGGGTTACTTCTTTCAGTTTAAATTTCCAGTCTCATAAACTTTGTGTGGTGTGTTTATTGCTTCTGTTCTTTTTTAGTTTCTTGTTCTGGGTCTTTAGACAGTATCAATCAAACAAAGAGTATATTAATTAAAGCAATCTTATATACTCAAACCAACTATAGTTTAGTTGACTACAGTTTGGACCAAACTACAGTGTTTGATCAAGAAAAATGTTTCTTTGAATTAAAATGGTCATGGCTATGCAGTAGTAATGATTCCTACAGCATTCTGATATGCTGTTAAACAGGCGAACAATGGACAGAACAATTGAGCATACTTACTAGGTGTTGGGTACTATGTAAAGACTTAATACACATTTCACATGCATTTCATCTTCATAACAGTGCTGTGAGATAGTCTTATTACATGTTTTATAGGGACTCAAATATGTTAAGTGATCAGACTAAGGTCACACAGTGGAAAAGGAGGAGTCTTTAGTTCTTAGCTTTGTTAGGGACTTTTTAGGGTGTTCACTGATGGGCAGTGAATACTAAGAATGGTTTTGATATAAATACCCGCTTATTTTTCCTCTTCAAAATTACATTATGGGGTAGCTTAATTTAAAACATCTCTATTGGGTCACCTGGATGACTCAGTTGGTTAAGTGTCCGACTTTGGTTTAGGTCATGATCTCATAGCTCCTAAGTTGGAGCCCCTCGTCAGGTTCTGTGCTGACAGCTAAGAGTCTGGTGCCTGCTCCAGATTCTGTGTGTGTGTGTCTCTCTCTCTGACCCTCCCCTGCTCACACTGTGTGTGTGTGTCTCTCTCAAAAATAAACATTAAAAATTTAAAAAGAAATTAAAACATCACTATTGGGGGGCACCTGGATAGCTCAGTCAGTTAAGCATCTGACTCTGGATTTTGGCTCTGGTCATAATCTCACAGTTTGTGAGTTTGAGCCCCATATCTGGCTCTGCACTAACAGAGCACCTTCACCCCTTCTAAGAGTTAGGGGCTGATAAACTGTGAGGGTGGGGATTGTTTGAGTCTCTTACAGTCTGGCAAACAGCTAGTGCTGAGTAATTATTTGTAGGAATTGCTTTAGAAAGACCCAATATTATTATTAAGGCCCTATAATTAAAAATCTGCTTTTCCCTCATGCAGAAAAACAGGACTATTTAGAAAAACATCTGGGAGTGATGACAAAAGCATGCCAAATTCAATCATTTCTCAGTGTTATTTATGCACAAAACAACGCTGAATCTTTGTTTTTTGTACTACTTTTATCAGGGGACTTGATTTTATGGTAAGGAAGCCAAGACGGTTTGTATTGTGTGATTAGAAGGAATTGGCTCATGAGATTATGAAGGCTGACAAGTCCCAATATCTGCAGGGTGAGTCAGCAAGCTGGAGACCTAGGAGATCCAATGTTTTAGTTCTAGTCCAAAGGCTGGCAGGCTTTGGAGACTCAGGAAGAACAGATGTTTCAGTTCAAAGGCAGTCAAACAGGAAGAATTCTTCCTCCGGGGAGGGTTAGCTTTTTTGTTTTATTCAAGCCTTCAGCTGGTTGGATAAGGCCTAATCACATTAGGGTGGACAATCTACTTTAGTCTATCGATTTAAATGTTAATCTCATCCAAAAACACCCTCAAAACTTGACCCAGTATCTGGGCACTTTGTGGTCAAGTTGACATATAAAACTAACCATCACAGAGGCCAATGGAAAATTATTTCTTCAGGTGGCAGAGCATGGATTTGAACAGGTGTGATTTAGAAGCTTATGATTGCTGCACTGGTGCACATGGTCTCAAAGAGGTAATAAATGCAATTAGAAAGCCTTTTAGGTTGACAAACTCCAGAACTTTTGGGTTTTTTTATAGCAGGTTTCTCTTCTCCCAAAGCAATGTACACAGATTTTAAATATTCCAAGTGCTATATATTTTTCCCCTGATTATAAGGCATTTGTGTGCATACTGGCTTAAACAAGCTGATCTGGATATTAGTATTTGTGTGTTGATTTTTATACTAGAAGTTTAGAGACAGAAATATTGATTAGACTATATTATAGCCAATCATGTCAGGTTAAGATAGCTAGCTACTCAGTAAATTTTCCTAATAGGTATGTCTAAAAGTTTATAATACTGGATGTAAAGGAGAAAAACTTGGAAAAAAAGATAATCAGGATTTGGGGGAGAACAAGAAATATTGACTTTCAGGGGCCCTTAGGTGGCTCAGTCGGTTAAACATTGACTATTGGTTTTGACTCACATCATGATCTCACAGTTCATGAATTCAAGCCCTGCATTGGGCTCTGTGCTGACAGTGCAGAGCCTGCTTGGGATTCTCTCTCTCCCTCCCCCGTTCTTTCTCAAAATAAATAAACTTTAAAAAATTTTTAAAAAGAAATATTGACTTTGGGGAGTGACTTTTGTATCCTTTTAAAATTACATTCAAATCTCATTGTTAATTAAAACAAGTGTTTATTGAGTACCTGCTATGTGCTTATAATTGTTTTGGGTACTGGGTCTATTGTATTGACCAAAACTGGAAAATTTTTCTTTCTCAGGGTTTCAAAAAAAAGTGAGCCATGTAGCATGACCAATGACTTTGGTAAACAAGATGCTAAAAGCATAAAGGAAGCACAGAACCATTTAAACTCCTACAAGTGACCAGATTTTGGGGGTACAGATCTACTGGAGGAACAGGAACTTAAGTGCATACATTGGATGGTAGTGTTAAATTATGAAACGTAATTCATGATTTAATATTTTCATTATCGGAGACTCTATACTAGATGGCATCCAGGGTCAGAATGAAAGCAGTAACCAGCAATGGAAAGCCAGTGTATTTTTGCTTCTGTGCTAGCAGTTTCCCAATGGATCCTAAGAGAAATAGTATTAAAAGATAATTGGCTACTCTAAGTGATGACCAAAATTCTCTCCATTGGAAGGGACATGGAGATGAAGAGATAAGGAAAAGTTTCATGTGATGGCTACAGGGCAGACTACAAGTTGGAAAGATGAGGGTGGAGGAATTTTAAAAGTATAAAATAAAGGGTATTAAAGTGAACACACAGTCTTGTCTCAAATGAGGAGAGGAAGCCTGTATCAAGAAATTTTAGGATAAAGAAAAAAGATTTCTGTGCAGATGGAGTACATAAATGAAACTCTACCTTTCAGGGTTGGGAGATTTTGAAATATAATAGATTTAGCTAAGTTTAATGGATGGTAAGTAAGAGACATCATCTCTCACGTCTATCTTGAATATGGATTAGATGAGCCACTCACTGCCTAATCCAATAATAGAAATGTTAGTAGGCATATTACTAGCAAAAAAAACAAAAAAAAAAATTATCCCACAGTAGTGAGCATGCAGGCAGGTAGGCCTTATTTTAAACATAAGGCTGGGAATCTATACAACTCTGTGTACTTATAAATGAAAACAACTTTTGAACTAGCACTCAGAGAACAAGGTCTTAACAGAAATTGACTTCTACTGATCTGTAAAAGAATACTGTAAGAACTGGAAAGAAATAGAATATCCTCATAGATAACTGGTATGACTGAAAGAGAACATCTAGTTTACACAATGTGTAGCCGACATTTTCAGCTTGTTTTTTCAGCATGTTTGAGGTTGAAATGCCTTTTCTGTTGTTCAGAGACCTTAGGGATAACACCATATTAATACCCTTAATCTATAATCCTAACTATAGTCCTCAATTTATCAAAATCTTATTCCCAGTCTTTCCCCTTTGTCATAATTCCTGGCAACTTTAGTCAACATATGCAATTCTTTTGTTTATGAAATACTTCCTAAATCCCTAAAAATATAGATGTTTCTTAGGAAAGGCATAAACCCAATTAACAATCATCCTTTCTAAATCTCTGTGTTGTGTATTTTATTTAATCCTTTAAGGATTAGGATGGATAGTTTTAACTCTCAGTTTGGATCCATTCCATGATAGTACATTTGAACAGAAATAAAAATGTATTCTTATACATTAACAACTTTGCAGAAAACCTCAATATTGTGCTAATCATCATATATGAAAAATTTCAAATATATGAAGTATTGGGGTACATAGGTGGCTCAGTCAGTTAAGCGTCTGACTTTGACTCAGGTCATGATCTCATGGTTCGTGAGTTCGAGCCCTGCATTGGGTGGACAACTCAGAGCCTGGATCCTGTTTCGGATTCTGTCTCCCTCTCTCTCTGCCCTCCCCCACTCACGCTCTGTCTCACTCTCTCAAAAATAAATAAACATTAAAAAAATTCAAATATACAAAGTATCAAAATGAATAAAACTGTATTAATACCTTAATAAAAGAGTTAAGTCTCAGGACCTTGGCTTAGTGGTTCCCAGACTTTTAGATTTCATGGAGTAGTTAAAAAAAAAAAGTGGGGACCAATATAGGGCTGCCAACTTTTTATTTTGCCAATTAAAGATATTTAAAGCAACTAATACTACATCAACATTTCATAAAAGGATAGTTCAATACCACAAAAGTAGGAATAATCTTATAATAAAAATTAAATTCAAACTGATAACCTATCAGCCTTTTTCTTTTTTCCTTTGTGGATGCTGAAAATTTAGGCTTGGCCTAGAATTTGTAAACAAATTGTCTAAAACGCCATTTTGTTCAACCATTTTAGGGGCTGAGAGGTGAGTGGCTTTGCCTGAAATCAGTTTGTGAAGAATAGCTTCTAACAACCAGTAGATAACATACTCTCACAGTACACAAGCACTAAACATGTTGCCAATTAGGAACCAAAATCAATGTTTATCTTCAAACCAAACCAAACCCAAATCCTTCATAACTAATGAAAAAAATCAAATAAATCCATGTACTTTGTAGTATAAAGTCTTGGTATACACAACTGTACCTTGTTACAATTTGTGAAGGAAAACCCCAACACATAAGTTCTCATAATTATATAACCTATGTTACAAATGATATAATCTTATCTGTAAGCTTTTAATTCTCCAAAATGTTCATTCTCAATTATATGGTTTATGGAAGATGCTTAATAAATGTCTGTTGCACAGATGTGTGCCACTTTAAGTCACTGCAAAACAAATTTCTTTGTAACATTAAAAACTCTCAACCTCGCACAAATTTCTATTTTGGAAATCACTGGAACATGTATGTACAGACACAAAAAGATCGTGGTGGTGTGGAGGAACCCTATTTGCCTGATTTCTCAAATGAAAAAGCAATCAGAAGCTTCAGCATGCTTAAATAAGAACAGTATTTGCACACAAGGACTTTTGTATAAAAACATCACATTAATTTAACCACACCCACTTATCTTTTTAGGTTAAGTAACATGAAAGTTCTAAAGGAATTCTAACTCAAAAGCATGTACCAAAATTTTAACATGACCCTGGGAATACATTTATCTAAATATTTTGGATGATCAAAATGCTACAGTAGATATGCATTTCAATTAGCTGATCACTTCTCATTTCACCATAAACATACACAGTCTTATCACTTTGAAAAAGTTTTGAGAATTGGCACTAATTTCTTCCCCCTCTCTCCCACTAGCCATAAAAGTGCATGACTGATAATGCAATTTCAAATTCAAAGTTAAGGAAACCGTTTAGTCTATTAAAAGGATGTCCCTGTATCAGAAACTGCGAGTTCATGGACTTACTTTTTAAACAATTAACATTTAAAAGCATGACAATTCTTGGGGTGCCTGGGTGGCTCAGTCGGTTAAGCCTCTGATTCTTGATTTTGGCTCAGGTCATGATCTAATGGTTCATGGATTTGAGCTCCTTGTCAGGCTCTGTGTTGACAGTGTGGAGCCTGCCTGGGATTCTCTCTCCCTGCCGCTTTGTTCTCTCACCTACTCTCAAAATAAATTAAAAAAAAAAAAATTAATGTTTATTTACTTTTGAGAGACAGCACTTTGGGGGGGGGGTGGGGAGAGAAAGAGAGGAAGACACAGAATTCAAAGCAGTCTCCAGGCTCTGAGCTGTCAGCACAGAGTCTGACAAAAGCATGGTGCTTCTTTTGCAGACCCACTGGTACTTACTTAAAACAGGAGGAAGAGGCATGGAAAGAAAATCACCTTAAGGAACTTATAGGTAGAATCAGAGTTTGTAGTATTTTGGATTTTGTATTGAAGATGTGCCTTAAAGACATGTCTAAGTAAGTCCTATAAGCTGCTTAAAACCAGTATACACAATTTTGGTATAAACTTTATGTGCTGTAATACACAAAATTGTACATTAAAAAATATCAGTGATCCTACATAATATAGGAATGCTGATAGTTGGTTTGTTGATTCCTGTGATTTCCAAGGTAATTCTGAATTTTATCAAGTAGAAACGTGTTACCTACTACTACTGAGAATTCATGTATACTAAAAGAAATGATGGGAATATTTTCATTACCTTTGTCAATTTCAATTGTATGCCTGTATTATGTATATATCTTGTCCTGATTTTTCCTTCTGACTCACAAAACCCAAAGAACTAATCTCCTTTAAAAATACATGTATTACTACTCCTGTCTTCATATTTTTTTGCTCCTAGTATTTTCAGTGTTCACATTTTTTTAAATGAATGCAATGATCTGAGTCTTTAAAGAATATTATATAAACAAGATCTTGTCTTCAAATTTTTTTGCTTTTAAAAATCATACAATTTAAGAAAATGTAATTATTTTTCTTCCCCGAATAGTTTCTTTACTAGCATGTGCCTGAATCAAGAGTGGGAAATAAATCTTCTCGTGCCTTTTGATCTAGCTTTGTGACTACTATTTCTGTCATGGATGTGCAGCTTTGTGTTCAAGAGACTGGACATCATGTGTTCCAATTCCTTCAATGTCCCCGCTTCAAGTGCTTGACACTTCTTGGGCTAGAATTCTGGAGCATTACATTTTACAACTTTCTTCATGACTACTTTAAGACTATTACCACTTTGATCTAAATTTCCAGTATCGGCTCCTTTAATGGGTCAATTAAATATCCATGCAAATGAATAAAGAAGCTACTGTGCCCTTTCATTTTAGACCTGGACCACTTATAATTAAGCAGAATAACATTCAAAGTTCATTTTGATTAAAAACTATGAAAACATAAAGCTATATTTTCTTATTACCTCTGTCAAGAAGAGAATCAAGGTAACAGGTTTTTCCTATATTAAGAGATTAATATAGCTTAATCACACCCAATTTACTTTCTAGGTTAACTAAGTAATATTAAAAGGTGATGATTTTTCTTTGAAAGTACAATCTACATATACATCATTCTGAGAATAATTTAATGTATTAACTTCAACATACAACTATATTCTAATATAATTATTTTAAACGTAAAGAAACAGATCCTTACAAGACCAAGATAACCCATGGGCCATAAGGTTCGTTTTTACTTTTTCCTTTTTTTGTTTAAACAAATGTGTACCACAATGGTTCAACAAGTAAGGCAAATGCTGTGAGTATGAAAGCTGCAATTTGCAATGTATCACATCTAGAACCCAGGGGAAGTGAAATAGACAGAAGTGGTAGCCATTCCAATTAAACAATCAGGTAACATCATGACTAGTTGGTTTGCAGCATCAAAACTGTTCATTTAAGTTTCCTTTTTCTTAATGATCAGAGGTCCCACGTTGTCTCCAGTCTCTTCATTGTGTTTTGTGTGAGATCCATCACAGAATGGGAACTAGGAAAAGAGAGAATGTCAATGTCTAATTGCAACATCAGTATTAATTTGGTAGAGTAGGGGTGATGCTTAAGTCTCATATAGAACATGATAACTCTTAAAAAGATTTTCCTAGACTAACTTATCTAGGTGTTCTTATAAAGAGCCTATATATACCAAGTATATATACCAAGTAGAAGGAAGAAATCAACTTGTGAATAATACACAGATCATTATTTGCATTTCCATTTGTGATATTTGTGGATGCTGAATACCTTTTTCATGTTTATAAGCTAGTTACAGTTACATTTCCCTTCCAGTGAACTATGTCCATTTCCCATTTATTTGTAAGAGCCTAAGTTCATTTGTTTAAAATCAATTTGTGTATTTATTATCCCTTTTCTGATCACCTTTGTAGCAATTTTTCTCAACCCTTATTATTTTGCTTAGTTTTTCATATTAATTTCTTCACTTTCATACACATATGCCAGTACTTCCCCTTTTAACATACTTCATGGAGACATCTTTCTCTTAGAGATGTGGTATTTTCATTACTCTCCATGATTTCACATTTTAGATATAACTAATATTTTGGGGTCCAGTGGGAGAAAAAGTGAGAGAAGTAAATTTTTAACAGTGCTTCTCAGAGTATGCTCCAAAGAAGTTAAGTCCTGAAAGATGTTCTGATTTGGTTTCACTGCTTTAAAAACATACCAGGTAATTCTCCTGATTTGTAGCATACATTATTATTTAAAAGAAATCCTGCTATTAAAAAATACTATTTTAACTCAAAATTTCCCAGACTGACTAAACCATGGACACTTTTAGCTTTGATATGCATTATCCTAGTGTTCTATACAGCACACTTTACAAAATGCTGTTCTAAGATCCTGTTGCTTCAGTATTAGAGGCTGTACATTTATTGTTATACCTCTATTCATAATCTTACCAAAGTAAGTTCTACCCATAAATGTCTATTTATAGGCTTTACATTGCCTACACTGCTGGGATAAAAACTGTGTTTAAAAAATATGCTTCACTATTTGGTATGGCTAGGTTTCCTTCACATTACTCTTGTTAGACCTTCCCTGTTTAGTCTCTACCTACCTTTATTAAACGTTACCTATTTACTCTTCCAGACAAATGAGGATTTTCTTTTGCCAAGTACAATTTAGATTTTCTTAAAATTTTCATCTTCAGGTCTCATGTATACTCTGATAACATTATTTCTTCCGTATAGGTTTTATAAAAGTCATCATAATTAGGTATATTTTCATACTTAACTACTTATACTACATATTATCAATGGTTTTTGTAAGTACCGTATATCTTTCCTACTGTTAAATGATAAAAATAGGAATTCAACAATATTTTAGGTGTCTCCTCAGGTTTTTACACTTAGAAGGTCCAATTACACCAGTGAATTATTTTGTTTCCTCCTATATTTATACCATTTATTTTCATTTCACAATAAACAATGATAGCTAGCATCTTGGTTTTGTTCTTGATTTCTTAAATGTACCTACACTCTGAATCTAAAGTGTCACTATTTAGTATAATGTTCACTATTGCATTGAAGAGGCCTATTTAGAAGAGTAAAGTAATAGGAGGCTTAGCTTTAAGACTAAAATTGCCTCGGGGCACCTGAGTGGCTCAGTGGGTTAAGCCTCCGACTTGGGCTCAGGTCATGATCTCACAGTTCATGAGTCTGAACCCTGTGTTGGGCTCTGTGCTGACAGCTCAGAGCCTGAAGCCTGCTTCGGATTCTGTGTCTCTGTCTCCCTCTCTCTAGGCCCCTACCCCACTCGCTCTGTCTCTCTCTTTCCCAAAAATAAACATTAAAAAAAAAAAAAGACTAAAATTGCCTCATTACAGTGAAGGGTGTATAGTTTTAGATACCTGAAATCAGACAGTGAAGGTATATAATCTTAAACTCTAACATTAGAAGCGTCGAATAATAAAATAATATTTGATTGATGTTAAGGAAATTCCATTTTAATTTTACTATTTATATATAATTTCAAGAGGCAGTAAATTAGTTAAAAATTACAGAAAAACCTAAGGTATCAGCATATCTAATATTTCCAAGTAAAAATTCTATTTTTGGGGTAGATGACATCATCAATGTAACATATATAAAGCTTTCACTCTTTCTTTCTTTCTTTTAGGTCAGTAAGATATGGTACACAGTATATTCGTGTTAAAAACAAGTCCTTATAGCAAAAACATCAACTTAAGCTTTTTTTCTTGGTATGGATGAGGAAAAAGGCCATAACAATCCATAAAAATCAAACTAAAATGTACCCTGTAGCAAAGAACAGCATTTCAAAGTGACATATGTTATCAACACAGGTGATTTTACAGTGAGAATAAAGGTTTACATTGTAAAAGACACTATTTTTTATATACAGCACACACAAAACATGTTACTGTAGTTTTACATATATGGTATAAATTGTATTTCTGAAAAATGAAGTATTTATCAATTAAAAAGCCTCAAAGAACTTACTGAAATAGAATGTGCATTTTTTAAATCTCATCTTAAATACTAGAAAAATAACTTATTTAAAAAAAAATTTTTTCTCTCTATATAGACTCAAGAACAGGAGACGGGATGCCTGGCTGGCTCAATCGCTGGAGCATGTGGCTCTTGATCTTGGGGCTGTGAGTTGAAGCCCCATGTTGGGCATAGAGCTTAAGGCGGGGAGAAAAAAAAGCACTGTGGGCACTGATAACTACCATGCCTAGATGCCAGAAGAACGGGAGAGAAATCTATAGAGAAATATACAAAGATAATCTAATGAAAGAAAGCCATACATCTAAAATGAGAATATGCTTTTTATATAATATCTAGTTCTGCCTAAAAACTAAAATATGCCTGTTTCCTGTTTTAAAAGAAAAAAAAAACAAGTATTTCTTTAAAAAGCAGCAAATAGTAGATCCTATTTCTTTAATAAACTTTCCTGCTTTTATAATATATAAAGCTTTTTATGATTTTAAAGTGTAAACTAAGCGTTAAAAATCATTTTGTTCAGAGACACAGATGTCTTTTAATAGTACTTTCTTTATCACCTAATCCCAGGAATTACTGACTTAAGTCAGAATCCTCTTTCCAACTTCATGTGATTATATTTATTCATTAGAGAGTTTTCATTTTAAGTTAATGAAAAAAGCAAAAAAAAAATTTTTTTTTTCAACCAAGGACCAAAATGAGTTACTTCAAGATTGGATTAGCAATCTCTTAAGAATACATTGTCCATATTAATGGAATATGCTTATTGAAATTAATTCATGATTCTCAATATATCAATACATAAAAGTAAAACCTCAAGAATCAAATAATTGATGGAAAAAAGTTTAGCTCATATGTGATTCTAATATCAAAGATGCCAGTGTTTGTTATTTAACAAATCCTGGAGAAAAGTTTGTAAATTAAATTGGCTGAATTTCCTGTATGTCCAGAAAATATCCTATTATGTTTGTTAACCCAATTAGAAAACTAATCCCAAATTATTTTTAAAATTAGGGAAGAGAAGGTTTAGAAAAGGGACTAGAATAAATGATTAGGATAAATAAAACTAGAGATTCTTGCTTCCGATTTGGAAAGCTAGCAACATCATCAGTCTTATGTAAAATATACAAGATTTGTTTCTTTTCAATCTCCCCAATCTCAAATTATGTTTCTGTTTTTTGGGTTTTTCAAGACAAATAATAAATAAATGTTCCTCCATATCTCTTCTCTCTGCAACAATTAAAAGAAAAAAACATTTATCTTCCTTCTCCAAACTTTGTATTTTTAATGAGTTTGGATTTTATTTCCCAAGGAGGTTGCCTGGGGCTATATTGACTCACTATCATAAACTGCTCTCAGAAATAGTCTTGCTTTGGTTGAGAAAGAAAACAAAAGCAGTAAGATCTGATACTGAGAGAATATGACATTTTATTCCATTCTTAGGTACTTACTTTAGTAAAATGTAAGATAGTAGATATAACAGTAAAATTGTTAAGAGAAATTAAGATTTTATAAGACTGTCCTTATGTCATTTGGACAAGCTATGTAACCAACACTCAGAATTTTGTTTCTATGAAGAAATGGGCTCAGTGCACCCACCTCCAAACCATTAATAGGATGGATTTTCTATTACACATACCCTAAAACAAAAACAAGCCCACCACTAACAAAAAAAACCCAATTCAAATCATGAAGTTGTAAGTGAAACAAAATGATTCTATATAGTATGTTCAGTTGCATTTCAATTTCAATTGAGCTTCCGATAGTAACTGGCATGTCTTTCCTCCTTTTTTTCATTTCTTAGTGTGCATCCTTCTACTGTCCTTGTTCACCCTCTCCTGCCTCCTGGATGGCCAAAATACAACTGGGAGAGGGGGAATTAGCAAGACTAGGTTGCATACTCTTCCCTCTGACATCAAAGTTCTCTCATTTCCTTATTTCAAAAATAAGGCTTTCCCTTCCTTCCTGAGTTTCACCTCTGTGCTCTTACTCTCATTTCCTTCCACCCTCTTTCAAGAAGGCACTGTCTCAAATAATACTTCCCTACAGTCACTTTAATCGTTTCTACTCTATTGGCTCCTTTCTTTCTCAAGTCACATATGGATAGCCCTTTTGTGAAATACTATGAAGAGGCCAGTTTCTCAAACAGCAGAGGGCATACCAATCCTGGAGGGAAGAGAAGACTAATGAGGCAAAATGTAATTTCTGCGCACTGCTAGGAGATCTGATTCATGAGGTCTGGAAAAACCACTAAAAATGTTAGACCCACACAATAGGTTACCAGTGATTGTACATTAAGAATGAATTAGAATTGAATTAAAGTTTCTATCACATGTAACTTTTCTTGAGATAGGTATAATTTTGTCATATTATAAACACAACTGGTTTGTATGAGGAAAAGATTACTGAAAATGAAATCAACAGAGTCATCTAATCAAAGGTATTAATTACAAGTCTTTTGTGCACTGACACGTAAATGTGTGAGTTGGCACCCCTATGATAACCTTAGGTACCTCAGGAAGATGGGGAGTTTCCAATGATACCTGAAGAATAAGAACATCCATTAACATGAATAATATTAAAGGTAAATTGTTAATTGATTCTGTGGGAATAAAAAGTTTCTAAGATTCAGTGAAAATTCATAACTGACAAATCCTAAAGGCAAAGGGGATCACTAACAGTATAAAAGATAAGCTTTAAAAAAAGGGGGGGGAAATGACTGGTCTGGCATTCCTTTCCTTGAAGTCTACCTGTGGGAATAACCACCTCTAGTTTAACCATCTAGAAACTCTAAACTGCATGATGAAAAAATAATCCTGGAATGTTTTGTTGAATTATAAAGGCTCACTGTGTCCATTTGTGATTCTTCCTGAAATACTTACAGTCTTAGTCCTTTTAAGTCCCTATTTGCTTTACTGACCTTTTCTTTACCCTCTGGGAAAACCAAACCAAAGCAAACATCTTTTACTTGACCCCCCAAATCTATGCTTTAGAGTTCACTCAGGCAGTCATTGTATTTCCCCTGCTTTCCATTCACTGTCATATTTATTGAAATTCTGATATACACTCAGACTTCTAGCATTATTCCATTGAAATGACACCAAAAGGTCAATTGCCTAATTGTTTAACCCAACTCTTACTATAATATTCACCTAGTTGTCTTTGCACAAGCTGATATTCACAGCCAAATCTTTGAAACCTTCCATTTTCCACTGTGAAACCATGATATTCTTAGTTTTCTTCTAACTCTGGCAGATTTCATTTTCCTTTTTGGCTCTTATTCCTCTTTCCAAAATGCAAATAATTCCCTAAGATTTCATACTTAGCCCTTGATTTTCATCTGCATGAAGGATCTGCTGGCATTCTTATGCTTGGCTTAGTTTTGCTGATCTCTATCTCGAACTCTGATGTCTCAGCCTTAGACCCACATTTCAGATTGTCTGCTGGACGTTTCCATTCAAATGTCACCTCAAAATTCACTTTGGAACTGAACTCCTTGTCATCATCCTAGAAAATCAGCTTTTCTTCTTAAATTCTTATTTCTGTTAACAGCATCATCTCTTCTAATACTACAGGTTTAGATATTTTAATAAGTTTGTTTTTCTCCCCCAATCTCCCATATAAATCAGTCAGTGCATTTGGCTGATCCTTCCCTCAAAATGTTTCCAATATCTGTCCATTTTTCTCCTTTCCTAGAGCTAGCACCCAGTGTAAGTATCATGACTTTTAAATTCCTGACAAGAAGCTCCCCAATGTCTGGAGGCACAAACTCCTTACACAGTTACTCAGGAGAGCAAGGACCAGACTAGATTCTACATTGATCTCAGCTTTGATCACTTGAGTCCTTTCCTACAGATTCTGAGAAAGAGTTCCCCAAACTTGCTAGTTTATTCAAATACCACCAATCTTTCCAGGGGCAATTTAACTCCCATGTTTATCACTATGCCTTCCCAGAAAATTCTAGCCCAGTGTAAGCTCTTTCTTCCACTTAAATCACCTGTGAGTCTACTGTACACATCTATGATACCTGCTATTTTACTATTTAACTTTTCCCATGCATATATAGAAGACACTAAATGATCACTGACTAAAGAACGACCACACTCTGACTTATAAATTCCTGAGTTTCTAAAGATACTGTTTCTATATTTTGGTGAGCAACAGGAGAATAAAACCTAGTATGAGCATAATTTAAAAAAACAAACCAGGTGCAGTCTATAGATTATTATTGAGGGTTATTTTCTAGAGACCCTACTAGTACTTATAAATAATTCCACACACCAAATGAACAGTGTTCTTTTTAAGGTACAACTTGCAGTGGGACTATTAATTTTTGGTGCACATTCCATATATTCATCAAACAGTTTTCAGATACAATGACATTATCTAAGTACTGTGTCACTGGATTATACAGCATCATTGTATTGGGGGAGGGATTTAGAATACATTTTCCAGTACTTAGTACGGGACTTCTTCCTTAATTGTGTAATGGCTTTCCACTGTGGGAAAAGGTAGTTCCTGAGAAGTGCTTTCCGAAACAGATATATCATTTTTTATTGTCTATTTTCTTATGCGTTATAGGGTTATCTTTAGTGAAATCTGTTTAATTTAAATGCTAATAGTGGCAGTACATACAGTATTTTTTCACCATATTTCTCACAATATATCAGAAATTCTGAAGTCATTCAATATATGAAGCTTTTCAAGATGACCTTAGGAAAGCATTTTACTATCTTTAGGTCACTAGCTGGCATCACTGTCTAAAAGCTGCCTAACAGCTACAGGTATTATAGATGATAGTTCCAAATGGAAGCCTGGTGAAATGTAATTAACACAAAAGGAAATAAGATTTTAAAAAGTCCTGTTCGATATTTAAGTATAGGAGCTACAGCTTAAAGGCACCAGTCCGTAGAGCATGTGACTCTTCATCTCGGGGTTGTAAGTTCAAGCTCCATATTGGGTGGAGAGACTACTTTAAAACAATTAAATCTTAAAAAAAAAAAAAAAAAAAAGCAAGCTTAGATACAGGGCAAATGTATTTACCAGATAAGAAATTTTCTTTGTCTTTTATTTTTTAAATATTTACCTATTTTTGAGAGAGAGAGAGAGAGAGAGAGAGAGAGAGAGAGAGAGAGAGAGAGAACGCACACAGGCAGAGGAAGGGCAGAGAGAGACAGAGACACAGAATCCGAAGCAGGTTCCAGGCTCCAAGCTGTCAGCATGGAGCCCGATGTGCAGCTCGAACTCACAAACCACGAGATCATGACCTGAGCCAAAGTTGGATGCTTAATCCACTGAACCACCAAGGTGCCCCCAGATAAGAATTTTCAAGGGCAGTTTCCAAGTGTCTCTTGAATTTTTAAAAACTTATCCTAGAGTCCATGAGCTTGAAAGCTCAAGAAAATAATTTACTTTTTCTGTGCCTCTTTAATGTTTTAGGCCGCATACTCTCTTTCCTGGTATAGTGGAGGTAAAGATCCATGTGGGGAGGAAATCCTAAGAATAAATAAAGGGTTTCTTCTCTCTTCTTGGCCAAGAATACAGTTACATTCACCTGACCTCAATAAGGGAAAATAGAATTTTATTGCACAGTAGTTATATGTTCTAGGAAATATATTCCTGAAGAGTACATGGAAAACAGAGAAGAATAAGATGCATTAAAAAAAAAAGAAAGAGGGGTACCTGGGTGGCTCAGTTGGTTAAGCATCCGACTTTGGCTCAGGTCATGATCTTGTGGTTCATGAGTTCAAGCCCTGTGTCAGGCTCTGTGCTGTCAGCTCAGAGCCTGGAGCCTGCTTCGGATTCTGTGTCTCCCTCTCTTTCTGTCCCCCAACTCCACTCAGGCTCTGTTTCTCTCTCTCTCTCAAAAATAAATAAACATTAAAAAAGAAAGAAAGAAAGAAAGAAAAAGAAAAGGAAAAGGGATACCTGGCTGGCTCAGTCGGCAGAGCATGGGACTCTTGATTTCAGGGTTGTGAGTTCAAGCCCCATGTTGGGCACAGAGATTACTTAAAAACAGGGCGGGGGGGACATCCTAACAATATCTGGTGATATATGTTTGATAAAATAGTTTAAAAAGAAATGCAACATTAAAGATGGCACTAATATAAAGGACTTGTTTATCCTCACCTTTTTGGACCTCCAACAACGGCAGTACACAGCTTTATCTCCCAAATCCTCCATGTCAAAAGCATGTACTATCTTGGGGTTGTCTTTCTGGATGTGAAGGTTTACCATAGATTTGTTGCGATGATCTTTAACATAAAATCTTTTGTAAGCTAGATAACCAATCGCAGCTGTACCAGCAGCAATAGTAACTGCTGCGATCCATTCAACTAGAGTAAGGAAGGAAAACAGGAATAATTATCAAAACCAAAATATACGCTAATAATGTGTATTTTTACTAACATGAATATTCAGGAAATCCAGTTTTTGAGTTAAGCATCCCAATAATCAAAGGTTTTTACTGTTAACAAAATGATCACAACACATTGGTGTAATAGTTCTTGTTAAGACTTTCCCCAGCCTTTACTGAGGTAATTGTGTATTTTCTATTGAATGCTGATGGCTAAATCAAGGTCGAAGGAAACTTAAAGATTATTTTATAGATGGACAAGGAAAAA
Source organism: Panthera tigris (assembly GCF_018350195.1). Taxonomy (NCBI): domain Eukaryota; kingdom Metazoa; phylum Chordata; class Mammalia; order Carnivora; family Felidae; genus Panthera; species Panthera tigris. The sequence goes on along the minus strand of NC_056670.1, from coordinate 19,422,966 downwards.
CCATGCTTAATAATTTTTAAACTGTTCATAAATAGATTTAAAATACACGTAAGCCTGTAGATACCTATTGCTTAAAAACAGACAAACAAACCCTGATACATTAAAAAATTCAGATGACGGGGTGCCTGGGTAGCTCAGTGGTTGAGTGTGTGACTTCAGCTCAGGTCATGGTCTTGCAGTTCGTGAGTTCGAGCCCCGCGTCGGGCTCTGTGCTAACAAAAGGCTCAGAGCCTGGAGCCTGCTTCAGATTTTGTATCTCTCTCTCTCTCTCTCCACCTCCCCTGCTCATGCTCTGCCTCTCTCTGTCTCTCAAAATAAATAAATGTTAAAAAAAAAATTCAGATTACAAAGACTCCCCTCCCCCAAAAAATCAGGAGGTGATTATGTTAATAAAATGACTAATCAGAGTTCATTTAAATAGTAGGTCCTTTAGTGATTTTAAAATGTAAAATAGGGGTGCCTGGGTGGCTCAGTCAGTTAAGTATCTGACTTCTGCTCAGGTCATGATCTCCTGGTCTGTGAGTTCCAGCCCTGTACTGGGCTCTGTGCTGATGGCTCAGAGCCTAGAGCCTGTTTCAGATTCTGTGTCTCCCTTTCTCTCTGCCCCTCCCCCCTCACTCTCTGTCTCTCTCTCTCAAAAATAAAATAAACATCATAAAAAATTTTTTAATGTAAAACAGAACTGGTATCTGAAGGAAAAAAAGGACAAATGAAACAAAACATAACTGGTATCTGAAGAAAAAACAAATAAAGGACAAATAAAACAAAACCACCCCTTAACACTAAACATTCAAAGAAATATATCCAGTAGGATTCTGGGCTTCAAAGTCATTCAAAAGTGTTTGTTTTTAAATTTCAAAGTGCTTTCTCATTAGAATAAAAATCAGAATGTATTAATTTCATATAAAAGATGAATATAATTAGTCTCTAATTACAGAGAATATAATATTCTCACTTAATATATTCTAAATTTCCATTATCCACCAGTGTATGAGGATTGAATTCTCTACAAACTTCATTTTAAATTTAATGACATTTTTCTACTCAATTATTTGCTTGACTAACAGGCCATGTTTTCATGTTGCCTTCAAGGAGCCCTTAGAAACCCAAGCACTTAACTACCCCAATTCCACAGAACGCTGGAGAGAAGAAAGCTCTGCATAGTCTGGTTAGCCTCAGCCTCAGAGGAGAGTTGTCTATTCCAAGCATGGAGTGGACTGCAAGGAAGAAGTTGAACAGGGGTCAGGGTAAACACACTGGACTGCTTCCCAGCACTTCCTGAATCAGATCTTCACAGTATCTCAAATAAATTCCCAGACTATCGAATAAAGCCCTAGAGAGATAAGTACAAAAAACATATTCCAAGGCCAAATAAAAACATATAATGAATAATTAACTGTATGGCTTACTTGCACTAGAGTCAAATTTCTTATATGATTAATCACCATTCCTAATAGTGCCCTACATTAAATTGGAGCAAGCTCATTCTTACAAAACTGTAATGGGAAGGAACAACCATGGTATTATTTACCACGGAACTCTCTTGAGAAAGTATTCTCTATGTCAGGAGCTGTAGCAATGCACTTCTAAGCTAATGGAAAGTCACTCTGAACAGCTAATGTACCTATCACAAAATGGGGTAAAATATTCCTTTGCTTGGTATATGCTCAATTATGTTGGCTAAATTTTATCATTAGTATAAACTTAAAAGGAGGAAATATCCCAAAAGAATAAAATAACACAACTCCCTAGATACTGTTGATCTTAGTTACACCTTACTTTTTAGGTGAATTATGAAGTAATCACTAACGATTTATTTTAATGGTGCCTACATATTACAAAAAGGCCTGAGATCCAAGGAACAACTAAAATTGGTTAAGATTAATTTGTCTCGACATAAAGAGGGAGTCCTATAGGAATTTCTGTCTGAAGCTAATGATAGGTTAAAAGAATCTTTAACCATGAAAACATTCTTGTAGTCTCTTTCCTCTGAATCCAATATTAGCCACTGAATCCAAATGGTGACTTTTCTTTTAAAACTTTACCTCCCTGGAATTTTTGACAGTGGAATAAATGACAGAATAACTGACACAGAAAAGAGGCAATAGAAAATGAAAGAAATGGGAACTGACTCTAGATATTACTGAAAAGTAGCTGCCCCATGGGGAATCAAAACATGCACTGTAACCCTACCCCTTAACAAGGGTCACTTTTGACCCTATATAAATGTCACAGTACCACGTGTGCTAGGAAAATGGCTTTGCATTTGCTCCAATTGATTTTTCAGAATCATAGAGCCAGATAAATTCTTAAGAATTTCCCTTTTCCCTCTTCACAAATCCTAATTCTCTAATTTGTCTCATTAGAGACAAATGGAAAAGTTTCCAGAATAAGAAATTTGTTTTATCATTTCCTTATTGCAGCCTGAATCAGTTTTTTTTCTGGCAAAAAGCTGTGGATGCCACTGGCAACTCTAGAGAAAAGAAGGAAAAGGAAACAATGTAGAGATAGTCAAGAATGACAATGGATTTAAAAGTCAATAATTAGAATAGAGAAAGAATTGAAAACCCAAGATAGTAAACAAATAAAAACAATAAAACCCAAGTGATACTTAGTTCTTGGTAGCAGGTATCTTCTATTAAGAATAAACACAATCTCAGAGGCAAAAAGAGATTTTACCAAGACTCAATTTTTAAAGACATTTCAGTTGGCACCTCTCAGACACTCTTTATCTTGAGCACTACTTCTGCCTCTTTGGATTTTATCCTCACTTCCCTTCTCTATAGATAGCTCTCTACAGGTAACAGTATTTCTACAGTTAGATCAAACTCCACTCTGCCCAATTTTGCTTAACAGTGCTTTCTATGTACACAAAGAAATACAACTGATAAGCCAATATAAAGAACAAAATGCAGAAAATACCTTTCTATATAATCCCTCCCATTCTTACTCTTCCCTTGGTTTACTACTGTATAACCCTGGATTGTATAACATAATATTGGTTTTCTCTCAGCATTATTCAGAGATTGAGAAAACATAAACTTGTCTCCAAATCCTTTGTTTATAACCCACTCCTCAGCTTTTCTCTACTGTGGGAATAATTTTGCTTTAACTTAGAAATCTCACCCTTTCTGTTCCTTTAACCTCTTTTCTGTCCAAAATGGTCCTCTCTTGCCCAGTGTCAACTGCCACAGAATCAGAATGTTCTTTTCTTCTTGGGAGAGGGGAAGGGGAGCTGTGTTTAAATCTTTGCCTCCCTAGGTCTCTTCCCCAGATTGGTAGGGTGTGCCTGGTAATGTTTTTTTCTCAGGCCTGGCACACAGGTGGTGTTCAATGTTAGCTGGGTAAAAAGAAATAATAAATTACTAATTTGAATTTGCAACTCCATCTGTCCATCTTACCATCACATTGCTCTTATACCAAATGACTTATCTTTGGCCTCATCTTAACTACTGTATCAAAGTGTGGGATTTAAACATTTCAGATTAAATATAAACCTGTATTATGGAACATTTCAGACATATATACAGGGATTACTATAATGAACTCCTATGTACCCTCACCCAGCTCCACCAAGTATCAACTCACTACCAGTCCTATTTCATCTATAGACCCCAACAACCCCAATATTTGTTTATTGTTTATAACCTGAAGGAGCAGATTCAATGAGTTTTGGAGGTATCAAGGAGCAAGACATTTAGTAAACTTCCTAAAAGTCATATACTGGGTATGAGGAGGAGTCACTAGACTGGGGACTCCATAGTAGTGACTATAAGAAACTAGTATCTGGTATCAAATAAAAAATAAGTTCGGTATACGTATGTTGATTATGCCTCAATAAGGGAAAAAAAAAGGCTGGTATCATTCACCAAATGGGTATTAAGAATCATCTCACTGCATGGGATCTTAGGATTTTAATTCCACTTATCTTCACTGCCTCTCCCAGATTCATGTCCTGGCCTGATCCCCATTAATTTTATTTATAACCCACCACCCATTATTTTTCTTCTGAATATAAAGGAGAATTCTGCATGCATAGACACATCCTTTTATTTTTTATTTAACATATACTTAAAAACAGCTTACCTCGCTAAATACTTTTCTAAGCCCTTTATAATTATTAACCTATTTAGTTGAAAACAAGTATCTTAATTCATCTTCCCCAAACTCAAAAATGCAGATTTTTTTAGTGTGGTTTAAAAATTCAGAAAAAAATGAAATCTAAACATTACAAGGTGGATTCCTAAGACATTATCTGTCCCTACCTTGCCACATTACTATACTACATTTGAGGAAGTAAGAAGGTGCTGGTTAAAGAGTTTTACAAAGGTTTTGTGTCTTTTGGCAGTCCTCCTAACAGCCTTTATGTTTTTAGGTGAAATATAAAGTAGTTACTTCTAACAAAGTTGAGTACTTCAAGTTTAAGCTGATCACCCTCTTCACCAAGCAATTTCCTGTCCCTTAGAGAAGGGCAAGTTAATGGGAAAGTCACCTTTGGATTCCCCTATGGTTAGATTAAAAAAAAGCAACCACAAACTTGTCTTGATTCCAAGAAAGACTAGCCTGCAGATAGTGTTAAGAAGTCCTAGAGTTCACCTACTTCACATTTCAATAGTATGCTATCTCAATGGTTTAGTGCCCATTTACACCAAATGACTCCACATTTTAAAATCCCATGTTGGAACCTTCCAGCCTATATCACGTAAGTGCAAACTGTCTTCCTATAGAATTATCAGTGGCTTAAGTCAAACAAGTATCTTATTTTACACAACAGTCTTATTCCTGAGAAAATACAGGTTTGGGTTTTTTTAAAATAATAAACAAAAATCCCTATTTTAAATGCACCAAGGTGCCTCTATTTAAAGGACTCTCAAGATGAGCATCCTTTGAAACAATTTTTGCAAATAATCACCTCCTACATACTTCATTAGTAACTTAAAAATGTCATGGGTTATCCACCGTAACTCTGCCAGGTTGCCAGGTAACTTTTGGCAACAGAAGTGGAATTCTCCAACTTAAAGAGTGGATTACAAAATTAGGTCTCAAGTTAACAAGGAGCCTTTACAGAACCTGGCATTGACTCTAGATGCCCAATATTTACTAAATGAATCAATAGGGCTCTTTTAAATTAACTTCTGGACAATCTCTTTACCTTTACTTAACTACTGTTACAGACAACCAAACTATGAGACATGGCATTTTATACCTGGGCAGAGAGATCGCGTGTATCACGTAGCTGGTGCACACAGTATTATATTAACAGTTATACCACCACCAAGGATTATTACAATGTGAAGGTCTACATTAATCGACTGCTAGAAAAGTCTCTTAATTTTAATTGGACCTATGTTTCCAAAGCTAGACTAGCACAAGGAAAGCATGGCTGAGAAAGCTGAGAGCTCAAAGAACTCCGTTTTCAATCCTCTCTCCTGGACTACTGCTGATGTTGAGTGCCAGATGCCAGAGGGCTATAATTACAAAAACAAAAAAACTGGGAAAACTGAACTCGGATTGGTTTTCTTTCCTCAAAAAAAAAAAAGAAATATGCAAAACTGGGATGTGATTACTCAAACATTGCTTCAGGCATGCAGGAAATCGACAGTCTGACGGTGATTTAAACCTGAGAAGGGGGAACCGATTTTTTTTTTTTTTAACCTTTCCTCTTTTCCAGGCCCTGTGACTTAACACAGAAGTGTCTCATGGGAGAACAAGAAAAAAAAGCTAGCGGCGGGACCATTAGGTTTTAGGGTTTGGCTAGTTTAGGAATACTTGGTCCAGACGGGTAGATGCCTCCGTGGCCCCCATGCCTGGAGAGATAACCAATCCTTACCCTGACATCGCCCCCTTTCCCGGTCTTGCCCAGGACGCTCGCAGGCCCGCCCAGCCCTTGCCCTTCTACATCTCAAGGTTACAGGACTCGCGGGCTCGCATGGCAGCGGTAACAGCCCAGACAGGAGTTGAGGAAGCTGCAATCGGTGCGCAGGCCTTCAGCCTCACCCGTTCCCAGGTCCCACTTCACCTCGTACGCTGGAAGACAGACTCATGGCGCCGTCGCTTGCAAGGCGTATGCACAGGACACTAAGCACAAACAGGCTCCCACGGAGGGCAGGAGTCAAGGTGCGAGAAACGTCCTGCGTGCACCAACTCCAGGCCGCTACGGCGCAGGCGCCGCGGCTGGCCGTAAGCACGTGTGTATTGCCACCCTGGCTGATGATGAGCATGCGCGGAGCTGCGTCCCGGCCTTAAGTCTTGAGTCGGGATTTTGACAGCCCCAATACTGGGGAGCAGGAAGACTTAGAGAGGTAGCAACTGAGTGTGCGCAACCCTAAGGGGCGGAGTCCTGGAGCCTGGGGGCAGGGCTTTGAGAATAGACAAGCTAGGCCAGACGTTTAGTCTCTTCCAGGTGTGCGGGTTTCTCTGGGCAAAGGACAGGTGCTGTAATAACACTTGCCATAATCAGGTATCTAAGATCTTATCCACAGTTTTCTTGCTCAGTTCTGCACCTGCAAGACCAGGTCCAGTCTAAGTAGAAAATGCCAGTGGCAGACACACAGGTATCAATTGTGGAGTGCTATTTCAAAACCTCACTCCTGGCGTGCATCACTTTCTAATGCTTTTGAGTCAATTATCTCTGGGAACCTTGGAACCTGAGCTAAGGGTTGAGGGGGGGGGGAGCGGCTTATTTCTGCAGAAAAATGTACTGCCCCCCTCCCCCCAAGATTATTCTCTATCTTCTACAGTCTGAAATTAGTGTCGGTTAAAAAATATTTTTTATAAAAGCAGTTTAGGGGGGTTGGAATTGACTCAATGGATGTTTTGGAGATACGTTTTTAAAGAAGCTGCCTGTTTATAACTCCTATTGTCTCTATGCAGGGTGGGAGTTGGAGGGATTGTAGCCTCCGAAGCCATACTTGGCACAACTACTGCCTCCCAACTCTCAACACTTGACTGATTGCTCTTCATCATTGGGAGCCTCTGGCGTCTTGAGCTGGACCCCAATAAGCGCTGAAACTCCCACTGAATGAATGAAGGTACAACAGCTCCGCTGGCATTGTAACGCCAGCTGAGGAGTGGGTGTGAGAAAGACCTGGAACGCGCTCGCCCCACCCGGTATCCATCAGCTCTCCCGGGCGGCGCCGAGCTCCCGCCCCGCTGCGGGGGGTCCCGTCGGGCAGCCTCTGGGCATGCTCAGTAGCAGCGGCAGCCGCGGGTCGCGCAGTCGGAAGCTCGCGGCTGCGGCGGCTGTGCAGGCGGCGCTGACGCGCGCGGCAGCTGAGGGGACTGGAGGACGGCGGGAGGGGGCGGGAGCGCTGGAGGTGGGGCCGCCGTCGCCGTCAGGGCCCCTGGGAGCGCGGGGCGCCGCCGCCACCGCCACCTCTCCTCGTCTCGGTTCCGTCTCCAGGGCTGCGGCGGTAACTGTGGCCGCAGCTGCAGAGCAGCGGGAGTCAGGAGCTGCGCTCCGCCGAGAGTTGGGCAGGGGAGCGCCTGCGCCTCCGCGGCGTCATGGGCCCCCTTCCCGGGCCTCAACGGGCACTAGCCGCGGGAACCCCCGGGCCTCCTCGCGGCCAAGCCTGAGCGACCCCCGGGTTCTCCGGCTCCCCCTCCCTCCGCCCTATTTTTTTCCTGCTCTCGCTGCAGCTACCGCTTCGGCTCTGTGTTATGGCAACGGAGCCGCCATCCCCCCTCCGACTCGAGGCTCCTGGCCCCCCAGAAATGCGGACCCCACCCGTGAGCGAGCCCCCCCCCGAGGGCATCCCGAAGCCGGCAGGCGGCAGGCTCCGCTTCCTCAATGGTTGCGTGCCCCTCTCTCATCAGGTGGCCGGGCACATGTACGGAAAGGACAAAGTGGGTAAGTGTGGGTAGCGCGGGGCTCGCCTCTCCCCTTCCGCCTCCGCGAACCCCCGGCCGGCAGAGGCAGCTTGGCGCTCACCGGCAGGGCTGGACTCCCTGCGGTCTGGGCGATCAACTACCCCCCCCCCCCCCGCCGGCTTCTTCCGCTGTCACCCAGAGCTCTCCTCGCGACCCTTGCAGCAAGGACTCGAAAGGGGGGCGATTTCTAGGGTTGGGGGCGTCAGACTAGCGGCAGGAGGTGGCGGGGAGAGGAGTGCCTGGTCTCTTCAGGAGGGTGGATGTTGGTTGGAGACGGCGTTGTTAGTGGGGGGAAAAAAAAGGAACTTCATTTTCACTGGACGGGGAAGTAAATTCTCCCCTGCGCACAAGGTCTGTTTATTATAGGCGGGTAGCTATTGCACAAGAAAAGGAATGAAATGCAGATGATGCTAATCTGGTGCTTCTCTTCTTTGTGCAGCTGCATAGCTGGAGGGAAAGAAAAAATACAGGGCTTATTTCATTGATTCATTGAGGGCAAGAAAAAATATATGGCTTATTTCATTAATTGATTGACTGACTGACTGACTGACTGACTGACTGTTTGGGAACGCTTGTCTTGACTTACCCGGGATCTTTCTCCCTGCCCCGCAGAGAGGTTTTTCTGCTATCCCCTGGTTCTCAGGAGGCGTGGTTCCGGTAGTGCAGAAACTCGAATTCAGGGTAGGAAATAAACCCTGCTGTAGTACTAGAATGGTACACAGTTATAGACATTCAGTCATTCTTGATTATCTTTTTAAGACTATGTCATGGCCTGTGTAACGCATTTTGTGAGCCTACCACATTCGAAGTACAATACAGGACCTATCATAATTTATTCTCTTGGTGATGTAAAAGTTCAATTTAGGAACCATAATTCACCTAGCTTACTCACACTGGTACTCTGTGCCATGATTACTTGGGGAATCTGATATATGAGAATGTGAGTAGTGGGGGTCTTAGACTTGGAAACCACTAGATACTTTGGTTTATGCTAGTAAAATGATTCGGGTTTAGGCTGGTAAGATAATACTGACCTTTTTAGATGAGATAACTGAGACCAACCCTGGTTATGTGACAAGCCTGAAGGCGCACAAGCTACCGTGTGTTAGAATTGGGAAACCAAGGGTCCTGCCTCAGTACTGTATTTTTCCACTGTGTATTGTTCTTACAGATTAACAACTCAACAAGGGTATTTGAAAATGGATGAGTACTCTTTTGAATGTATGTATGTTATTTCTCAAAGAGCAACATTTCTTCCTGCTTTTATCTTTACCTAACCTTTCTTTTCTCTTCTTGAAAGTTAAGCATTAATGATCATATCCTGTAGATTGCAAGCCTTTCTCCCCACTGAATTGTGCGTTCCTTGAAGTTAGAGACCTCATAGTCTTGTATTAGAGATTAAATTGAGAAATGTTGAGGGGTGACTGGGTGGCTCAGTCCGTTTGAGCATCTGTTGGTTTCTGCTCAGGGCATGATCCCAGGGTGGTGGGATGAGGCCAGTGTTGGACTCTTTGCTGAGTGAGGAGCCTGCTTAAGATTTTCTCTCTCCCTCTCCCCTCCCCTCCCTTTTCCTCTCTCTCTAACATAAAATATAAAAAAATGAAAATAAAATAAGACTTTAAAAAGAATTGGGAAATGTTGAAAGGGTGAAAAATGACAGTTTTTTTTTTTTTTTTAGTACACACAGGTAAGGAAACAAATACAGTTCTCAAGATGCTTAGCCTAAATGGAAGGAAACAATGCATTCTTGTGTGTGTCTCTTCTGGTAATGAGAGTTTGAGAGTAATTATGGAATTAGTGTTAATAGGCTTATATTACATACTTATTGATTTATTTTAATGAATTGTAATGATAATATTCCTAATAATATTTTAGAAGCTGAAAAAAATAATTGTTTCCCTCAGGGTCCCTAGAGATCGGCTCATGTGCAACAGAGTATATGGATAAACAAAAAATCCCAACATAAACACAGTCTCAATGGTGATTGTCATTTGAGATTGTAACCATTGCTTATCAAAGTATGTAATAGTGAGCCTGTTGCCTGTTCACTAATTACAAATGTACTCTAAATGTGACTTTAAGCCACCTTTCAAAACAGTGGCTGAGAGAGTTAATTTGTCACCCAAATTACCTAATTAAAGTTAGTTGAGATTCTAAATAGTTGTTAATTTTATTTATTGTTGCATTCAATGTAAAATAAGCTTTTTTTTTTTTCAATTTTGTAAGGTTCTCTTGATGAGGGGTAGCTTCAAACATACTGTACTAACAACCTAATAAATATTTTGTTGTATTTAATTCTCAATTATGTACACAACCTAACATATATTGTTAGTGGAAGGACACCTGAGGATGATAATCTTCCCTGTTCATAAAATGGATAACAAGATAGTCAGTAATTCAAAGTTCAAGAGTGTCTCTCTACTATCATAAATCACTTATAGTTGTAAAGTACGTTGTGTAGATCATACTTCAGTTTGCCTGTCAACTGAAATTCTCAGAATAAACTTTCTTAAAGACATTGTGTGGATATTTGTTTTGCTTTTTAAAATTTTTGTTACTGTCATTAAGTAAAGGTTTATCAGTTTAGGATTGATAAACCTATCTCCAAAAAGGAGTTGTTGGCTTTGTTAAATTAAAAATTAAGAACATGGAACCAATTGCACAAAGGCACTTGAACACAAAAATAGATTTTGTTACAGTTGAGTAATAAGAATATGTTATAGTTTTGTTATCAGTTATATTTTATATTTTTCGATGAAATAAGATTTCATGAATCATATTTCATTGAAGAACATTTCAGTCATTTCTAACAATACAAAGTTGTGTGTGTGTGTGTGTGTGTGTGTGTGTGTGTGTGTGTTTTAATTGTTAAAGTAGTACATGATCTTTTCGGAAAAAAAATTCAAACAGCATAATTGTACCCTTTCCCCTCCTCTCCATCTTCCAGAGGTAGTCACTGGTAACTATTCCTCCTATATCCTTTGAGGTTTTTGTTTCTGGGCACATACATAAGAACATTAATACAACTCTGATTTTTTGTACGAAAACATGTATCAGCAACTTTTTGTTTTAATTCTGTATTATGTAGTATATCCATATTTTTGTACTTATAATACACTTCATTTTTTTAAAATACACCTCATTATATGCTTATATATAATATACTTCATTCTTTTAGAAAACTATTGTGTTCTACAGTATATCATAATTTAACTATTCCTCTAGTGGTGGATTTTTATATTTTCACTATATTTTTGCTATTATAAATATGTATTAAGCATTTTGTACATTATAGTATAGTGTATGTTATACATCGTGCAACATTTTCTATAGGGAGGTTTCACAAAAGTGTAAATGCGATCAATTTAAACTCCCAGAGCTCACCAAAGTTAGCATGAAATCTTCATTTTGTTTTGACATATAACATGTACCATTAATTTCTTTCAAAGGTCCTTAAACTTTCAAACAAATATTTGAAATCTGGTATTTGTTTCTTGATCCAACTAAGGATATAGAAATGAGGTAGTCTATAGGTAAAAGAATTTAAAGTGATGTTATTTATTTTGGTTTATGGTCTATTTTATTAGATATGCCCTGAAACTAATTGACTTAAAATACTTTCAGACTTAGAGAAAAGTTGCAAGAACAATACAGAGAACTTAACATTTTGTGGAATTTCTCTCTTTATGCCCATTATTTTGGGGGAACTATTTGAGAATAGGTTGCACATATCTTGCCCCTTTTACACAGCAGTACTTCAGTGTGTATTTTCTTTATTTTTGTTTTTTGTTTTTATTTCTTTTTTTAAATTTTATTTAAATCCAAGCTAGTTAACATATAGTGTGGTAATGGTTTCAGGAGTAGAATTTAGTTATTCATCACTTACATAGAACACCAGTGCTCATCCCAGTAAGTGTCCTCCTTAATGCCCATCACTCATTTAGCCCATCTCTCCACCTAACACCCATCCAGCAACCCTCAGTTTGTTCTCTGTATTTAAGTCTCTTGTGGCTCTCTCTGTTTTTATCTTGTTTTTATTTCCCTTCCCCTATGTTCATCTGTTTTGTTTCTTAAATGCCACATATGAGTGAAATCCTATATTTATCTTTCTCCGACTGATCTATTTAGCTTTGCATAATACACTGTAGTTCCATCCATGCTTTTGCAAATGGCAAGATTTCATTCTTTTTGATCACTGAGTAATATTCTATTGTATGTAGATACCACATCTTTATCCATTCATCAGTTGATGGACACTTGGGCTCTTTCCATAATGTGGCTATTGTTGATGGTGATGCTACAAACATTGGGGTGCATGTGCCCCTTTGAATCAGTATTTTTGTATCCTTTGGATAACAGTGTGTGTTTTCTAGGAGTATACTTCAGTGTGTATTTCTGTAACCATAGCATGTTTATCAAATATGGGAAATTTAACAGTGATACAGCGTTTTATCTAATTTGTTACCTGTAGTCCATAATCTAATTTTGGCAACTGTTCCAATGCCTTTTATCACATTTATCGTATTTTTCTCAGCCCAGGATTTAGTTCAAGATCATTTATTGCATTTAGTTGTCCTGTCTCTTAGACTCCTTTAATTTATAACAATTCCTCAGCCTTTGTCTTTTATGACATTGTCATTCTTTATGAGTACAGGCTAGTTATTTTATGAAATGTTCTTTAATTTGAATTTCTGATGGGTTGTCAGGATGAGATTCAGGTGATGCATTTCTGATTTGAGCATTATACAAGTGTGTTCTCCTTAAGGTATCACATCTGGGGGCTCATAGTGTGCATCTGCCCATTATTAGTAATATTAATTTTGATCATCCTGTCCAGTTGTGGTCTGGCTTCTCCAGTATGTAGTTAATATTTTTCCCTTTGCAACTAATAAGCTGTTTGTGAAGAGACACTTTGAGATCATGATATATCCAGATCTTCATCACATTCTAGCCCTAGATTTAGCATTTATGGATGATTCTTGCCTGAAGCAATCTTTACTCTGAGAGTTGAAAAATTGTGATTTTTTTTTTCTTCCCAATTCTATCACTCCTATTTTAACAGCAGTCTGAGAAATAGCCCTCCCTTTACTCCTATATATGTATGTCCTTTTTTTTCTAAGTTTGTTTACTATCTTGAGAGAGAGGGCTCATGTGGAAGGAATTGAGGGTGCAGGGAGAAAGAGGGAGAGAGAGAATCCCAACCAAGCAGCCTCTGTGCTCTGAGTGCAAAGCCCAGCATAGGTCTGGATTTCATGAACTGTGAAATCATGACCTGAGCTGAAATCAAGCGTTGGACACTTAACCGACTGAGCCACCCAGGTTCCCCTGTCATTTATACTGTCAGTTTGGACCCATGGATTCTTATTTTATAAAGTGTCATGACCCTTTATAGAACGTATTTATTTTCCTGTTCAAATTGTTCCATATTTGGTTAGTGGGAGCACTTCCTTTCTTTATGTCACAAGTTATTTTAGACTCATCTCCTACTTTCCCTTCCCAGTTCTAGAACTAGCAATTTCTCTCAGGGGCCCTGGTTCATTTTCAGTGAGAAATTGTATTTGGAAACCAAGATCTGGGTGCTATTGGAGTGTTACTGCTTCCTGGCCTTTTCAGTAAACGTAACTGAAAAGAATGTGTAAATATTTTAGAAATTCTAATTTCCTACTAATACTTCCGCTGTCATTCCAACTTCACAGAGTTCTTCCTTTTCCTTTCCTTTCCTTTCCTTTCCTTTCCTTTCCTTTCCTTTCCTTTCCTTTCCTTTCCTTTCCTTTCCCGATTCTAAATTTATATTTCCCATCTTCCTCAGTGAGAACTCTGGCTCCCAACATTGTTAATGTTTTTTGTGGGTTTTTTGGGTTTTCCTGTTGTTGTTGTTGTTCTTTTGCTTGATCCTATAATTTTCAGAATTTCTATACACACCCTACTGTAGAAAACAAACCTAGAATAAAGAATTCAAAATGAAGTTCCCTTTTACCAAGGGTGTGTGGTTGGAAACTCTGTAAAAGTTTTTTGGATTAGGGTTTTGTTGTTTTTGTTTTGTTTTGTTTTTTGGTTATTTTTACCCCTTCTTTAAGGTAATATTATTTATTTGAAATACAGTTGGATTTATTTGTTTCTGTTTAAATTCAGTTCCTTCCCTTCATTTTTTATTTAATTATGTATTTTTGAATGCTTGTAAAATGAACATGCTTTCAAAAGGTTTACAGAAAGCTCTATCAGAAGTGTCACTCCAGGGGAGCCTGAGTGGCTCAGTCAGTTAAGCGGCTGACTCTTGATTTTGGCTCAGGTCATGATTTCCCAGTTTGTGAGTTCAAACCCCACAATGGGGTCTGCACTCGCAGTGAGGACTGGTTCTGATCCTCTGTCTCCCTATCTCTGCCCCTCTTCCACTTGCTAGCATGTACACACACACACACTCTCTCTCTCTCAAAAATAAATATAAATGTTCAAAAAATTTTTTTAAAAACAGTGTCACTCCATTCTCTGTCACTCCACCCATTTCTTAGCATCCCTTGTAGGTATAATGTCATTGTTTTCTGATTTATCCTTTCTAAGTTACTTGTTGCAAAAATAAGCAGATATGTATAAATTTTCACATTTTTCTTTCTGACACAAAAAGTAGTATGCGATATATACTGTTTTGCACTTCACATTTTAAACTTAGTATGTCTTAGAAATCAGTAGTATCAGTTCATAGAGTGCTTCCTCATCCACTTTTACATCTCTGCTGTACTCCATTGTGCATGTACCCCAGTTTTTTCAATCAGGTTTCCTGGATTTGTTTTTGGACTTTTATTTATTTTCATTGATTTATTTGTTTATCCTAGCAGTAATATCTTATTGTTTTAATTCAGTGAGGTATTGAATCTTGATTACATCCCATTTTCTTTTTCAAGATTGTCTTGACAGTTTCTGGTCCTTTGCATTTCCATATAAAATTTAAATCAACTTGTCATTTTTCCCGAGAAAAGGTAAGGTTTTGTGTCTGCTTTGAGTCTGTAGGTTGCTTGGGTGAAAATTGGTTTCTTTATAATACTGAGTCTTCAATACGTGAATATGGTATATCTCTCCATTTATTTAGGCCTTCTTAAATTTCTCTTAATCATAGTTTTCAGTGTAGAGATCTTACACAGCATTCATTAGATTTTCTCTAAGTATTTGATGCTACTGTAAATTGTACTGCCTTTTAAAGAATTTTTATTTTATTTTGGAAAAATTTTAAACTTACTTAAAAGTTGCAAGAATGGTACAATCAACTAATGTATACCATTTATCTAGGTTTACCTATTAATATTTTGCCACATATGCTTTATCACTCTCTGTATTTGATAATGATTTTGCAGAACCATTTAGGATTAAATTGCAGACCATCAGGACCTCTTTTCTCTAAATAATTAAGTCTGTCCTAAAAATGAGAACTTTTCTTACCTAACCATGGTAAAATGATCAAACTGAGAATATTTAACTTTAGGTTTTTGGTATTTTTTCTATGATATTCTTTGTAGCAATTTTCCCCTATCTAAGACTACAGATTGCATTTAGTTATTAGGACTCTTTAGTTGCCTGTCATTTGGAGCAGGTTTTCAGTTTTTTCTTTATGTTTTTTTATAACTGAAATATATGAAGAGTATATGCATGGCTTTTTGTAATATTCTTTAAGTTTGCCTAATTCTTCATGATTAGATTCAGATTAAGGCATTTTGGTCAGAATACTGTATTAGTTATTTTGAGTTCTTGAAGCATATCATAAAGCACAGAATGTCAATTTCATTACTGGTGTTGTGACTTTGATCACCTGGTTAGGTGATATCTGCCGGATTTTCCACTGTAAAGTTTTCGTTTTTCCTATTGTAATTAAGTAATTTGAAAGGAATAAAGAGACTGAGACTGTTCAAATCCTGTTCCTCATCAGTTTTCACCCAACATCATAAGCATCCATTGACAGTATTTGACCAACTCACTACTATATGGTAGTTGCAAAATGGTAATTTTCTAACTCTGTCATTCCTCTTAAATTTGTTTAGTTGCATTCTTCTTTAGGGAATTGTAGGTTTCTCTTTTCTCTCTCTTGCTTTCTTTCATTATAAGGATAGACTAATGGATTTTGGAAACTTTGATAGATGGATCTTATCCATTATTGTTACTGCTTATTTTGATGCTCAGATTGTCCCAAATTTGTGCAGTGGAAGCTTCTTCAAGCTGGCTCCTGGGTCTTTTCAACATTTCCCATTTTTCTTTTAAAGCGTTTTCTCACTTTCTGGCATAAAAAATTGTTCTATGTTCATCATGTACTTTCTCTGTTCCAGGCCTGGAGTGAGCTAATTTTTTTTCAAGAACTTGATTCCTTTAGGGATATATGGTATTTAAAAACCAAACTGTGGGCACCAGGTGTAGTCATTGTTCCTTTGGTGTGGTTGCTGTTTGTCCTTTTGGCAGATTGGACTAAAAGGTACATAATTTCATATTTTTAAAATTTTGAGATCATACTTAAATACCTATAATTCAAACCTAATACCACAGGATTGTTCTTTACCTTCACCTGTTCTATATTTTTATATCCCTTCTTTCTCATTGAGAATTCTGTCTCACCCAAAATATCAATATATTTCCTCATTTTGAAATACTTAAACCAACTTTGCATTCCTGGAATAAGTCCACATGGTCATGATAAATTGTCCTATGTATATTGCTGGATTAATTAGATTTACTGATGTTTCATTAAAGATTTCTGTGACTGTTCATTTGAGATAATTGTCTACAATTTTCTTTTAAGTCCTCATTGGGATTTTTAAAAAGAATATGCTGGTTTCATAAAATTAATGGGGAACTGTTCCTTTTCTGTTTTCTGAAAAGAAATTGATAAGATTGGTATTCTTTTTTTCTGTAAATGTTTGATAGAACTTAATGTTCACCTCATTTTGGCCTACAGTTGTCTCAGGATATTTAAAATTATGAACTCAGGAAACTGTGAGATCATGACCTGAGGCAAAACCAAGAGTTGGAAGCTTAACTGACTGAGCCACCCAGGTGCCTCTCAGAGTCTTAAATTTTTCTGTTGTCCATTCTTATTTCATTGTTTGTTTTTGTTTTGTTTTTTTGGCTCTATTTATTTGGGGTTAATATACTACCTTTTTTTCTAGCATCATAAGTTGGAATCTTTTTTTTTTTTCTTTTCTAATATAAGCACTTAAAACTACACATTTTTCTTCTAAGTACTATTTTAGGTACATTTCACAAATTTTGATATGTTAGTTTTAATTATCATTTCATTAAAAGTGTGTTTTAATTTCCCTTGTGAATTTTGATCCCTGGATTAATTACAAGTGTATTTACTCCCCATCTATTTGCTTGTCTTTTTGTTTTTTTTTTCTTAAATTCTGCATATGAGTGAAATAATATGGTATTTGTCTTTCTCTGACTGACTTATTTTGCTTAGCATTACACTCTTCTGCTTGATCTGTGTTGTTGCAAATGGCAACATTTCATTCTTTTTTATTGCTGAGTAATATTCCTGTGTGTGTGTGTGTGTGTGTGTGTGTGTGTGTGTGTGTGTGTGTGTGTGTTTGTATATACCACATTTTTTTTTTATCCATTCATCTGTCAGTGAACATTTGGGTTGCTTCCATTATTTGGCTGTTATAAATAACACTGCAATAAATGTAGCGGTGTATATATCTTTCCAAATTAGTGTTGCTGTAGTTTGGGGGTATTTATGCCCATTAGTGGAACTGGATCATATGGTAATTCTATATTTTTTTTAATGTTTATTTGTTTTTGAGAGAGTGCGTGAGTGGGGTAGGGGCAGAGAGAGAACAGAGGATCCAACATGGGCTCTGCCCTGACAGCAGAGAGCACCATGTGGGGCTCAAATTCACAAATTGTGAGATCATACCCTGAGCCAAAGTTGGATTTTTAACCAACTGAGCCACCCAGGCGCCCCTGGTAATTTTTTTTTTTTAACTTTTTGAGGAAACTACATCCTGTTTTCCACAGTGGCTACACCAGTTTACATTCCCACCAACAGTGCAGAAGTGTCCCTTTTTTCCATATCCTCACCAACACTTGCTTCTTGTATTTTTGATATTAGCCATTCTGACAGGTGCAAAGTGATACCTCATTGTGGTTTTGATTTGCATTTCCCTAATGATTAGTGATGTTGGACATCTTTTCATGTGTCTGCTGTCCATCTAGATGTCTTTGGAGAAATGTCTGTTCATAATTTCTGCCCAATTTTTAATTGGATTATTTGTTTTTTGGATGTTGGTTGTGTGTGTTCATTATGTATTTTAGATACTAATCCTTTACTGGCTATATCATTTGCAAATATCTTCTCCCATTCATTAGCTTGTCTTTTAGTTTTGTTGGTTGTTTCCTTCACTGTGCACAAGCTTTTTATTTTGATGTAGTCCCAATAGTTTATTTCTGCCTTTGTTTCCTTTGCCTTTCCTTTGTTTCCTTTGTTTCCATATCTAGAGAGAAGTTGCTACAGCCAATATCAGCGAAATTACTGCCTGTGCTAGGATTTTTATGGTTTCAGGTCCCACATTTAGCTCTTTAGTCCATTTTTAGTTTATTTTTGTGTATGGTGTAAGAAAGTGGTCCAGTTTCATTCTATTGCATGTTGCTGTCCAGTTTTCCCAGCACCATTTGTTAAAGAGACTTCTTCTCCATTGTATATTCTTTCCTTCTTTGACCATATAATCATGGGCCTATTTCTGGGTTTTCTGTTTTGTTCTATTGATCTATGTGTCTGTTTTTGTGCAAGTACCATCCTGTTTTGATTATGACAGCTTTATAATATATCTTGAAACTTGGGATTGTGATACCTCCTGGTTTCTTCTTTTTCAAGATTGCTTTGGCTATTCAGCTTTGGCTATTGTGGCTTCATACAAATTTTGGAATTCTTTATTTTAGTTCTGTAAAAAATGTTATTTTGATAGAAATTGCATTAAATCTGTAGATTGCTTTGGGTAGTATGGACATTTTTACCAGTTAATCTGTTATTGACCCAGGCTTCCAAGATGCTTTCTTTTGTATCTTGACAGTTTTCAGCTGGAGTGATTTGGCTGTTTTGGTTTACTTTTGGATTCTGCAATGTCTGGAGCTACCATTTTCCCCTCCACAGCTACTTTCTTTAAAAAACTTGGAGGGTATGTGTTGCAGAGTGAGTAGTGTTGAATTGTTGAACCAAGTAGTCTGTTTTTGTGTTAGAGGACTATTGTCTCTAAACCACTTTGCTACACCACACTGTTGTCTACAGTCTAGCTGATTTCTGTTTGCCTGATAAAATGTATTTGCCTAATGGTAGGTTCACCTGTATCTAGAGTAGGTCCCTGGCCCAAGGTAGGGAAGCAGCATGGTTCACTCCCCATATATGAATGCTCCATTCTCTGACCCTGTGGAATTTAGTTCATCAGGGCTTCTTTGCCTCTACCACTCCTCATTAGCCCATAGAAAATATCTTATTGCCAAGGGAATGCAGGCCTTTTTTGTTCAACATCCCAAACTTCAGGAACAGAATTTCTCTTCAGTAATTTATAGTTATATTAGATTACTCCTTAAATTCCCAAAATCTTTCAACTACTTACCAACCAGTCTTAACATATGGCTGAATATTTACCTTTCTTCTATTCTATATCTAGGTGTTAAATAAACTTGATAACTGTACTTCTTCAGATTTTCTGCTTCTGTTGATTAAATTCTGTATTTTTGTAATGATTCAAAATTCCTGACTTGCCAAAAGAAATAGAAGCCTAAGTGGCATATTTTCTCAAAATAAATAGGTTATTTGAGCCCTATTGTGTTTTAACAGGCATGATTTTGTGAAATCTTAGTATTTGAAAATTTAAGAGTTTAATGTATACATTTGGGAATGATTCTTCATGGTATAGAGACAGGGCCAGTGCTGGTACATATGTGATGACTTTAGGTAAGGGCTGCTCCTTTGAGTGAGCTGGTTATGAAAAGTTGTACCTTCCTGCTCCCGGCTTGGTGTCTGATTTCAGACCCCACTTTTCCCAGTGGCTTGGTAGCTTCATACTATCTGTGCATTGTACATCTGAATCAGGAAAAGTTTTTAGTTGCTTTCTTATAACAAGAGAAACTTTAAAAAGTTACACAATAGAACCTTCATATAGTTCCACATTTAACGTGTATTTTTTTTCTGTTTACAAGAGTATAATCAATTTATGCTACTGCTTTTAACTTCTTGTTTAACTATAAATTAACATCTCCCAGAAAGACTGTTACTGAAGAATTTCTATAAAAATTTAGGAATATATTCTATTTATTAGAATTTTTGAGAGGTTCTCTAAGGGGAGTAGTAGTTGGAGACAATAAAACCATAATATTTGGAATTTGTGTTCTGGTGCTTTGCATATAACAAGCACTGAAATGTATCAGTTAAATGTTAAAATTTCTGAAGTAAGGAAGACAGACCCCTGATTTTTATGAATGTGATTTATCTATAACTTTAGGAACACATCTATTCTGTGATGCAAGGTATACTGTTATCAAAGCATTAAAAAATACCTAAATTTTGTTCTATAGGTATCCTGCAACATCCGGATGGCACAGTTTTGAAACAGTTACAGCCACCTCCCAGGGGTCCAAGAGAGCTGGAATTCTATAATATGGTAAGTGAGGTAAGATTTGTTTTGTTGTATTCAAAGAGTTTTTCATAGTTTTCTGATGATGACTCGGTAAGAAATACATTTGACAGTAGTGCCTGGGTGGCTCAGTCAGTTAAGCATCTGACTCTTGATTTTGGCTCAGGTCATGACCTCACAGTTTGTGGGATTGAGCCCCATATTGGGTTCTGTGCTGATAGCTTGCAGCCTGCTAGGGATTCTCTCTCTACCTTTCTTTCTGCTCCTCTCCCTCATGCATGCTTTCTTTCTCTCTCACAAAATAAATAAATATTAAAAAAAAAAAAAAAAAAGAAATACATTTAACAGCATGTCCTGGTATATTGTATATGTCACTGAAACAAAATCTTCAAGAAGCAAAATGCTTGTCTTTACTGATACAGTCTTGTATTTTCTACTCTACTTCATTTTTTCTTTTTCTTTTTTTTAAATTTTTTTTAAAGGTTTTATTATCCATATTTGAGAGAGAGGGAGACAGAGCGTGAGGAGGGGAGGGGCAGAGAGAGAAAGAGGGAGACCCAGAATCTGAAGCAGGCTCCAGGCTCCAAGCTGTCAGCACAGATCCCGACGCAGGGCTCGAACCCACGAACCATGGGATCATGACCAGAGCCAAAGTTGGACGCCTAACAGACTGAGCCACCTAGGCACCCCTACTCTACTTCATTTTTTAAAGATCCTTATTCTGATCCACTAGATTGATTTCAATTAATGGGGTTTTGACCTACATTTTAAAAAACACTTAACTGAGGGACTATTTGTATTTCTCAGAAATGCTGAGTTTAAATGTTTTTATTTTCACTACAGAATTTTTTAGAATCTTAAATGTGCTAATGTGCATTGTGAATCTCCTAAGTGAGGGAGGGGGAAAAGGGCATACTTAACATTCACTTAACTCTATGACTGGAAATACTTTTTAGTGCATTCACAATTTTTTCAACCACCACCTCTGTCTAATTACAAAACATTTTCATCACAGAAAAGAAAACCCTGTACATGTTAAGCCTTCTCTGGCAACCACTAATCCGTTTTTTATGGACTTATGTATTTAGGATATTTTATATAAATGGAATTATAAAATATGTGTCTGGGTTTCCTTTAGCATAACTTTTTTTTTTGAGAGACCGTGTGCACACAAGCAGGTGAGGGGCAGAGGTAGAGGGAGAGAGAGAATCTTAAGCGGGATCCATGGCCAGCATGGAGTCTGACATGAGGCTTAATCTCACGACCTTGAGATCATGACATGAGCTGAAATCAAGAGTCTGATGCTCAATAGACCGGGCCATCCAGACACCCCAGCATAACGTTTTTAAAGTTCATCTACATTATAGTATGCATTAGTATTTTGTTCCCTTTTATGGCTGAGTAATACTCAATTTTACTTAATGCCACATTTTGTTTATCCATTCACCCATTGATGGATATTTGGGTTGTTTTCATCTTTTGGCTTTCGTAAATTGTATTGCTGTGAACGTTCCTGTAAAAGTATTTGTTTGAGTACCTGTTTCCAATTTTTTTTTCGATATTTGAAGTTTATTGTCATATTGGTTTCCATACAACACCCAGTGCTCATCCCAAAAGGTGCCCTCCTCAATACCCATCACCCACCCTCCCCTCCCTCCCACCCCCTATCAACCCTCAGTTTGTTCTCAGTTTTTAACAGTCTCTTATGGTTAAGCTGTCTTCCACTCTAACCTCTTTTTTTTTTTTCTCAGGATGCACCTAAGAGTGAAACCATATGGTATCTGTCTTTCTCTGTATGGCTTATTTCACTTAGGATCACACTCTCCAGTTCCATCCATGTTGCTACAAAGGGCCATATTTCATTTTTTCTCATTGCCATGTAGTACTCCATTGTGTATATAAACCACAATTTCTTTATCCATTCATCAGTTGATGGACATTTAGGCTCTTTCCATCATTTGGCTATTGTTGAGAGTGCTGCTATAAACATTGGGGTACAAGTGCCCCTGTGCATCAGTACTCCTGTATCCCTTGGGTAAATTCCTAGCAGTGCTATTGCTGGGTCATAGGGTAGGTCTATTTTTAATTTTCTGAGGAACCTCCACACTTTTCCAGACTGGCTGCACCAATTTGCATTCCCACCAACAGTGCAAGAGGGTTCCCATTTCTCCACATCCTCTCCAGCATCTAAAGTCTCCTGATTTGTTCCTTTTGGCCACTCTGACTGGCATGAGGTGATATCTGAGTGTGGTTTTGATTTATATTTCCCTGATGAGGAGCGACGTGGAGCATCTTTTCATATGCATGTTGGCCATCCGGATGTCTTCTATAGAAGTGTCTATGCATGTTTTCTGCCCATTTCTTCACTGGATTATTTGTTTTTCGGGTGTGGAGTTTGGTGAGCTCTTTATAGATTTTGGATACTAGCCCTTTGTCCGATATGTCATTTGCAAATATCTTTTCCCATTCCGTTGGTTGCCTTTTAGTTTTGTTGGTTTCCTTTGCTGTGCAGAAGCTTTTTATCTTCATGAGGTCCCAGTAGTTCATTTTTGCTTTTAATTCCCTTGCCTTTGGGGATGTGTCAAGTAAGAAATTGCTATGGCTGAGGTCAGAGAGGTCTTTTCCTGCTTTCTCCTCTAAGGTTTTGATGGTTTCCTGTCTCACATTCAGGTCCTTTATCCATTTTGAGTTTATTTTTGTGAATGGTGTGAGAAAGTGGTCTAGTTTCAATCTTCTGCGTGTTGCTGTCCAGTTCTCCCAGCACCATTTGTTAAAGAGACTGTCTTTTTTCCATTGGATATTCTTTCCTGCTTTGTCAAAGATTAGTTGGCCATACGTTTGCGGGTCTAGTTCTGGGGTTTCTATTCTATTCCATTGGTCTATGTGTCTGTTTTTGTGCCAGTACCATGCTGTCTTGATGATTATAGCTTTGTAGTAGAGGCTAAAGTCTGGGATTGTGATGCCTCCTGCTTTGATCTTCTTCAAAATTACTTTGGCTATTCGGGGCCTTTTGTGGTTCCATATGAATTTTAGGATGGCTTGTTCTAGTTTCGAGAAGAATGCTGGTGCAATTTTGATTGGGATTGCATTGAATGTGTAGATAGCTTTGGGTAGTATTGACATTTTGACAGTATTTATTCTTCCAATCCATGAGCACGGAATGTTTTTCCATTTCTTTATATCTTCTTCAATTTCCTTCATGAGCTTTCTATAGTTTTCAGCAGACAGCTCTTGTACATCTTTGGTTAGATTTATCCCTAGGTATTTTATGCTTCTTGGTGCAATTGTGAATGGGATCAGTTTCTTTATTTGTGTTTCTGTTGCTTCATTATTAGTGTATAAGAATGTAACTGATTACATTGATTTTGTATCCTGCAACTTTGCTAAATTCATGTATCAGTTCTAGCAGACTTCTGGTGAAGTCTATCAGATTTTCCATGTATAATATCATGTCATCTGCAAAAAGTGAAAGCTTGACTTCATCTTTGCCAATTTTGACGCCTTCGATTTCCTTTTGTTGTCTGATTGCTGATGCTAGCACTTCCAACACTATGTTAAACGACAGCGGTGAGAGTGGACATCCCTGTTGTGTTCCTGATCTCAGGGAAAAAGCTCTCAGTTTTTCCCCGTTGAGGATGATGTTAGCTGTGGGCTTTTCATAAATGGCTTTGATGATGTTTAAGTATGTTCCTTCTATCCCGACTTTCTCGAGGGTTTTTATTAAGAAAGGATGCTGAATTTGTCAAAGGCCTTTTCTGCATCGATTGACAGGATCATATGGTTCTTATCTTTCCTTTTATTAATGTGATGTATCACATTGATTTGCGAATGTTGAAGCAGCCCTGCATCCCAGGAATGAATCCCACTTGATCATGGTCAATCATTCTTTTTATATGCTATTGAATTCGATTTGCTAGTATCTTATTGAGAATTTTTGCATCCATATTCATCAGGGATATTGGCCTGTAGTTCTCTTTTTTTATTGGGTCTCTGTCTGGTTTAGGAATCAAAGTAATACTGGCTTCATAGAATGAGTCTGGAAGTTTTCCTTCCCTTTCTATTTTTTGGAATAGCTTGAGAAGGATAGGTATATTCTCTGCTTTAAACGTCTGGTAGAACTCCCCTGGGAAGCCATCTGGTCCTGGACTCTTATTTGTTGGGAGATTTTTGATGACTGATTCAATTTCTTTGCTGGTTATGGGTCTGTTTAGGTTATGATCTATCCATTTCTGTAAGTGGAGTGTTAAAGTCCCCTGCAATTACCACATTCTTATCAATAAGGTTGCTTATGTTTGTGAGTAATTGTTTTATATATTTGGGGGCTCCTGTATTCGGCGCATAGACATTTATAATTGTTAGCTCTTCCTGATGTATAGACCCTGTGATTATTATATAATGCCCTTCTTCATCTCTTGTTACAGCCTTTAATTTAAAGTCTAGTTTGTCTGATATAAGTATGGCTACTCCAGCTTTCTTTTGACTTCCAGTGGCATGGTAAATAGTTCTCCATCCCCTCACTCTCAATCTGAAGGTGTCCTCAGGTCTAAAATGAGTCTCTTGTAGACAGCAAATAGATGGGTCTTGTGTTTTTATCCATTCTGATACCCTATGTCTTTTGGTTGGCGCATTTAGTCCATTTACATTCAGTGTTATTATAGAAAGATATGGGTTTAGAGTCATTGTGATGTCCATAGGTTTCATGGTTGTAGCGATGTCTCTGGTACTTTGTCTCACAGGATCCCCCTTAGGATCTGTTGTAGGGCTGGTTTAGTGGTGACGAATTCCTTCAGTTTTTGTTTGTTTGGGAAGACTTTATCTCTCCTTCTATTCTAAATGACAGACTTGCTGGATAAAGGATTCTTGGCTGCATATTTTTTCTGTTCATCACATTGAAGGTCTCCTGCCATTCCTTTCTGGCCTGCCAAGCTTCAATAGAGAGATCAGTCACGAGTCTTATAGGTCTCCCTTTATATGTTAGAGCACGTTTATCTCTAGCTGCTTTCAGAATTTTCTCTTTATCCCTGTATTTTGCCAGTTTCACTATGATATGTCGTGCAGAAGATCGATTCAAGTTAAGTCTGAAGGGAGTTCTCTGTGCCTCTTGGATGTCAATGCCTTTTTCCTTCCCCAGATCAGGAAGTTCTCAGCTATTATTTCTTCAAGTACACCTTCAGCACCTTTCCCTCTCTCTTCCTCCTCTGGAATACCAATTGTGCGTATATTATTTCTCTTTAGTGCATCACTTAGTTCTCTAATTTTCCGCTCATACTCCTGGATTTTTTATCTCTCTTTTTCTCAGCTTCCTCTTTTTCCATAATTTTATCTTCTAGTTCACCTATTCTCTCCTCTGCCTCTTCAATCCAAGCTGTAGTTGTCTCCATTTTATTTTGCAGTTCATTGATAGCATTTTTTAGCTCCTCCTATTCCTTAATCCCTTGATCTCTGTAGCAAGAGATTCTCTGCTGTCCTTTATACTGTTTTCAAGCCCAGCGATTAATTTTATGACTATTCTAAATTCACTTTCTGTTATATTGTTGAAATCATTTTTGATCTGTTCGTTAGCTGTTGTTATATCCTGGACGTTTTTCTGAGGGGAATTCTTCCATTTCGTCATTTTGGATAGTCCCTGGAGTGGTGCGGAACTTTGGGGCACTTCCCCTGTGCTGTCTTGAATTATTTGTGTTGGTAGGCAGGGGCGCAGTCAGACCTGATGTCTGCCCCCAGCCCACCGCTGGGGCCACAGTCAGTCTGGTGTGTGCCTTCTCTTCCCCTCTCCTAGGGGCAGGATTCACTGTGGAGTGGTGTGGCCCGTCTGGGCTACTTGCACACTGCCAGGCTTGTGGTGCTGGGGATCTGGCGTATTAGCTAGGGTGGATCAGCAAGGTGCACAGGGGCGGGAGGGGCAGGCTCAGCTCGCTTTTCCCTAGGTGATCCGCTTCGGGAGGGGCCCTGCCGCACCGGGAGGGAGTCAGACCCGCCGGAGGGATGGATCCGCAGAAGCACAGCGTTGGGTGTTTGCGCAGTGCAAGCAAGTTCCCTGGCAGGAACTGGTTCCCTCTGGGATTTTGGCTGGGGGATGGGCGAGGGAGATGGCGCTGGCGAGCGCCTTTGTTCCCCACCAAGCTGAGCTCTGTCGTCCAGTGCTCAACAACTCTCCCTCCCGTTGTCCTCCAGCCCTCCCGTTCTCCGAGCAGAGCTGTTAGCTTATAACCTTCCAGATGTCAAGTCCCGCTTGCTGTCGGAACACACTCCGTCCGGCCCCTCCGCTTTTGCCAGCCAGACTCGGGGGCTCTGCTTGGCCGGCGGGCCGCCCCTCCGCCCTGGCTCCCTCCCGCCAGTCCGTGGAGCACACACAGCCTCTCCGCCCTTCCTACCCTCTTCCGTGGGCCTCTCGTCTGCGCTTGGCTCCGGAGACTCTGTTCTGCTAGTCTTCTTGGTTATTTAGGCAGGTGTAGGTGGAATCTAAGCAATCAGCAGGACGCGCAGTGAGCCCAGCGTCCTCCTACGCCGCCATCTTCCACCTGTTTCCAATTTTGGATATAGACCCATAAGTGGAATTGGTGGGTCATATGATAATTATACATTAAACTTTTTGAGGAACTGTCGGTGTTTCCCAGAGTGGCTTTACCATTTTATATTTTCACCAGCGATATATGAGGTTTCCAATTTCTCTTATCCTCGCCAACATTTGTTAGGGTTTTGTTTGTTTTTTTAATGACCATCCAAGTGAGTGGTAAAGTGTTAATCTCAGCGGTTTGTTTGATTTGCATTTCCCTAATGGCTAATGATGTTGAGCATCTTTTCATATACTTACTGGCCATGTGTATTTCTTCTTTGGAGTCCTATCTACTCAGATCCTTTGCTTAGTTTTTCATTGAGTTGTCTTTTTTATTTAGTTGTAGGAGTTCTTTATGTATAGATAAAAGTCCCATGTCAGATAGATGAATGGAAGCCAATGAAAATGAAAACAGACATTCCAAAACCTTTCGGATGCAGCAAAGGCAGTCATAAGGGGGAAGTATATAGCAATCCAGACCTTCTGAAAGAAGGAAGAAATGTCTCAAATATACAACCTAACCTTATACCTAAAGGAGCTGGAAAAAGAATAGCCAATAAAGCTGAAAACCATCAGAAGAACAGCAATATTAAAGTTTAGAGCAGAAATCAATGATATCGAAATCCAAAAAAACAGAACAGATCAATGAAACTAGGAGCTGGTTCTTTGAAAGAATTAACAAAATTGATAAACCCCTAGCCAGACTTATCAAAAAGAAAAAGGAAAGGACCCAAATAAATATCATGAATGAAAGAGATCACAACCAACACCACAGAAATACAATTATAAGAGAATATTATGAACAACTGTATGCCAACAAATTGGACACTCTGGAAGAAATGGGTACGTTCCTAGAAGCATATAAACTAGCAAAACTAAAACAGGAATAAATAGAAAATTTGAACAGACCAATAACCACTAAAGAAATTGAATCGGTAATAAAAAATCAAACTAACAAGGGGCACCTGGGTGTCGCAGTCAGTTAAGCATCTGACTCCTGGTTTGGCTCAGGTCATGGTCTCACAGTTTCATGAGTTTAAGCCCCACATCAGTCTCTGCGCTGGCAGCACAGAGCCTGCTTGGGTTTCTCTCTCTCTCCCTTTCTTTGGTGCTGTCTCTCAAAAAAAAATAAACTTAAAAAAAAATCAAACAAGACAAATAGACAAGAGTCTAGGGCCAGATGGCTTCCTGGGGGAATTCTACCAAACATTTAAATGAGAATTAATACCTATTCCTTTGAAACTGTTCCAAAAAATAGAAGTGGAAGGAAAACTTCCAAACTCATTTTATGAGGCCCGCATTACCTGGAGTCCAAAACCAAACCAAACCTTTCCTAAAAAGGAAAATTACACACCAGTTTCACTGATGAACATGGATGCAAAAATTCTCAACAAGATACTAGTAAATTGAATCTAATAATAGATTAAAATAAATATTTACCATGATCAAGTGGAATTTATTCCTGGGCTGCAGGGCTGTTTCAATATCCACAAATCAACAGATGAAAGAAAGAACCGCATGATCCTGTCAATAGATGCAGAAAAAGCTTTTGACAAAATACATCATCCTTTCTTGATAAAAACCTTCAAAAGAGTAGGGATAGAAGGAACATACATACTTCAACATCATAAAGTCCACGTGCAAAAGAGCCACACACCCACAGCTTATACCATCCTCAATGGGAAAATCTCAGAGCTTTCCTCCTAAGGTCAGGAACACAACAGGGATGTCGACTCTCACCACTGTTGTTCAAAATAGTACTGGAAGTTCTAACCTCATCAGTCAGACAACAGAAATAAATAAAAGGCATCCAGATCAGCAAGTAAGAAGTCAGACTTTCACTCTTTGCAGATGACATGATACTCTACATGAGGGGCGCCTGGGTGGCGCAGTCGGTTAAGCGTCCGACTTCAGCCAGGTCACGATCTCGCGGTCCGTGAGTTCGAGCCCCGCATCAGGCTCTGGGCTGATGGCTCGGAGCCTGGAGCCTGTTTCCGATTCTGTGTCTCCCTCTCTCTCTGCCCCTCCCCCGTTCATGCTCTGTCTCTCTCTGTCCCAAAAATAAAAAAAAAAAAAAAAAAAAAGAAAACCCAAAAGACTCCACTGAAAAATTGCTAGAACTGATACATGAATTCAAAGTCACAGGGTTTAAAATCAACATACAAAAGTCTGTTGCGAATGTATACACCAATAATGAAGCAGCAGAAAAAAATCAAGGAATCGATCCCATTTATAAGTACACCAAAACCTGTAAGATACCTAAAAATAAATCTAACCAAACAGGTGAAAAATTTATACACTGAAAACTATAGAATGCTTATGAAAAAAACTGAAGAAGACAAAAGGAAACGGAAAAGCATTCCACGCTCATGGATTGGAAGGACAAATATTGTTAAAATGTTGATACTGTCCAAAGCAATTTACACATTCAGTGCAATCCCTATCGAAATAACAGCATTCTTCACAGAGCTAGAGCAAACAATCCTAAAATTTTTATGGAACCAGAAAAGACCCCCCAAATGGCCAAACAGTTTTGAAAAAGAAAACCAAAGCTGGAGGCATCACAATTTGGGACTTCAAGCTGTACAAAGCTGTAATCACCAAGACAATATGGTACTGACACAAAAACAGACACATAGGGGCGCCTGGGTGGCGCAGTCGGTTAAGCGTCCGACTTCAGCCAGGTCCCGATCTCGCGGTCTGTGAGTTCGAGCCCCGCGTCAGGCTCTGGGCTGATGGCTCGGAGCCTGGAGCCTGTTTCCGATTCTGTGTCTCCCTCTCTCTCTGCCCCTCCCCCGTTCATGCTCTGTCTCTCTCTGTCCCAAAAATAAATTAAAAAAGTTGAAAAAAAAAATTAAAAAAAAAAAAAAAAAAAAACAGACACATAGATAAATGGAACAAAACAGAAAACCCAGAAATGGACCCACTAATGTATGGCCACCTAATCTTTGACAAAGTAGGAAAGTGCACCCGATGGAAAAAAGTCTCTTCAGCAAATGTTGGGAAAACTGGACCACTTTTTACACCATACACAAAAATAAATTCAAAATGGATAAAAGACCCAAATGTAAGATAGGAAACCATCAGAATGCTATAGGAGAATACAGGCAGTAACCTCTTTGACCTCTGCCGCAGTAGCTTCTTACTAAACATGTCTCCAGATGCGAGGGAAACAAAAGCAAAAATGAACTATTGGGACCTCATCGAGATACAGTGCTCCTGCACAGCAAAGGAAACAATAAACAACAGTAAAAGGCAACTGACAGAATGGGAGAAGGTATTTACAAATGACATATCTGATAAAGGGGCCTTCCAAAGAAGGCAGCCGGTTGGCTAATAGACACATGAAAAGATGCTCAACATTTCTCCTCATCAGGGAAATACAAATGAAAACCACAATGAGGTACCACCTCACACCTGTCAGAACGGCTAAAATTAACCCAGGAAACAACAGATGTTGGCAAGGATGTGGAGAAAGGGGAACCCTTTTGCTCTGCTGGTGGGTATGCAAACTGGTGCAGCCACTCTGGAAAACAGTATGGCGGTCCCTCAAAAAATTACAAATACCCTACAACCCAGCAATTGCAGTACTAGCAATTTATCCAAAGGATACAAAAATGCTGATTTGAAGCAATTTTTATAGCTGCACTATCAACAGTAACCAAATTATGGAAAGTGCCCAAATGTCCATCAACTGATGACAGATAAAGATGCACACATGTATTTGTCTGTATACACACACACACACACACACACACACACACACACACACACACAGGAATATTACTTGGCAATGAAGAAGAATGAAATCTTGCCATTTGCAACAACATGGATGGAACTACAGTGTATTATGCTGAGTGAAATAAGAGAAAAATATGATTTCACTCATGTGAAATTTAAGAAACAAAACAGATGAACATAGGGGAAAAGAATGAAAAATAAAATAAGATAAAAGCAGAGAGGGAGGCAAACCATGAAAGACTCTCAAATACAGAGAACAAACTGAGGGTTGCTGGAGGGGTGTTGAGTGGGGGGATGGGCTAAATGGGTTTTGGGCATTAAGGATGGCACTAGTTGGGATGAACACTGGGAGTTGTATGTAAGTGATGAATCACTGGGTTCTACTCCTGAAACCAATAGTACACTATATGTTAACTAACTTGAATTTAAAAAAAAAACTTTTTTTTTGTCCAAGATCATTTAAATAGTTAACAGTGGCCCCAGGATTTGAACTTAGGCAGTCTGGTTCTAGAATATGTGCTTTTAACTGCTACACACTGTCTCTTGTTTGAAGAATGTATTTTATATTCACTCTGTAAAAGTCTTGTACATAATGTATTCTAGGTACCTTATTTTTTATTATTGTAAATAATATTTTTTGAGGTAAGTTTCCCAGTGATTGCTAATATAAGAATGAAAACGTTTGTACAGTGTTTCTTATATCTAGTAATCTTGTTGAACTATAACAGTTCTAATTGTTTTCTATGTAAGCAGTTCTGTGATTGGAAGGGTTTTTTGTTGCTGTTGTTCCTTGTATAGATATATATACACATACATTTTTTAAATGTTTATTTTTGAAAGAGAGAGAGAGACAGAGCATAGAGCATGAGTGGGAGAGGGACAGAGAGACAGAGGGAGACATAGAATCTGAAGCGGGCTCCAGGCTCTGAGTTGTTAGCACAGAGTCTGACTTGGGGCTTGAACTCAAGTGCTGTGAGATCATAATGTGAGCCGACACTTAACTGACTGAGCCACCCAGGCACTCCTGAATCCATGTATTTCTGTCAAGTAGTTCCAGTTCTGTGCTATATAGAAGCAATGATGGGAGGGGGGAATGCATCTTCCTCTCAGTTAACATTTCTCCATTTAAGTATGACTTTCTAAGTTTCTGATTACAAATTTCTTCTCAGGTTAAGGAAATTACCTGTTGTGTGAGTCAAGAAACAAATGGTACACTTTGTTTATTTACCAGGGTGTGGTTAGAGTTTAAGGCCACTTGCAAGAGATAATGCTTTACTATCCCTGGGCCTAAAAGGGTAAAGAAAGGGAGTGGTTACTAGAACCCAGGGAAGTTAACTTTAGCAGAAGTCTTGTACTGAGAAGGAGGGAATTAGAGAAGTAAATAACCTGACCTCAACTCTTTTCCTACCCTCCACTGTCTTGCTCCATTAAGCGACAAGGGACCCCCATTGATACAGTTGAGTCAAATTAGCTTCTTGGAAAAAGAGGAAGATACATAGCATCTTTTCTATCTTTATTTCAAGAAACAATTTAAAATATGAATGGGTATTGAATATTTTTCACCTACCTTTTCTGTATTTATTGAAATGATTTTATGAGTTTCCTCCTTTAATCTGTTCAATCTGAACTATTATTTTCGTCACATATTTTCTTTGTCTGGTTTTGATATCAGGTTTCTTTTAGCTTCATGATATGAGTTGAGGAGCATTTATTTTTCTGTTTTGTGGAAGAATTTGTATCAGATAAGGATTTTGTTCCTTAAAGTCCTGATAGAACTTAACTAAATTCATCAGAGTAGCCAAATGTCTGTCTCTGTCTTTTCTTTTTCCCTTTCCTTTTTTCCTGTCCTTTTTTCATTTCATTCTCTTTCCTGGGAAAGGATAGATTTGTAACCACTGATTCAGTTTCTTAAATATCTTGAATTTTTGTCAATGTGATAGTAAAATATAGTTGGATTATATTTTAATCTACTTATGACTCCTTTTTTATTCCTGATGTTGTTTATTTGTTGCTTCTATCTTTTTCTATATCAGCATTGCCACCAGCATTTTTGGAGTACAATGGTAGGGGAAGGGAGAAGATGCCAAAGTTTTTACTGTTCAGTAGTTAGACTTTCATTTACTCTCCCTGTTTTAGGATAGTAACTCTGACCTCCTCTGTGTCCACCTTTATGCCTAGACCCTAAATTCAGAGATCCTTTGGTTGAAGTCTTTGGAGTGGATCTTTATGAAGCCCAAACATCACTGCTTAGCTTACTGCTTTTGATTTCCTCTTTACTTATATAGACCCCTATGAATTTCCTTTCTTTCCTTGGGAGCTCAGCTATGCATTTTAGAAAATATTTGTTATATTTTATCCTACATCTCTCTAGTAGAAAAGTTTTTTAGGTTATCTAGTCCGGTGTGTTGAAGTAAATACCAGGCCTAGTACTTTAAAAAAATATTTAAAGTAAAAAGGGAAAGTTTATCTCTCTACTCTTCCAGTTCTTTTATCTTTTTCATGAATAAAAATATCATCAACTTCTTTAACTACTAAGTACATAGAGATATACCTAGTTCCTCCATCTTGTTGTTATGTCATCATGAACACTCTGCCCTCTGTTCCTTAGGCCAGGAACAGAGAGATGATAAGGTACACCCTTCTCTTAATTACCTTGGCCTAGAAGTGACTAATACCACTTCTGCTCACATTTCAGTAGATCACATGGATATTTGGTGAGTGTATGCCACACTTGAGTTCATTCTGTAGAATTGGCTTGTAGGTGTAACTACTTGACATGAATATGGCTTGACAAATATAATTAGAATTGTAATACTAAGATTTCATAAACATTTTACACCCATAAACTTTAATGGTTTTGGATAATTAGGTAGACCATATTGTGAGAGTTTGTTGGATAAAATGTCTTATAAGTTGTGTTTTAAACAAAAATAGTTTCTTTCCCTCATCTTTTAGGAAACAAACAATCTAGTTCCAGGATACAGGAACATTTTAGTATTTTCTAGAATTATTATTGGTTATAAATCAAGGAATTAAATGCACAATAATTGGACTTAATTAAGTTAAAGGATAATTTTTTTAAAGGTAAAATCACAACTCCCTTGTAGACATGAAATAAATAGTTGTTAAAGATTTTGTTTAATGAGGGAACCAAGCAGATATTGAAACTGGTTCAGAAGAGAAGCCAAAGAAGAACAAATTTATAAGGAATAAGGGAAGTTAAAATAAGTATATATGTGTGGATACTGAATTCCCCCCTCCCATGGTGGGTAGAGGGTGGAGGGAAGTCAGTTGAACCTCCTCTGGCCAGAATTTATTTATGTTTCTGTGGACAGGAATTATTTTGTATTTGCGTAAAGCTTTATCTACATTTTACGTAGTTGTAAAATAGTTCAAGGACAGTGAAAAGCTAGAATTAGATGAAGAAGAATGTGCTGTAAACAATATGCAGTTTTTCCTTGGAGATACACAGTAATCTTTTTTTGCTTCCAAATGTATTTCCAGCTGAAACTCATACCAGATAAATTATGATTCAACAGTATTGTTTTTTTTTTGAGAAATATGTAGGGCAATTATAAAGCATTATAAGAAACCAACATGCAAATGTTTTATTTATCTATATTTCAGGTTTATGCTGCTGATTGTACTGATGGTGTTCTTTTAGAGCTACGAAAATATTTGCCAAAATATTATGGCATCTGGTCACCTCCAACTGCACCAAATGGTAACCTTTTCTTAAGAATCCATCCTTTAGTATTAATTCATGAGAGTAGCTTTTTAAAAGTCTGTATATAAAATCAAGCCTAGTATTATACAAACAATATATGTGTGTTTTTCTTTCTAGTATTTTTTCTATTTCATTAAGGAAAACTTAATACTTTTGCTTTTCATAACCAGTTTCTTAAATGGTATGTAACATTAATGACCAATTTGTTGTAATTGAATAAAAAAATCTACATACTTAGTACTGTATTAATTTATAGATGTTCTTTTTTCCTAATTTATTGGACAGTTTCCCATTTTGAGTAGGAAAAAAAAATATTTTCTTTGTTTGACTTTGTCTCTGTATCTCCTATCCCCATCTCTAGGTTCTAAATTGCAGTCTTTTAAAAACTGCTAAGTTTCATGGTTAGAGGACAAAATGATCTATGTAAAGTCACAGCATTTCTTTCTTAGTGAATGCTTGAAGCAGTGTTTGCCTTTTCAAGGCCTTTGACAGAACAAATTTTATTTAAACAAGTAACATGACTGCCTAAAAATTGAAGAAGGTTCATGAATGGGGGAAGAGTTTTAAACTTGACTGGGTTTCCTTCTACTAACTTACTAGGTGTGCCATGTTTCATTTTTAGGGGAATCATGGTATCCCCCTTTGAGTATCCTCAGTTAGGTAATAGTAAATCTATGATTCCCTGGGAATTCTGTATTTCAGTTATATGAAAAGAGTGAGCCTAGCTTTTCTTTTTCCTTTCTCCCTTCTTCTTTCTTTTTTCTTTTGTTCCTTACTCCTTCCCTTCCTTTCTTTTTTTCTTTCTTTCTTGTCTTTAGTCCAATATACATATATTTCATATACATATAATACATATGTTATACATACATATATCCCTGATTCAGATCAGCACCTTAAATTGTTTCACAAATCTTTATGATCACCTTTACTTTATAGAGATTTCCATTGTAATATAAGATATCTGGATTCCATTAAACTTTGCTACTAATTGCTATTTAATTTTGAGCAAATCATGACTCTTCAGTAAAGTGACATTGAAAGATTAACAAAGGTTGCTGAGGATGGGACTAGATTCAACATCTAGAAAGTAAATACTCAGTTTAAAAAGATTATTAAGAAGGAGTAGAATACTGAGCAAATGGCAAGAAACACTTGGTTTCTACCTTGATTATGTCCAAATTTTGAGAACTAAGAAACTGCTAAATATGTGAATTAAAGAACAACTAAATAGAAATTTGGCTAACTCGTTAACCTTTCTGATCTCTACTTTTTCTACTATAAATTGAAAATAATACCACAGAGAGTTGAGAAGATGCATGTTATGTTATGTGAGAATGCTTTGAAAACTCTGTATTCTTATTTGAATATAAATGGAAATTTGGTGCTACTGAGATGAGAAGATGAAGTAGGGAAAATGAAAGAAGAGAGGAGAAAATGCAAATAAAAGGAGTAAAAGAACAGGAATAAAAAGTGTATATGTATAGAGTGGCTCAGTACTAGCAACAACTGCCTCAGGGAATTTCCTATTCCTTTTCAATTTTTTACCTCTGGAAGAAGTTAGATGAGAACTGCTGCACCATGCAGGTGCTTAGCTTTGATTTTAATAGAGTTTATGGAATCATTTTTCTGTTTTTATCCTTTTGATTATAAATGAAATTAATATAAAATGGGAAACTTTTGTACATGTTTAGCCAACAGGGTCATGAAAACAAATTCTCTTAAATTTTAGTGGAATACTGGGGCGCCTGGGTAGCTCAGTTGGTTAAGTGTCCGACTCTTGATTTTGGCTTAGGTCATGGTCTTAACAGTTCATGGGATCAAGCCCCATGTTGGGCTCTGCATTGCTGGTGTGAAGCCTGCTTGGGATTCTCTCTCTCCCTCTCTCTGTCCCTCCCCAACTCATTGTGGGTGCTCTCTCTCAAACATTAAAAAATATTTTAAAAATTTTAGTAGAATACTGTGGTTAGCATTACTTTATTTTGCATATGAAATAACTGGCCTTTTATTCCCCCTTTGGGCATCTTTTTTTTAGGTGCTCAGAGTAGAGATTTATAAAACTTGATACAGTTCTTACAATCCAAAGTAGTAAAATGTAGAAAGTACTGCCAGTTTGCTCAGCAAATTATTGTAACTTTGAGAGAAGCCTAAGAATGTGCTGATTGATAAGGTTTTTTTCTTTTGATTTTTTATGATAGCTTTATCAAGATGTAATTTATGTACCATAAAACTCACCCATTTAAACTATACAATTCAGTAGTTTTTAGTATATTTATGGAGTTGTACAGTCATCACCATTAGTTAATTTTAGAGCATGACTAATGGGATTTTTTTGAAAGGTAAAACATTTTTTGCTGATACTATCTTTAAAGATTTTGAACTAGTTATATATATTAAATTACATTTGTATCTGTGTATAAACATATGCCTAGTACATGTACTGTCAAAAGCCTTTTATTGATAGTTCTTTAGGGAAATAGAGAAGTGTATCTTCAAGTAGGTTTGAACAAATTGAGAGTTTTCAATTGTAATCTCAGTCAGCCTTATTGATTATTAGGTTTCTGGATCTAGCTACTAGTCAAATTTTAGGAAGCGTGGACTGAAATAAGTTGGCATACATGTCTGTTCTCTCCTTTACACTTAAATCAAATTTGGAGGCTCAAAATCTCTGCTTATAATTCTACTTTCAGCTTATTTTGGTCTTGGAAATGACTGATGATTGAAGTGGAAGGCAGAAGTAAGGCCTTCTCTGATTTTCCATATGGCTTCACAGTTGGCCAGGGGTTCCTTATGTGGCCTTTTCCCCTTTTTGAGAGGTTCAGAAATGAAGATGGTAATCAATACCTAGTAGATTTTCTAGATATGGCAGGGAAGAATTTGATGAAACTTGGAATCTGTATTCTCATAATTTATACAATCAATAATATTCAGTAAGGGGTCTAAATAAGTTTTTCTTCAGCTCCCTAAATGCGTTCTGCCTTGTCTTTCCTTTAAAGGAACTAATTATCTCATCTTTACTATTTAGTTAATACAGGTCTTTCAATTTTTCCACAATATTTCATATGTCTATTTTTTTCTCTTTTGACACTGGGAATTTTCTGCCTCTTTCTTAGAGGGTTGGAAATATATTCCAGCAGTAGAAAACTTGCTATAGGAATTTTTTATGCTTAATGTATTAAAAGCAATGTAAGTATTATATTTGAAATATAAACCTTGTTGCTAAAATTTTTACACAGCTACGGAAAGAGGGATGGATCTGTGTACTTTCTCTCAAGGTAGCTGGAGATGGGAGGAGAGAATCAGAAGGGGCCTGTTCTGTGCTTTTTTCCCCCATCTTCTCACCCCATCCTATGGTTTTGTTTTGTTTTTTTTTTTAATGTTTATTTATTTTTGACAGAGAGAAAGAGCTTGAGCAGGGGAGGGGCAGAGAGAGAGGGAGACACAGAATTCGAAGCAGGCTCCAGGCTCTGAGCTGTCAGCACAGAGCCTGATGCGGGGCTCGAACTCACAGACCGTGAGATCATGACCTGAGCTGAAGTTGGACGCTCAACCAACCTAGCCACCCAGGCGCGCCCCGACTGTGGTTATTTTTTAAAGCACAGAAGCTTGGGTGGGTTCCAGTCTTGAACAGGATAGTCTCACTGTGCCATTACCTTTCACTATCAACAATCCATGTCTGTGTCCAGACCTTTTGTTTTCTCTTATTGAACAAGTCTGTTTGTGAGAGGCTTTCTTTAAAATGTGTCATACTCCTTGTGTGCCAGTGCTGGTCTCTTACGCTATAGCTTTTTATCATATTTGGGCTTGACTTAACCTACTTCTACACAGTCCTGACCTTTCCCCAGTCTTCCTTTGACTAAGGGATAAAATTTATGTCTTTATTTTTTATCCTTTCAATGAAAAGATTTATGGCCCTTAAATCTGAGGGGCTTAGCACTTTCTCAAGTCCTGTCAGGGTTGTTCTCCTTTTTGGTTCAATGCAGTCTTCTTTGTTGTAATTTAATAACTATGCTAGTCTTGGTGGGTCAAGGTAAAAGAAAAAAGTGTGAAGTCTTTTTTGTCTGGTGGCCTTTTATTTAATTAATCGAAAATACATACCTTTTCTAACTTTGTCACTTTGGTGAAAAGCAGAGGTGTGCCTGGGTGGCATTGTCAGTTAAGCATCTGGCTCAGGTCATGATCTCAGGGTTTGTGGGATTGGACCAGCATCAGATGCTGCACTGACAGCATGGAGTCTGCTTGGGATTCTCTCTCTTTCCCTGCTCCGCTTTGTGCTCTCGCTCACTTGCTCTCCCAAAATAAATAAATATACATTTTTTAAAAAGCAGATAAATTCTGTTTTTGAGAAAAAGTTTTTAGGAGAAATGCTTCTCATGTTCATAAGTGAAAATTATGATCTCATTCAGAACTTTGGGAAGATTCTTTCAAATAAAAAGGGGAAGAATTTCTTTCCTCCATTCCTTTAGTGTAGCTAGATCCCTACTTTCAGGCTAAAGCTATAATTAGTTCAGCTATAGTATGTAATAACTGGGACTTCTATAATCTTTTACTTGAATCTCCATTTATAATAGTTTTCTATGGGAAGATGTATGCAGAATGCCAAAGAGGTTTACAGATGAACTTTTTGATGAATGCCTATATTCTAAAAAGCAAGATATTTATTTTCCTTTTTAGAGTATTAAGACTAAAATGTGTATTTGGCAGTGACCATATTTTAAATTGACTTACCTTTCTTAAGCTATAGTTCTGTTGTATACTCTGTGCGAAGGATTTATTCCTATTACTAATTAAACATTTTTTTAATGTTTATTTTTGAGAGAGAGACAGAGTATGAGTTGGGGGAGGGGCAGAGAGAGAGGGAGACACAGAATCTGAAGCAGGCTCCAGGCCCAGAGCTATCAGCAAAGAGCCTGACATGGGGCTAGAACTCATGAACTGTAAGATCTTGACCTGAGCTGAAGTCAGACGCTCAACTGACTGAGCCACCCAGGTGCCCCTCCTATTACTAATTTTCAATGAAGAATTTTAAAAATTATTAAAATACTGAGAGATCTAGTGAGGCATAGATGACATAAACTGTATTCTCAAAGGGGAATACATTTCTGGAATAGCTTTTAAAATAAGTTATTTTTAATGTCCTTATATCTATTTCATGCCTTTGCTTATGAATATTGTTTAATAACCTCCTGAAGAGTTTCTGAGTGATATTTACACTTGTTATAAATTTGTTGGTCAGTTTTTTTTTTTTCCCCCAGATGGAGTGATAATAATTGTTGACTCTGGATTTGTTTTAACTTTTTTCTCAGTTTTAAGATTTCCTCATTTTGTTTTCCCCTGGTAGTTATTTGAGTAGTAATATGTTTGCCTATTACTAATTAAAGTTTTTCTTTAATAACAGATTTATACCTAAAACTGGAAGATGTGACCCATAAATTTAATAAGCCCTGTATAATGGATGTAAAGATAGGGCAAAAGAGTTATGATCCTTTTGCCTCATCTGAGAAGATTAAGCAACAGGTCAGCAAGTACCCATTAATGGAAGAGATTGGGTTCTTGGTGCTTGGCATGAGGGTAAGAGTGATTATTTGTAACATTTCTTTTTACATGTTCTTCCCTTGAAAATTATAGATGTTATTATAATAGCTATATATTAGAAGATAATATATTTTGGATTTGGGTTGTCCATATTTCCCCCAATGAGGGTAGAGATTTTTATCTCTTGTTCACTAATATATGGTCAGTGTCTGGAATGATTCCGACAAACAGTATGTAATTAATAAATGAATAAATGGCTGAACTGTAAGACTCGCTTAGGTAATTTTGTTTTTAGGAAGCTTAAGTTTAGGTGCAAAGTAAATAGCATGATAAGTAAACGTGATATTATTATGATTTTGTCATGAGAAAAGTGCTAAGTTTATATGTTCAGTTATTTTTCTATATTTTTTCAAATAGAAAAGGAAAATTAAAAATTAGGTTATTGCTTCAGCCGTGATTTAAAACGGTTAAATTTGCTCATGATTCTGTGGGTTGGCAGTTTGAATTGGGCTCAGCTGGTCAATTTGCTGATCTCACACAGGGACACATATGGCTATGCTCATCTGATGGGTCAGCTAGAGCTAGACAGTCTAAAACAACCTCACTCTCATGTCTGGGAAATGGTACTGTTGGCTGGATCCTTCTCCCTGTGATCTCTCATGTTCCAGAAGGCTAACTGGAGCTTCTTCATGTATCACAGTCCAAGAATGCAAGAGTGAGAGCTAAAAGGGCTCTTGAAAGCTACATTAGAAAGTCATTTACTGTCATGTCTATGGAATTTTATAGGTCAAAGTATATCACAGGGCCAGCCTGTATTGATAGGGAAAAGAAACAGACTCCACTTCTGATTGTAGGAATAGAGAAGTCGCCATACAAATGGTAGTGCACACAAGAATGGGAAGGATTGTTGAGGCTATCTTTGTAAATAATATGCCACAGTTAAAAAGTGATGTGGAATAAAATCCTCTAAGCAAACGGTATGCCTTCTAAATGTGTGGAGGTAAAATTTGTATATATGATAAATGATTGCTTACCTTTATAAGCATAATGGGTAGTTTTGAAATTCATCATGTAAGATGATATATAGGTCTTCCTTTTGACTTTTAAACAGGTAAGTTAATATCATCATGTAGGATGATATATAGGTTTTCCTTTTGACTTTTAAACAGGAAAGTTAATAGGAAGCATTATAGATGAATTGTTAATGTGATGGTAATAACAGCACAGTTGAATTTGGTATTCTGATTGTAAATAAGACCAAAGAAATTAGAATAGAAAACTATAATTAAATATGGGTATATGGTAAAGAAAAAAAGGGTAATGGAATAATATTAAAACAAACAAGGAATAAACATCCCATGGGAATCTAACTGGGCAACTTTTTAACCTTCACTGTTGTCAAATCCCTTTCTCTCCTACTTTCCATTCCCACTTTTAGCTGATGACTTTGCCTTCAAAAAAAATAAATAAAAGCCATCAGACAGGATTTCCTTTAATTTTCTGCTGACAGATATAAATACCTAACCTGCAAGTACTTTCATTCCCTCTTTATTCCTGTCACGTTGAAGAATTTTCCATCCTTCTGTCTAAGCATAACTCTTCCTATGTTCTCTGGATCTCAGTCCTCTCCACCTCTTTAGGAACCAAATACTGTTGATTTTCACTTGTTTTTCTTATATGTTCAACTTCTCTCTGTCTTTCTCTCTCTATTGACTCTTTAACTTTTGTTTTAAATATGATCAAATTACTCAAATTTTTCAGGAACAAAACCTCAAAACCCATAATTACTGTGCTCTGCTCTCCAGCAGAGAGACTTGCTCCCCTTTACAA
The DNA here is from genome assembly GCF_018350195.1 of Panthera tigris. NCBI lineage: Eukaryota > Metazoa > Chordata > Mammalia > Carnivora > Felidae > Panthera > Panthera tigris. The sequence goes on along the minus strand of NC_056670.1, from coordinate 19,381,100 downwards.
CTGAACTAGTTATTTCCATTTAATATTCTTAAACTCATTCCAATCTGGCTTCTGTTCCATCCTGCCTCCAGATTTGCACGTCCCTAAGATCCCTGAAGACATCTCCATTGTTACTAGATTCAAATGGCATTCTTTTTTTTTCTTAAATATGAAATTTATTGTCAAATTGGTTTCCATACAACACCCAGTGCTCATCCCAACAGGTGCCCTCCTCAATACCCATCACCTACCCACCCTTCCCTCCCACCCCCATCAACCCTCAGTTTGTTCTCAGTTTGTAAGAGTCTCTTATGTTTTGGCTTCCTCCCTCTACTCACTTTACTTCGCTTTGAAAAGCAGCTTTCAGTGCTAAGTCCTTCTTGAAACTGTCCTCTTAGTGTTCATGACACTACGTAGTCTCCTGGCTTTTTCCTAAGACCACTTTGTAGTCTTCTTGTCCAACTCATTTCTTTTTATTTATTCTTTAAATATTGAGGTATTTTGTTCAGTTCCATTTTACTGCCTCCTTTTTTCTGTCTTCCTAAGCAGTGTCTTTGTTCTTACCGATTCATTTTTCACTTATACTGATAACAGTCTACTGATAGCTAGATACTGGGATAATGTAAAGACATCTAGAATGAATACATAAAAAACAGACACACATCCCTCTTACAAACTACAACCACATAAATAGTAACATCTGTTATTCCCTATCCCAATAAAGGCATCACCATACAAAGTTTTACAAAGGAGAAAGCTTGTAGTACTGTCACATTTTAGAACCATCCATCATTCCTATTGATCTTAGTTCCCAAACACCTCTTGAGTCCAGTTATCTCTTCTCAGACTCTAGTCTCTTAACTGATATCTCAAGTTCAATTTTGCTCTCTTCCAGTCTGTTCATCAAACATTGCAAAAGGTCTATTTATCACATTTCCCTATTTAAAAACTCTTTAGTGGGTTTCCATTACCTTTAGGGTACGTATACAGGATAAATAAGGCATTGCATGATTTGGCATTCTTGGGATATGTGGCTTCCCCAGACAAATAGAGGTTCTTCTTTTTGTATCTCTCTCTCTTTTTTTTTTAAATTTTATTTTATTTTTTTAAAAAGTTACATCCAAATTAGTTAGCATATAGTGCAACAGTGATTTCAGGAGTAGATTCCTTAATGCCTCTTACCCATTTAGCCCATCCCCCCCTCCCACATCCCCTCCAGTAACCCTCAGTTTGTTCTCCATATTTATGAGTCTCTTTTGTTTTGTCCCCCTCCCTGTTTTTATATTATTTTTGTTTCCCTTCCCTTATGTTCATCTGTTTTGTTTTTTAAAGTCCTCATATGAGTGAAGTCATATGATTTTTGTCTTTCTCTGACTAATTTCACTTAGCATAATACCCTCCAGGTCCATCCACATAGTTGCAAATGGCAAGATTTCATTCTTTTTGATTGCCAAGTAATACTCCATTGTACATATATACCACATCTTCTTTATCCATTCATCCATTGATGGACATTTGGGCTCTTTCCATACTTTGGCTATTGTTGATAGTGCTGCTATAAACATGGGGATGCATGTGTCCCTTCAAAACAGCACACCTGTATCCTGTGGATAAATGCCTAGTAGTGCAATTGCTGGGTCGTAGGGTAGTTCTATTTTTAGTTTTTTGAGGAACCTCTATACTGTTTTCCAGAGTGGCTGCACCAGCTTGCATTCCATCTCTCTCTTTTTTTTTAATGTTTTATTTTGAGAGACAGAGACAGAGAGACAGACAGAGTGAGAGCAGGGGAGGGTCAGAGAGAAAGGAAGACACAGAATCTGAAGTAGGCTCCAGGCCCTGAGCTGTCAGTAACAGAGCCTGACACAGGGTTCTAACTCATTGAACCATGTGGTCATGACCTGAGCTGAAGTCGGACACTTAACCGACTGAGCTACCCAGGCTCCCTGTGTTTGTATCTTTTTAATAAAAACTTTATTGAGATATAATTTATACATCACTCAATTCACTCACTTAAAATATATGGTTCATTGGTTTTAGTATATTTATAGAGTTGGGCAACCGTCACCATGTTCAACTTTAGAATATTTTCATCACCCCGGAAAGAAATGCCATACCTATAGTCACCCCTCATTTTCTTCCAGTCTTTCAATGCCCCCTAGCGTTAGGCAACTCTGATCTACTTTCTGTCCTATAGATTTGCCTCTTCTCGACATTTCATATAAATGAAACTGTGTGATACACTGGATGGTCTATGGTGACTCGATTCTTTCCACTTAATGTTTTCAAAGTGCATCCATATATCAGAATTGTATTCCTTTTTTTTGCTAAGTAATGTTTCATTGTATATATATGCCACATTTTCTTTATCCATTTATTGATAGGCATTGAGTTTCCATTTTTTGGCTATTATCAATAATGCTATTATGAACATGAATGTACAGGTTTTTACATGTGCATATGTTCTTATTTTGTGTAGATTTCTAAGTTTGAAATTAGCAGCTCCTGTGGTTAAGTTTGTTTAACTTTTTAAGAAACTGCCAAAGTCTTTTTCCAGTTACTGCACCATTTTACATTCCTACCAGTGTTGTATTAGCGTTCCAGTTTCTCCACATCCTTGTCCAACCCTTGTTAATTGTCTTTTTTTTTTTTTAAACCATTGCCTTCCTAATGGGTGTGAAGCAGTATGTCATTATGGTTTTTTTTTATTTTTTTTACTGTTTTTTATTTATTTTTGAGACAGACAGAGTGTAGGGAATGGGGGGGAAGGAGAGAGAGAGAGAGACACAGAATCCGAAGCAGGCTCCAGGCTCTGAGCTGACAGTACAGAGCCTGACACGGGGCTCGAACTCATGAACTGTGCAATCATGACCTGAGCCAAAGTCGATGCTTAACCAACTGAGCCACCCAGGTGCTCCAGTGGTTTTGATTTACAGTTCCCTAATGGCTAATGATATTAAGTATCTTTTCTTTTCATGCACTTATTGACCATTTGTATATCTTCTTTGGAGAAGTGTCTATTCTGATCCTTTGCCCATTGGGTCATATTTCTTTTCTTTTTTTTTTTTTTAACGTTTACTTATTATTGAGAGACAGAGAAAGACAGAGCGTGAGCAGGGGAGGGGCAGAGGGAGAGGGAGACACAGAATCTGAAGCAGATTCCAGGCTCTGAGCTGTCAGCACAGAGCCCGACGCGGGGCTCGAACTCACAAACCGCGAGATCATGACCTGAGCCAAAGTTGGGACGCTTAACTGACTGAGCCACCCAGGCACCCCCATATTTCTTTTTACTAATGTTTTATACAAATCCCTGATATATGATTTGCAGATATTTTATTTCTTTTTACTAATGAGTTTTATACAAATCCCTGATACATGATTTGCAGGTATTTTCTCCCTCCCCTCCCCTTTTTAACTTTCTTGACAGTTCCTTTGAAGCACAAAAGTTTTCATTTTGAAATCTATTTTTTTCTTTTGTTACTTATGCTTTTGGTGTTATAGCTAAGAAATCATTGCCTAACCTAAAGTCTTGAAGATTTACTCCTATTTGTCTTCAAAACGTTTTATAGTTTTAGTTCTTACATTGAGATCTGTGATTCATTTTGATTTTGGGGGTGTGGTTTGAGGAAGGGAACAAATTTGCATATGGATATCTAGTGGTTGCAGCACCATTTGTTGAAAAGACCATTCTTTACCGCATCGAATGGTCTTGACACTCTTATTCAAAATAAGTTGACTATAAATGTGAGAATTTATTTCTGGACTCTCAGTTCTGTTTTCTTGATCCATATTACCTATCTTTATGCTAGTATCATACTGTCTTTTTTTTTTTTAATTTAAACTTTATTGAGGTATAATTGACCTCTAAAATTTTAAGGTAATTAAAGTGTGCCTCATGGTGATTTGATATACATTTGAAAGAATATCCCCCAGCTAGTTAATTAACACATCAATCACCTCATGTGTTTATCATTTATTTGTGTCTGAGAGAACATTTAAGTTCTACCCTCTTAGCAGATTTCAATTCTATTGTACAATACAGTGTTATCAACTATAGTCACCATGTTTTACATTAGATCCTCAGACTTTATTCATTTTATAGCTGATAGTTTGTAACTTTTTAACCACGTTATCCTATTTCCCCCATCTCACAGCCCTTGGCAACTGCTTTTCTACTCTGTTTCTATGAGTTTTATTTATTTTTTTGAGATTACTCATATGAGTGATGCCATGAAGTACTAGTCTTTCTTTGTCTGGCTAATTTTATGTAGCATGATGCCAATAAGATGCATCCTAGTTATTGCAAATTGCAGGATTTTCTTTATTCTCATGAATAAATAATTCCATTTTATATATATATACACACACATATATACATATATATATATATACACACACACATATATACATATATATATGTATATATGTGTGTGTGTATATATATATATATATATATATACCATAACTTTATTCATTCATCCTTTGACGGACATTTTGGCTTCCGTATTTTGACTATTGTGAATAATGCTGCAGTGTACATTGGAATGTGAATATCTCTACGATGTTTTCATTTCCTTGAATATATACCCAGAAGTAGAATTGCTAGACCATATGATAGTTCTGTTTTTTGATTTTTTGCAGAATCTCCATACTGTTTTCCATACTCCCTATACTCAATTTATATTCCTACCATTTGACCTATATACTTCAAACCTCTGGCAGTTTGATGCTAAGATGCTAAGTGTATTTCCCTTTTTTCCATATTCTGGCCAATCCTTGTTTGTTATCTCTTATCTTTTTGAATGATAGCCATTCTAACAGGTGTGAGATATTCTAACACAGTATCTCATTGTGGTTTTGATTTGCATTTCCCTGAGATTAGTGACCTTGAGCACCTTTTGATGTTCCTGTTGGCTGCTTAGATGTTTTCTTTGGAATAATGTCTATTCAGTCCCACTGCCCATTTTTTAATTAGATTTTCTGTATTAAATTGTATGAGTGCTTTATATAGTTTGGATATTAATCCCTTATCAAATACATGATTCACAGATATTTTTTCAGAACCACACTGTTAATGTAGCCTTAAGTTTTGAAATCAGAAGTTGTGACAGCTCTGATTTTGTTCTTCTTTTTTCAAGATTGTTTTGACTAATTCTGGGTCCTCCTTAAATTTACACATGAATTTTAGGATGAAGTTGTAATCATCAGTCCTGCAAAAACGTGCCGGTTTGGATTTTGGTAGGGATCGTATTGGATTTGTAGATCAATTTGAATTCCTGTTATTTTTGTTCTTAGAACTCCCTTTATATAGTATTTAATATATTGTTTACTTATCTGAGAAAGTATATGATTGAAGTATGAGATAAATGAAAATGATGTGAATATAGGTAAGGTATACAAATCTAGGTTATTAAAATTAGGAGATAAACATTGAATTTTAATAAAAGTAATGCTTGGGTTAAAATTTTCAAATAGTTTATTTCTTTGGAAGGTGGTAAATTCATTGAACTTTTTAGTCACAATATGTTTGTAGACTAATAAGGTTAGAGTTGGATAATTTTAGAATTGATATTCTAAAGTTTAAAAATTTCCCTCTATGGGGTACCTGGGTGGCTCAGTCAGTTAAGCGTCCCACTCTTGGTTTCAGCTCAGGTCATGATGTGATGGTTTTGTGAGTTTGAGCCCTGCGTTGGGCTGTCTCTGTGTCTCTCAAAATAAATAAGTAAACTTAAAAAAAAAAAATTTTCCCTCCAGGAAAATCATGCCTTTGAACAAAAACTTCCTTTAATATCACTAAACTATACTGAAGTTTACCAAATTCAGTAAAACCTTGATTTGTGAGCATAATTCATTCCAGAAACATGCTTGTAATCCAAAGCACTTGTAAATCAGAGCGAATTTAGAAATAATGGAAACTCAGATGATTTGTTCCACAACCCAAAAAATGTTCATAGAAAAATGATTATAATACTACAACATAATACAAAATAATAAAGAAAATACAAAATATAAAGAAAAATAAACAAGTTAACCTGCACTTACCTTTGAAAACCTTCGTGGCTGCTGTGAGGGAGACGAGAGAGGGTTATTGTGTAGGACTTTTACTCTCACTAACGGAATCACTGCCATCTATTGGCTCAATGGAATCTTTTTCTTTTCGCGCAACTTTAAAAAGGAAACTAACCAATGACACTTGCTGTTGCCTCCTTTTGAAGATTTTGCAGAAATGTGACAGTGCATTGTTGTTAAACAGATTCATCACTCGCACGCTTACAGCCTCATTCGGGTGGTGCTTTTCTACAAAATTTTGCATTGTTTCCCACATTTTACAGATCTCCCTTAACCTTATGTGAAGTGAGGGATTCCACCTTTTTCTCCTCCTCCTGTGCAGACAAGATGCAGATGTAAACTTCTTATAAACTCTTGCAGTTTCAGCCACTCACTCACATACCTCATTCCTACTTCTCAATGATTTCCTTGTTAACTTCCATCGTAATGCTCTCCTTCTCACTGCCTTTCTTTTCAACCCTTTTCTGCATGGGGGCCACTGTATACGCTCGCACAGGTGTTGACTAAGTACAATATTAATAAACTCTTGTCGTATACTGTATTTAATGTAACTGGCAATAAAACAGCAGAGGAAAGGGTTGATATCTGCAGGCAGCCTGACCTAGAATGAAGTAAAGCATTCCTAAGCTTACTGTTATATGGGAAAGCAAAGGACTGTCCATAGGTGTTTTCAAGTGACAAAAAATACACTAGCGCCAGATGTGGGCACCTTCCAACATTCTGAAAAATCACTGGTTTCTGCCAAACACCGTGGCCTGAGACGGAGCATCCGAGCATGGGAGATGATCACCCATGATCCCACAGCGAGAGAGCGAGAGAGAGAGAGAGAGAGCGAGAGTGATTGCCTCACTTGTGATGTGACGTTTGGCATCACATACTACTCATATTGCAAGATATCGCTTGTTTATCACGTTAAAATTTATTAGAAATGTTTATCTTGCAGAACACTAGCAGAACAAGTTATTTGCTATCCAGGGTTTTACTATATATCAAATATACCAAATATTTAAAATATATTTAAATATTTTTCTGTTGTGTTCAACCAGTGGTAGAAGAGGTTTGGTGGGTTGAATAACTTGCCAGTTTTCTGTGCTGATTTAGGAATTCTTAATGACTTTCAGTACTTATACTATATTTCCTTGATCCCTAGATGGTATAGATGATAAGACTCATCATTGATTTAATAACAAGATTTATTGGAATATGTGTTACAAAAAAGGCAGAAACAGAGTAGAGCCTGTAATTGCAAGGGGGTCAAGAGAGGAGGGCTATAGAGTGACTTTGAAATAGGTGGTACAGGTTTCCCCTGCTATCTGAAAGTAGATAGATGTTCATGTAAAACCTTTTGTAATCTGAAAATGGTGTAAAGTGAAAACGCACTTACCATTAATTTGTATGGAAATTTTTTTGAGTGTTCCCAGACCCAAACAATAACCTCTTTTAAGCTTTTCTGATACTTTAGGCCACATCTTGCTAATGGATGCATAAAATAAATCAAGATAAAGCACAGATGCTCACAGACAATTCAGAGTTATGGTGGCTTAATGCTAGAATGCTGAGAGCAGTTCTCTGGGATGGAATTTGGCAGTGCCAGTCTTGCTGCTGGTGTTCATGTTGTGTCTATAATGTTTACTACAAAACAAAGACTGCACACAATTTCCCCTTTTTTCCCATAGAGGTGAAAATCCTCTTAGGATCTCTTTTGGTTAGCAAAAACAGGTATTATTGTAGTTCTTTTGTAAAAGTAAAGTGGCATAACACAAGCTTTTGAAAAGCTGGGGATACCTGTATTTTGAACTAACAATAGGGGAAAGTAACAGGTAGAAAACTATGAAGTAAGCATATTGTGAAACAAGTTTATGTAAGGTGACTGGAACATACCGTATATAGGTATATAGGGTGTATATTATCTTAAACTACCAGACTGGAGAAGTTAGTATCAGCAACTTGCTTTGGGACTTACTGGTTTTTGAAATAGTGACCTTACCAGTTAACTGTTCTATATATTCTTGTTTAATTTCCCAGTTGTGTACTGACTGAAAACAAGTGCTATATAGTTACAGGGATTTATTACATTTATTAGCCAAAATTAATTAAAATACAATTTATAGAAATATACGTGAAATTTCTTTAAAACATGTAGTTCAAGACTGTAAGTGATTTAGGTGAGTACTTTGGGAGGGGCCAAGATGGCGGAGTAGCATGGAAGTTCTCAGCTTCTCTGGTCACTGAAGTGCAGCTAGATCAGCACCATACCTAGGAAATTGATCTGAGGATTAACACAACAATCTGTATAACTTGAGCCATAGAACTAGGCAGAGAGACGGTGTGGAGAGGTGAACTGAGGGAGAGAGAAGCCATGGAGGGCAGGGAGCTGTTTTTTGTGGAGAGAGGACAGAGAAAGGGGGATAGAGTATGGCACATCAGGAGAGTACAGGAAAAGCACTCCCCCTAAAAGCTGAAGAGAAAGAGAGAGTGGATACACAGACAAGGGACTGAACAAGAGATCTGTTCCCCAAAAACATTGATGGTGAGAAAGGAGACGGTTCCAATACCATTAGGACTCTATAAATAGGGGAGCACAGAGCTGGAAATTCTGGAGCTCAATACTTGGTGGTGCTCTGATGGGGAAGAAGGGCGAGTCCTAGGAGTAGGCAATGAGGTACAGGGGGTCTGTGGGCCACATGGGGAGAAGTGGTTCCCCTGCTTCGAGTGCCTTTGGTAGAGACCATACAGCCTCCCTACAGGCAAAGGTCCCAGTGGGCCCTGGAGAATAGCCACATTTGCTGGTATTGGAACAAAGATCACGGAGTGCAGTGAAACCTGGTGCCAGCTATGTGTTGTGATTTGCTATAATCTCTGAACCTCTGCTGCTACATAATCATATGAACATTCTCAGGACAAGCTGGCACCCAACCATTACTCATCAAGACCCTACTCCAGAGGGTCGGAGCAGGACCAAGCCACAGAATTCATGGAACCAAGGGGTTTGGAAACTCCGCCCCATCTGAGATACGATTCAGGGGGAAAGGTGCTGCCTGGAAGGCTGAATGGCTTAGATACAGACAGTGTAGAAGTGGGGAGTGGACGGAAGCCAGAGACAAAGGAGGGTTGCTTGATTGAGGTTTGGTGAGAGGGCAGGGTTCCTGTGCCCTCTAGAAACTAGGAAGCTGGGTGACGCCACTTCTACTCATGCTCATATGCGCCAACACACGCCACACTGATACATCCCAGTAAGGTAAGCAGTGCCACCTAGTGGAGAATGGAGTCATTACACTAAGCCCCCAGCCAACCCAAGCACAAGGCCCAAAGGACCACCACAAGTCTCTCTGCCTGGCTAGTGTACAGATGATAGAGTGTTTAATAGTTTGAGCTGTAGGGAAAACTGGATGTAACTTCATCCGGATTTCATTCTGTTTGCTAGTTCATCTATTCGGGTTTTTTTTTTTTTGCTTTTGTTTAAATTTTTTTTTTCTTTCTTTTTCTCCTTTCTTTTTTCTTTTTCTTTTTCTTTTGAATATAATTTATCGTCAAATTAGCTTACATACAATACCCAGTGCTCATCCCAACAAGTGCCCTCCTCAATGCCCATCACCCATTTCCACTCTCCCCCACCCCTCCCATCCACCCTCAGTTGTTCTCTGTATTAAGAATCTCTTGTTGTTTGCCTTCCTCCCTCTCTGTAACTTTTATTTTTTTGCCCTTCCTTTCCCCCATGGTCTTCTATTAAGTTTTTCAAGATCCACATGAGTGAAAACATATCTGTCCTTCTCTGACTTATTTCACTCATCGTAATACCTTCCGGTTCCATCCATGTTGCTGCAAATGGCGTAATTTCATTCTTTCTCATTGCCAAGTAGTATTCCATTGTATATATAAACCACATCTTCTTTATACCAGTGGAATAGAGTAGAGAACCCAGAATTGGACCCACAAATGTGTGGCCAACTAATCTTTGACACAGCGGGAAAGAGCATCCAATGGAAAAAAAGTCTCTTTAGCAAATGGTGCTGGGAGAATTGGACAACACCATGCAAAAGAATGAAACTGGACCACTTTCTTATACTATACACAAAAATAAACTCAAAATGGATGAAAAACCTAAATGTGAGACAGAAAGCCATCAAAACCATAGAGGAGAAAGCAGGCAACAACTTCTTTGATCTCAGCTGCAGCAATTTCTTACTCAACACATCTCCAAAGGCAAGGGAATTAAAAGCAAAAGTGAACTATTGGAACCTCTTCAAGATCAAAATCTGCACTGCAAAGGAAGCAATCAACAAAACTAAAAGGCAACTGACAGAATGGGAAAAGAGGCTTGCAAATGACATATTGGATAAAGGGCTAGTATCCAAAATCTGTAAAGAACTTAACCAAACTCAGCGCCCGAAAAACAAATAATCCAGTGAAGAAATGGGCAGAAGATATGAATAGACACTTCTCTAAAGAAAACATCCACATGGCCAACAGACACATGAAAAGATTCTCAATGTCATTCATCATCAGGAAAATACAAATCAAAGCCACACTGAGATACCACCTCACACCAGTCAGATTGGCTAAGATGAACAAATCACGAAACTACAGATGCTGGCGAGGATGTGGAGAAATGGGAACCCTCTTGCACTGTTGGTGGAAATGCAAACTGGTGCATCCGCTCTGGAAAACAGTGTGGAGGTTCCTCAAAAAATAAAAAGTAGAACTATCCTATGACCCAGGAATAGCACTGCTAGGAACTTACCCAAAGGATACAGGAGTGCTGATGCATAGGGGCACGTGTACCTCAATGTTTATAGCAGCACTTTCAACAATAGCTGAATTATGGAAAGAGCCCAAATGTCCACCTTTTTCTCCTTTCCATTCTTTTTCTTGGCTACAGAAAAAAAAAACATTATTTTTATCTTCCTTTCATTAAAAAAGTTATTGTTTTAACTATGTTTTTTTCCCTAAATTTTTAAAATTCTATTTCACCTCATTTCACTTTATTTTATTGTATACTTTTTTTTAATTTTTAAACTTTTTTTTTTTACCTTTTTTCTCTATTCTATCAAACTTCTTTCAACAAGCAGACCAAAAACACCTAGGATTTAGCTTCCTTTATGTAATTTTTGTTTTTTTTTTTAATTTTTAAATTTAAAATTTTTATTCTTTCTTTCTCCAAAATGACAAAATGAAGGAATTCATCCCAAAAGAAAGAACAGGAAAAAATGACAGCCAGAGGCTTAACACAGATATAAGCAAGTTGTCTAAACTAGAATTTAGAATCATAGTATTAAGAATACTAGCTGGGGTTGAAAAAAGCATAGAATCCTTTTCTACAGAGATAAAAGAAGGCAAATCGAGTCATGATGAAATTTAAAATGCTATAACCGAGATGGAATATTGAATGGATGCCATGGCAGTAAGGATGGGTAAAGCAAAGCAGAGAAAAAACGATATAGAAGACAAAATTATGGAGAATAATGCAGCAGAAAAAAGAGGGAAACTAAGGCAAAAGAGCATGATCTGAGAATTACAGAAATCAGTGACTTAAAAAATGAATAATACCTGAATCATAGGGAGTCCCAGAAGATGAAGAGAGAGAAAAACGGGCAGAAGGTTTATGTGAACAAATTATAGTGGAAAACTTTCCTAATCTGGAGGAAGACACACATCAAAATCTAAGAAGCACAGACATCTCCCATTAGATTCAACAAAAACCGACCATCAGCAAGGCATATCTTAGTCAAATTCACAAAATACACACAGAATTATGAAAGCAGCAAGGGGGAAAAAAAAGTCCTTAACCTATAATTATGGGAAAACAGATCAGGTTTGCAGCAGACCTATCCACAGAAAGTTGGCAGGCCAGAAGGAAGTGGCAGGATATATTCAACATACTGAATCAGAAAAATATGAAGCCAGGAATTCTTTATCCAGCAAGGCTGTTATTCAAAATAGAAAGATAAAGAGTTTCCCAGACAAACAAAAACTAAAGGAGTTCGTGACCACTAAGCCAGCCTTGCAAGAAATTTTAAGGGGGACACTCTGAGGGGAGAAAAGATGAAACAAAACAAAAAAGACCCAAAGCAACACAGACTAGAAAGGACCAGAGAACACCACCAGAAATTCCCAACTCTGCAGACAACACAAGGACAATAAATTCATGTCTTTCAGTACTCTAAATGTCACTGGAAAAGTGCTCCAATCAAAAGACCTAGGGTATCAGAATGGTTAAGAAAACAAGATCCATCTATATCCTGTTCACAAGAGACCCATTTTAGGCCTAAAGACACCTTCAGACTGAAAGTAGGGATGGAGAACCATGTATCATGCTAATCGTCACCAAAAGAAAGTTGGGAGTAGCCACATTTATATCAGACAAACTAGATTTTTAAAATAGACTGTAACAAGAGATGAAGAAGGGCATTGTGTCATAATTGAGGATATAATTAAGGGGTCTATCCACCAAAATCTAACAATTGTAAACATTTATACCCCCAACATAGTAGCACCCAAATATATAAATCAGTGAATCACAAATATAAAGAAACTCATTGGTAATAATACCATAAGAGTAGGTGTATTCAGCACCCCCACTTAATAGCAATGGACAGGTCATATAAGCATAAAATCAACAAGGAAACAATGTTTGAATGACACACTGGACCAGATGAATTTAACAGATACATTCAGAACGTTTCATCCTAAAGCAGCAGAATATACATTCTTCTTGAGTGCACATGGAACATTCTCCAGAATAGATCGCACACTGGGACGCAAATTAGCCCTCAGCAAATACAAAAATACCAAGATCATACCATACATATTTTCAGACCACAACACAATGAAACTTGAAATCAATTACAAAATATTTGGAAAGACCACGAATACTGGGACGTTAAAGAACATCCTACTAAAGAATGAATGGGTTACCCAGAAATTAAAGAGGAAATTAAAAAGTACATGGAAGCCAATGAAAATGAAAACACGATAACCTAAAACCTCTGGGACACAGTGAAAGCAGTCATAAGAGGGAAGTATAAAGCAATCCAGACCTTCCTAAAGAAGGAAGAAAGGTCTCAGATATACAACCTAACCTAACACCTTAAAGAACTGGAAAAAGAACAGCAAATAAAGACCAAAACCAGCAGAAGATAGGAAATAATAAAAATTAGAGCAGAAATCAATGATATTAAAATAAAAAAAACAGAACAGATCAATGAAATCAGGAGTGGGTTCTTTCAAAGAATTAACAAAATTGATAAACCCCTAGCCAATTTCAAGAAGAAAAAGGAATGGATGCAAATAAATAAAACCATGAATGAAAGAGGAGAGAACCAACACTGCAGAAATACAAACAATAATAAGAGAATATTATGAGCAATTGTATGCCAATAAATTGGGCAATCTGGAAGAAATGGGCAAATTCCTAGAAACATATAAACTACCAAAACTGAAACAGGAAGAAATAGAAAATTTAATCAGACACATAACCAGTAAAGAAGTTGAATCAGTAATCAAAAATCTCCCAAAATACAAGAGTCCAGGGCCGGATGGCTTTCCAGGGGAATTCTACCAAACATTTAAAGAAGAGTTAACACCTATTCTGTTGAAGCTGCTCCAAAACAAAACAAAACAAAACAAAACAGCAAAAACAAAGAAAAAAAAAAAAAAGAAATGGAAGGGAAACTTCCAAACTCATTCTATGAAGCCAGCATTACCTTGATTCCAAATCCAGACAAAGACCCCACTAAAAAGGAGAACTACAGACCAATTTCCCAGATGAACATGGATGCAAAAATCCTCAACAAGATACTAGCCAATTGGACCCAACACTACATTAAAAGAATTATTCACAATCAAGTGGGATTTATACCTGGGATGCAGGACTGGTTCAATATCCACAAATCGATCAATGTGATACATTACATCAATAAAAGAAAGAATAAGAACCACATGATCGTTACAGTAGATGCAGAGAAAGCATTTGACAAAATGCAGCATCCTTTCTTGATAAAACTCCTCAAGAAAGTAGTGACAGAAGGATCATACCTTAAGATCATAAAAGCTGTATATGAAAGACCCACTGCTAATATCTTCAGTGGCAAAAACGGAGAGTTTCCCTGCTAAGGTCAGGAACACGACAAGGATGTCCACTCATTCAACAGTGGTGGAAGTCCTAGCCTCAGCAATGAGACAAACACAAAGAAATAAAAGGCATCCAGATTGGCAAGGAGGAAGTCAAACTTTCACACTTCTCAGACAACATGATACTCTACATGGGAAACCTGAAACTTGCCACCAAAAAACTACTAGAACTGATCCATGAATTCAGTGAAGTCTCAAGGATATAAAATAAATGCACAGAAATCAGTTGCATTTCTATGCACCAATAATGAGGGAGAAGAGAAATCAAGGAATCGATCCCATTTACAGTTGTACCAAAACCCATAAAATACCTAGGAATAAGCCTAACAAAGGTGGTGAAAAACCTATACACTGAAAACTATAGAAAGCTTTTGAAAGAAATTGAAGAAGACACAAAGAAATGGAAAAACATTCCTTGCTCATGGATTGGAAGGACAAATATTGTTGAAATGTCGATAACTACCCCAAGCAATCTATACATTCAATGCAATCCCTATCAAAATAACACCAGCATTCTTCACAGAGGTAGAACAAACAATCCTAAAATTTTTTTGGAACCAGAAAAGACTGCAAATAGCCAAAACAATCCTGAAAAAGAAAACCAAGGCTGGAGACATCAAAATCCCAGACTTCAAGATGTATTACAAAGCTGTAATCATCAGGACAGTATGGTACTGGCACAAAAACGGACACTTATATCAATGGAAGAGAATAGAGAACCCAGAAATGGACCCACAAATGTATGGCCAAGTAATCATTGACAAAGCAGAGAAGAATATACAATGGGAACAGAGAGTCTCTTTAGGAAATGATGTTGGGAAAACTAGACAGTGACATGCAGAAGAGTGAACTTGGACCACTTTCTTACACCATACACAAAAATGAACTCAAAACAGATGAAAGACCTAAAGTTAAGATAGGAAGGCATCAAAATCCTAGAGGAGAAAGCAGGCAAAATCCTTTGATGTCGGCCACAGTAACTTCTTACTCAACACGTATGCAGAGGCAAGGACCTCATCAAAATAAAAAGCTTCTGCACAGCAAAGAATCAGCAGAACTAAAAGGCAACCAACAGAATGGAAGAAGATATTTGCAAATGACATATCAGATAAAGGGTTAGTATCCAAAATCTGTAAAGAATCTTGCATACTCAACAACCCCCCCCCCCGCAAACAATCCAATGAAGAAGTGAACAAAAGACATGAATAGACACATTTCCAAAGAAGACATCCAGATGGCTCACAGATCACATGACAACATGCTCAACGTCACTCATCATCAGGGAAATACAAATCAAAACCACAGTAAGATACCACCTCACACCAGTCAGAATGGCTTGTTGGCAAGGATGTGGAGAAAGAGGAATCCTTTTGCACTGCTAGTGGGAATGGTAACTGGTGCAGGCACTTTGGAAAACAGTATGGAGGTTCCTCAGAAAATTAAAAATAGAACTACCCTATGACCCTGCAATTGCACTACTAGGTATTTATCCAAAGGATACAAGTCTGCTGTTTCAAAGGGGCACATGCACCCCAATGTTTATAGCAGTGCCATCAACAATAGCCAAAGTATGGAATGATCCCAAATGTCCATCGACTGTTGAATGGATACAGAAGAGTTGGTGTGTGTGTGTGTGTGTGTGTGTGTGTGTGTGTGCGTATGTATACATATATATATGCACATACATATATATATACATACATGCATATACAATAGAATATTACTCAATGATCAAAAAGCATGGAATCTTGCCATTTGCAGCAATGTGGATGCAACTAGAGTGTATTATGCTAAGTGAAATTAGAGAAAGACAAATATGTGACTTAAGTTATATATAGAATTTAAGATATAAAACAGATGAATATAAGGAAAGGGAAGCAAAAATAATATAAAAACAGGGAAGGGACAAAACATAAGAGAGAACAAACTGAGGGTTGCTGAAGGGGTTTTGGGTGGGGGTATACACTAAATGGGCAAGGGGCATTAAGGAGGACACTTGTTGGGATGAGCACCGGGTGTTATATGTAGGTGATGAATCACTAGAATCTATTCCTGAAATCATTATTGCACTATATGGTAACTGAGTTGGATGTAAATTAAACAATAATAATTTTAAAAATAAATAAATATTTAAAAATATTTAAATGATTTAATTTTCAGTTGTTCCAGTGTATTGTTGGCAACAGCTTAAAGTTTTTACAAAGAAATGCTTTTTTTGAGAGAGGTACCTTTTCCTAATCACTGATTCCTCTTTATTTGGGGAAAAGATACTTCTTTTTTATCTTTATTGATCATATTGTCTAAAAATCAAGACTCTGTATATCTTTTTTCTCTTTATAATACTGGATGATAGTAACTCTTCAAATATCTCTTTCCATGAATTGATTAACTAGGAAAGGTGTTTTGCTAAAGATATTTGAATTTGTTTGCTCCTGATATAAGTTCACATAAAATGAGCAATTCAAGGGCACCCATGCCCAACGTGGGGCTTGAACTCAGGACTCTGAGATCAAGAGTCAAGTCACATATTGGGATGAGCACAGGGTGTGTTATGTAAGTGATGAATTACTAAATTATATTCCTGAAATCATTATTACACTATATGTTACCTAACTTGGATTTAAATCATAAGGGGAAAAAAAAGGCAATCGTGTGCTCCACTGACAGAGCCAGCCAAGCACCTCAGCCTTTGCTTGTTATTCTGCCCTACTCATGTCTCGCAGATTTCCTTTCCATTAAAGTGTGTGTGTGTGTGTGTGTGTGTGTGTGTGTGTGTGTGTGTGTGTGTGTGCGCGCGCTACATTTTTAGATGTTTTTAAGGTGTACCTTTGATTTACAATGATCTTTGCTACTGACCAAGACTGGTCAGTGGTAGCGATGGAGAAGTTCTCATATCTCTTCCCATTCTAGCTTTAGGTAGTAAAGTAGAAATATATAGAAGAGAGAATATCAGTAAAGGAGTTCCACAGAAACAACTTCGTTTTAGTCTGTATTTGAAATTTAGATTCTCATATGTGAAATTTAATTTAGATGAGATAATACACCCCTGATTTAATAGAATGGTGATAGTTTTTATTTTTAAAATCCCGTTTCTTGGGTACATTTCCTAACTTGTGGTTTACATAACTATGTATTTGAAAATTCTCATATTTTTGTATTTAATTTACTCAGATTAATTTACTCATTTTCATCCTTTTTATTGCAGTACAGTTTATATACAGTAAAACCTTGTATTTGCATAACTTGTTCTGCGAGTGTTCCACAAGACGAGTGAACATTTCTAAGTTTTAACATGATAAACAAGTGATATCTTGCAATATGAGTAGTATGTGATGCCAAACGTCACATCACAAGTGAGGCAATCACTCTCGCTCTCTCTCTCTCTCTCTCTCGCTCTCTCGCTGTGGGATCATGGGTGATCGTCTCCCATGCTCGGATGCTCCGTCTCAGGCCACGGTGTTTGGCAGAAACCAGTGATTTTTCAGAATGTTGGAAGGTGCCCACATCTGGCGCTAGTGTATTTTTTGTCACTTGAAAGCACCTATGGACAGTCCTTTGCTTTCCCATATAACAGTAAGCTTAGGAATGCTTTACTTCATTCTAGGTCAGGCTGCCTGCAGATATCAACCCTTTCCTCTGCTGTTTTATTGCCAGTTACATTAAATACAGTATACGACAAGAGTTTATTAATATTGTACTTAGTCAACACCTGTGCGAGCATATACAGTGGCCCCCATGCAGAAAAGGGTTGAAAAGAAAGGCAGTGAGAAGGAGAGCATTACGATGGAAGTTAACAAGGAAATCATTGAGAAGTAGGAATGAGGTATGTGAGTGAGTGGCTGAAACTGCAAGAGTTTATAAGAAGTTTACATCTGCATCTTGTCTGCACAGGAGGAGGAGAAAAAGGTGGAATCCCTCACTTCACATAAGGTTAAGGGAGATCTGTAAAATGTGGGAAACAATGCAAAATTTTGTAGAAAAGCACCACCCGAATGAGGCTGTAAGCGTGCGAGTGATGAATCTGTTTAACAACAATGCACTGTCACATTTCTGCAAAATCTTCAAAAGGAGGCAACAGCAAGTGTCATTGGTTAGTTTCTTTTTTAAAGTTGCGCGAAAAGAAAAAGATTCCATTGAGCCAATAGATGGCAGTGATTCCGTTAGTGAGGGTAAAAGTCCTACACAATAACCCTCTCTCGTCTCCCTCACAGCAGCCACGAAGGTTTTCAAAGGTAAGTGCAGGTTAACTTGTTTATTTTTCTTTATATTTTGTATTTTCTTTATTATTTTGTATTATGTTGTAGTATTATAATCATTTTTCTATGAACATTTTTTGGGTTGTGGAACAAATCATGAGTTTCCATTATTTCTAAATTCGCTCTGATTTACAAGTGCTTTGGATTACAAGCATGTTTCTGGAATGAATTATGCTCACAAACCAAGGTTTTAATGTATAACATTGTGTAGTTTTAAGGTGTACAACATGATTTAATACCTTTATATATTGCAGTATGATTAAGCATTAGGTTAGCTAACATCTCTATCATTTTGAGAATCCTTTTTAAAAATTATTTATGTGTATAGAGATCATGAGTGGTTTTTTTGTTGTTAACACATTTTGAGTATACTTAACTGTTCTTATAAAAATGATTTTTTCTGTAGTCACCTGTAATTTTTGATGTTTATAAAAGTGTCTTCTTCCATTTATAGTAACACTTTGCTCAAGATAAACTATATTTCTTTAATAGGCAATATGTGTTTAAGCACATGGTTGTAATTAAACTTTTTCAGCGAATTGTAGCATTTGAGGTAGATGGTAATTAGCTATAACAGACTAAAAGTTTTAAAATATCAGTTTCTAAATCAGTATATTCTTATTCCTTCTTTAAAAATACTTACTTAAAATTTGAGAAAGTACATAGTTGTATGGTTCAGACTCCAAAAAGTATAGAAATAGGGGCACCTCGGTGGCTTAATCAGATAAGCACCTACTCTTGATTTTAGCTCAGGACATGATCTCACTTTGTGAGATTGAGCCCCACATCAGTCTCTGTGCTGATAGCGTGGAGCCTGCTTGAGATTCTCTGCTCTCTCTCTCTCTCTCTCTCTCTCTCTCTCTCTCTCTCCTCCCCCACTCGTGCTCTCTTTAATGAAAAACATAATAAACATAAAAAAGTATGGAAACATAAGCAGTGAGAAGTAACTTTCCACACAGCATACTATATTATACCTTTCCCCCAGTGTATCCTTTCAGGGAGATTTTTAACATACACAAATACTGTACATATGTGTTCTTTTATCACAAAACCTACTTTGAACACTGTTCTATATCTTGCTTTTTTTCCCAGTTTACATATCACAGAGATCTGTCCACAATGCACACTATTATTGTACCATGATTTAACCAGCTCCTTCTCATGAATCCGTTGTTTTCAGTCATTTGCTATTACAAATAATGTTTCAAATGAATAAACGGAGGAAATAACAAAACTAAAAGGCATTAGACAGAACGGGAAAAGATATTTGCCAATGATATATCGGATAAAGGATTAGTATGCCAAATCTATAAAGAATTTACCAAACTCAACAGCCAAAAAACAGATAATCCAGTGAAGAAATGAGCAGAAGACATGAATAGACACTTTTACAAAGAAGACAGCCAGATGGCTAACAGACATATTAAAAGATGCTCAACATCACTCATCATCAGGGAAATACAAATCAAAACTACAGTGAAATTCCACCTCAACCTGTCAGAATGGCTAAAATTAACAACTCAGGAAACAACAGATGCTGGCGAGGATGTGGAGAGATGGGAACCCTTTTGCACTGTTGGTGTGAATGCAAACTGGTGCAGCCACTCTGGAGAACAGTGTGGAAGTTCCTCAAAAAATTAAAAATAGAGCTACCCTATGACCCAGCAATTACACTACTAAGAATTTATCCAAAGGATACAAAAATGGTGATTCAAAGTGGCACATACACCCAAATGTTCATAGCAACACTATCAACAATAGCCAAGTTATGGAAAGAGCCCAAATGTCCATTGACTGATGAATGGATAAAGAAAATGTGGCATATCCATATACATATATATACATACATACACAATGAAATACTACTCGGTGATGAAAAAGAATGAAATCTTGCCATTTGTAACAAGGTGGATGGAACTAGAGGGTATTATGCTAAGGAAAATAAGTCAGAGAAAGACAGATATATGACTTTACTCATATGTGGAATTTAAGAAACAAAATATGAGCATAGTGGAAGGGAAGGAAAAATAGATAAAAACAGGGAGGCAAATTATAAGAGATTCTTCAATACAGAGAACAAACTGAAGGTTGCTGGAGGGGTATTGGGTAGGGAGATGGGCTAATGGATGATGGACATTAAGGAGGACGGTACTTGCTGGGATGAGCACTGGGTGTTATATGTAAGTGGTGAATCACTAAATTCTAGTCTTGAAACCATTATTACGCTGTATGTTAATTAACTTGGGTTAAAATGAAATTTTAAAAACTTTAAAGAATAATAAATAAATGATTAAACAGAGACCTACCTCATTCCACCAATGTGCTAGCATACTTATATGAGGGATAAGTTCCCGGAGGGGAATTGCTAGGCTTCTATGAATTTGTAATCTTAGTAGATATTGGCAATCTACCTCATACAGAGCAGTGGTTTTGAACGAGGGGCAGTTTTGCTCCAGGGAGACATTTGGCAAAGTCTGAGGACACTTTTTTTTTTTTTTTTTTTTTTTTTTTTTTTACGATTTGGAGAAGGGCTGTGCTCCTGATATGTGCGACAGCTGTTTGATTTATGTGAAGTATTCACACCCTTTGTTCATTTTCCCCTGAGTAATCACGCCCTTTGCTCATTATATAATTTTCAAACCTTTTCTCTGTGTCTTTTTGCCTTTTGATTTCTGCATGGCAAAAACACTGTGAACGTTTTTTAAGACATACTGTATATGAAGGGAAATTCTGAGTTTTTGTTGGAAATACCTTCTCTAGTTATCAGTTATTCAAGGATTCTTCCATCTTTGGGGGACACTTTTATCATTTCCTTTTGTGTATTTTGATATTTGATGTATTTGGAATTTATCCTGGTATAAGGTATAAATACAGTTTTTTTTTTATCAGTACTTAATCATACTAACACCATTTAATAATCCATTTCCTACTGATTTAAAATACAAACTTATCACATACTAACTTCTCATGTATTTGATTCTAAAAATATGTTTTAATGAAATCACTATCTTGGAGATATCTGCACTCCCATATTTACTGCATTATTAGCTATAGTCAAGATATGGAAACCACCTAAGTGTCACCTAATTGAATGGATAAAGAAGATGTGGTGTATGTATACACACACACACACACACACACACACACACACACACAATGGAATATTATTTAGCCACAAGAAAGAAGGAATCCTGCTGTGCAACAGTATGAATGAACCTAAAGGCATTTTGCTAAGTGGAGTAAACCAAAGAAAGACAAATGCCGTATGGTACCACTTAAATGTGTAAATTAAAAATAAAAGGCCGATTTAATGGAAACATTAGAATTGTGGTTCTTAGAGGTTTAGGGAAGAGGGGAAGTGGGGAGATACAGGTCAGAGGGTACAAACTTTTAGCTATAGGATGAATAAGTTCTGAGGATTTAATGTACAGCATATATGTGTGTGTGTGTGTGTGTGTGTGTGTAATTTGTCATTTATTCCTCAATAAGGTTGGAAAAAATATAAATAAAATATGTTTTAGTATCTGGTAGGGTGGCAAGGTTATTCCCTCATTATTCTTACTTAGATTTTTCCTGCCTCTTCTTTTTTTTAATATATTTTGAGAGAGAGAGCACAACCAGGGAAGGGGCAAAGAGAGGGAGGAAGAGTGAGAATCCCAAGCAGTCTCCATGCTTAGTGTAGAGTCTGATGTGGGGCTCAGTCCCACAAACTGTGAGATCATGACCTGAGCTGAAATCGAGTCAGACGTTTAACCGACTGAGCCACCCAGGTGCCCCTATTCTTGTTCTTTTTAATGTGAACTTCAGATTTAGCTTATATTTAAGAAATTGTTTTGTTATAATCTCATTTTAGTTGTTGATTAAGTAGAATTGATATCTTTTTTAAATTTATTTTTTATTTTAATTTTATTTTTGAGAGAGTGAGCAGGGAAGAAGAGCAGAGGGAGAGAGACAGAGAGAGAGAGAGAATGAGAGAGAGAGAGAATCTTAACAGGCTTCATGCTCAGCACGGAGCCTGACTCAGGGCTTGATCCCATGAACCTGGGATCATGACCTAAGCCAAATTCAAGAGTCACACGCCCAACTGACTGAGCCACCCAGACACCCCAAATCGTTGTTGAATTTCGTCTTTGAGAACATGGGTATGTGTGTGTATGTCTTAGGAATGTTTTAAAGGTGTTTTTATATAGACTTACACTTAGTTTATGCTTTGTTTTTGCATTTGTAAGTGGGGTCTTCCATTATATTTTCTAACTGGTTATTTATATATATGGAAACATATTCTATTTACCAATGTGAACTCACCATTTGAAGTTTTTATTGTTTGTATTTTTCAGTTGATTTCCCAGTATACAACCATTATCTACAAAAAGTAATATTTTTTATCTCCTTTCCAAATTGTTTTACCCCTTTGTCTTGTCCGTTTCTATTTGGTAGAAATTCCAAGAACAATATTAGATAGTAATGATGATAAAAGACATTGTGGTAGAATACTTTTTCTAAAAGCTTCTTGTATTTTAGGATGGTTGCTTCCTTAATTTCCTTTAAAAAAATTTTTTTTAATGTTTATTTTTGAGAGAGAGAGAGAGAGAGAGAATGAGCGGGTGAGGAACAGAGAGAGAAAGACACAGAATCCAAAGCAGGCTCCAGGCTCTGAGCCATCAGCACAGAGCCCGATGTGGGGCTCGAACTCAACGAACCATGAGATCACAACCTGAGCTGAAGTCAGATGCTCAACCAATTCAGCCACCCAGGCACCACCACCCCCGCTGCCTTAATTTCCTTTTTAAACTTGATGCTAACTTTTGGTGGATTGATACAGATCCACCAATATGATTCTTTCATATTGGAAATATTCATTTGTCCTTTTAAAGAATTTTCATCAATAAAAGATATAAATCTGTTAAATGCCTTTTTAGCAACCACTGACATGATGATAATGACTTTTTTCTTCTTAAATCCATTAGAATGAAATATGAGTAGATTTTCCCATCTTTAATTATCCTTGCTTTGCTGGATAAGCACCACATGGTCAAGGGCTATTAGTTTTTAATATTCAGTGCTTTTTGTCACAGGTTTACCAAATTCATTCTGACAGCTATGAGACACAAAACCAGCACTACGGAAGAAGCTTAACGAAAGAAACTCTAAAGGATGGTAAGGGTTGAAAAACCATATTTCAATGTACAGTTATCAAAATAATTCTAAAGTAGTTTCAATTTTAATTCTTTGGTATAATGATTCATTCCGCAATAAATAAACTTAAAAAAAATAAAAGAACCTTAAATTTACACAATTGTACTAATCATAATTTCTGGTTTGTATTACACCAAAACCCTGGATCCATGAATGCCTTCTTTTACATTGTATTTCATTTCTTATTTAATAATATATTTTTAAAAATGAACATCTGTGAACCAGCCATAGAGCCCAAGTCTTAGAACTAGAGGTTGTCTTTAAAATCCAAATACGTAGAGTATAGTATAGTAAAACTACTTCTTACATAAGAGACTTTAAAATGTGTATTGTCATATGTAATGCGTTTTTATCAAAATCTCCCATGTATAGTTGAGCTGTGTATTATAAGCCTCTAGTACTACATAATAAATGGCATTAGAAGTGTTTTAAATAAAATCTGTTAACATGCCTCTAAAATATTTATAGCCAAAATATTACAAAAGCAATGATATCTTAATAGATTTCTGGAAATAATATTCTATTAGAAGTTTATTCTTAGCTCTGCGTAAGATAGGAAGGAGCTTATGTGTAATGTAAATAGTTTGAAGAAAAATTTTCATTATATGTATAGATACATATAATACAGATAATATTAATACAGATAATACAGATAATATTCAGATTGGCTCTTTATTAAAATATTTTACAGGCTGATGTGAATATACTTTTTAGCAATTTCTCTTCCAAAGTAGGGGGGACAAGCTATTTAAAAACAAATCAAATTGCATAGACCTAGAAATTCTCAAATACTTAAATACGCATAAATAATTTTAAAAGAGGCCTAATAATCTGATAGGTTAAAACATGTAAAAGTCTCCATTTTGAATAACATATTCAACCTGAAGTATTGTTGATACCCAAAGCGAGCTTAACTTTTGTGAAGACTGATTTAATCAACATTATTAAGATCAGAAAACAGTATTATAGTATGATTTGGTATTTGGTAATGGGCTGTTGACACCATTACAAGTGGTTATGATTTGACTCTAGGTTTTAGATTAGCTCCTGACTGTGATTCTAACAAATAAGAAATCTTACTAAAAAATCTCTCACACTGGCAAATGAAGCAGATCTTGGAATCACATTCCTTAAGAGAACATATATAGAGAGAATTAAACTACCAGTCTGTGTGTAATAATTTTTTAAATCTAAATAGTATATTTCACTTTACATAAGTGTCATTTTTTTCTAGTAAGAGAATCTTCACTAGAAATCAAATTGAGGTCCAAGTTTCTATGTCTGACTAGAATTTTGCCGGTTCAGTTTATTGTAAGGGGTAATGGGGGAGAAATTTGAAGAATTGTATCTAAGATGAGTTTACTTCCCAAGGGATAACTAGTTTATAATTTCATTATAATCCTAATATTTTCCTTTTTATAGGGGTCTCCAGGTTTTTTCATAATGGATTCTGCTTAAGAAAAGATGCTGTTGCTGCCAGCATTCAGAAGATTCAGAATATTCTGCAATGGTTTGAAAATCAGAAGCAACTTAACTTTTATGCAAGTTCATTACTGTTTGTTTATGAAGGCTCATCTCGGCCAACTACTACAAAATCAAATGACAGAACTTTGGTAGAAAAGTTTTTGTCCAAAGGACAACTGTCAGACACAGATGTACTGGAGTACAATAATAACTTTCATGTGTTAAATTCCACAGAGAATGGAAAAATAGATGTTTCAGTAGGCAAAAGCTTGTCCAAGATGTATGCTTGTCACAGAAAAATGTGTTCAAAAAAGCATCACAGTCATACTTCATTGAAAGCTGAAAATACAGAGCAAGACAATGGGTGGAAAAGCATGTCACAGGAACGTTTAAATGGAAATGTACTTTCCCAACTGGAAAAAGTTTTCTGCCATCTTCCCACTGGTTGCCAGGAGATTTCAGAAGCAGAAGTGCGAATGATAGATTTTGCTCATGTGTTCCCTAGCAACACAGTAGATGAGGGATATGTTTATGGGCTGAAGCATTTAATTACTGTACTGCAAAGTATTTTAGACAATTGAATCCTTTGCTGTGGTCTTTTTAAGGGATGGGGCAATCATAACAAAAGCAGCAGTCAATATCTCTATACTTGTAAAGCTATGTAAAAAATTTATATTGTGAGTCTACATTTTGTCTTTATACTTTTGGTAGAAGGGTTATCTTTTTTATAATCTTACTCAGGAAAACTATCTGTTCATTAGAAAACTATGAAGAATAAAAAACTTAGGAATGTTAAGCAGGGAATGTGGTGGTACATGGCTTAAACATCTATTTGGCTCAAGCAAAATGCAAACCATTATTCAGTCATTAAGAGTTTATTTAGCTTTCTGTAGCCAATTTGTCATGAAATTTCTGCCCACCCAACCTTGACAATGAGCCATATCTAAACTCATTAATTTATTAGAACACTTTAAAAAATCTAGAAAGCACAGGTTGATGTCCTTAGTATTGCTAT
This sequence comes from Panthera tigris, assembly GCF_018350195.1. NCBI lineage: Eukaryota > Metazoa > Chordata > Mammalia > Carnivora > Felidae > Panthera > Panthera tigris. The sequence goes on along the minus strand of NC_056670.1, from coordinate 19,354,994 downwards.
GAATGAAGTTATTAAAACTGGAGAAAATTCTACTTCAGAAAGTTAAGTACTGTTTAGGTGTTATATTAAAAGTTCAGACCAGCATATCAAAAGGTGCTTCTTAGTAAAGTGATTTAGAATTATTGCATTCCAAAAGCAGATTTTCTCTTTAATTTCCATTTATTTGCATATTTCAAAATATTATATAAAGATAATTGAAGTGAACAACAACAACAACAAATTTCTTGGAATTAAGTTCACTAATAATTATTCTTGCCAGGGTTAGGAGAAGAAAAAGGGCATTTGCAAGGAGCAAAATGTTTTCTTTTAAACTCTTAAATTGATGCAAAAATTAGAAAAAGTATTTACTATATTGTGAAAAATGTTATAAACCATATAATACCTTTTCCTACCTTTTCAAAAGGTAGTAGATGATTGTCTTATTTTTCCTTTAAAGACCTTTTGAGAATTTTCTCTTTTAAAATGCATGTATTTATATGTCTTCATTTAGTTAAACAGTAGTATATATTGCTAAAAAGTGTTTCTTAGAATTCTAATAAGCAGTGAAGGACACCACCCAGTATTGTATCAAAAGTACCATGGGTAATTAGTGCACCTCTATAAGTTTGGTGCATATCTAAATCCATGCTTCTATTTCACTCTTACTCAAAACAGTTTTATATCCTATTCCAGATAGAAATAACAATTTAAATTGTAATGAGTGGAAAAATTATTATCTGTATTATCTGTGTTTCACATCTACTACCCTTTAAAAAATAAGTAGTTACTTGTTATTGAAAACATTAAAACTTTGAAATTAAATTTGCAAATATGTTAGATATTTATGAAAGCATTACTTGCACTTTGATTCACTAACACATCTAAGCAGTTAACAGTTTTGCTGTATTCTTGGAAGATGTTTTGTATTTGTGAGCTGTTGAACTTTCTCCCCTCTTTTTCCCCTAGAATTACAAATTAAACTTTTAAATCTTAACGTCTTTTTTTTTTAGTGTAAAGTATCACAATTTGTGTTTATTTCACCTTCCCAGTCTGTGTTTTTCACAAATATCTGAGCACAAACAGAAGTACCAAATGCTCTATGAATTCTATGCTTAGTAGCTCTAGTAAACCTGAATAACTTTAAAATTCATATACATTTTGTTACAGCAAAATTTGGTTTTAATTTTTTATTTAGAGTGAGAATAAGTATTTTTTATAGAGACTGCATATTTTTCTCTACTGCCTAAATAGGTATTGGCTGTAGCTTTTCTTTGTGGGGATGAATTTCAAGTCCTAATAGTCAAAAATTTTTTATTCTAATTTTTTTTCTCCCACAACATAGACTTTTGTTGTTGTTGTTGTTATTTGGACAGGGGTTCATAAGTCTGAAGCTCAGATAATTAACAATTTTGAGTCTTAACAAGAGGGTTGTTTTGAATGGGATGGTATCAGGCTATGTACAATGAATTTAATAAATTTAAATATTACCAGATTTTTTGCACATTTTAGCTCAATAAAGTGTGAATCAACTGTTCTAGATTTTCTTTATCCATATGTAGAAATATAGTTTTGTAAAAATCAATGTCTTACCTTTTTGATACAATAGATCATATTTTTTTTTTTAAATAAAACAGGAAGCGCTTTTGTCTTTTATTTTTCAGGGAAGAGATTAACATTTAATTCTGTTTGTTTACATTTTTTATCACTGTTACCCAGTGCCCATTTTATGTTATTTTATAAGTAAACTTACATGTCACAGAATAAGTCTCTGTTTATGTAATCTACATGCGAATATTTTACTATCTATCTAGCCCAGTCACTTAACATTATGCTGAAATTTACCACTGTGGGGAAGAATGATCACTATTCACCAAGCATGTTTAAACATGTACGTGTTTAATAAATAAGCATAATAAGGATATAGTTTGGGTTAATAGGATTACCATAGTTTATTCCCCCTAGGAAATATAAATAATGATTTTAGTGTATTTCTTTTGGAATGCACTCATGAAAAGGACTTTAAGAAATGGTGGATAGTGAATAATACATTTCTCTAATAAAAATTTAAATTGTGTAATAGTTTTATAATAAAGTATTTACACTAATATTTTAATATGGATGGAAGTTGCATAAATTCAAGTAAATTAAAAATTGATGATAAATGCTAAATATTTTATCTAAATAGTTTTTCAAGAAACAGTTGTGAAAATGTGTATATTAAATGGCTCTAACGTGGAACTTGTATTTTCAACTCAGTATTCATTATTCTTTGTTTTACGTGTCTGGAAAGATCGTACTTACTATGCCTCTTTACACTACAATTTGCTATTGTGGAGCTTTAGATTGTATTCAACTGAATAAGGACTTTTTTTATGATTTTGATTGAGTATAACTTACTATTTTATGATTTCCAAAATGATGTTCTTCATATTATCTCTGTAAAGTCTATATATTAAATTTATAATAATATAACTTAAGAAAAAGGAATTAATTTTCAGAGATATTTCAGTTGTAATTTTCATATTTCATGCAACTGAAAACATTTGTTTCTAGGATTGGGAATACTGAGAAGATATGGGATGAAAGAAGGTATGTAACTGTTTTATTTGTGATATTACAGAAATTTTGTCCACTATTTTTAAAACATTGTCATCATTTTAGTACTCTTTTAGCAGTTAGGCATTTGATACTTTAAAACTTGATTTGCTCTTAAAATTGTTTACAATGCTTTGTAATAATCTTCCTTATCCTGTGCCTTTAACCTTGATTTGATATGTTTGTAGCCTCAGTTATCCTTCCACTACATCCTGTAATATTTTTATAGCCTAGGCATCAGTTTCTTTTCAAAAAAAAAAAAAAAGTGTCAATTTTATCACGTAAAGAGGTAGCAATTGTCTATTGATGCTTTGGAAAGACAAGTAGAGTTGCCAATGGAGGCCAGGCTTCTTAATTCATTCAAAAATATTTACTGGATTTCTACCATGTGCCAAACATTTTTAGCCCCTGAATATACAGTTGTGAACCAATCAGACAAAGCCCTAAACATTTTCAGCATTCTGTCTAGATGGGGTGGGGTTGGGGACTTAATTAAAATAGAGATACAGAGAAATATGCATTTAATGATAAAGTTCACTAGCATTTGAATTTGTGTAAAGATAATTATTAAGCTGAGCTAAAGCAACTGACAATATGTTAGAAAGGTTAAAAATAATATGTTGCATCATTATAACCTCTATTTGACTTTTGGGTTCAGGTAGCAATTATAGATAGCATAAAAAGGCCTTAATTTTTCTTTTCACTTTTCTTGCCAGTAAAGGTACGTTTATTTTTAGGCCGTCCATTTAGAGTAGTGTTTTAAAATAGCGTTACTGTGAAAAATATTCCATTACGTATTCACAAGCAACTTACTGCACATTTTTAAAATTGTGTTTTACAATTTAGTTAAAAATATTTTAGGCCTCAATTTCATCTTGAAATCACTGGTATTTTAAATTTGGCAATGAATATGAAATTACTTTTTGATTTACAGAATGCTTGTATTATTACTTAAACTACTTGTTAATATTTTAGGAAGATTGGAATCTTTGGCTTTTTGATGTTTAAATTCTTGTTACTTAATGTTGATAGTGTCTAATGAGAGGAAATAGTGTTCATGTGATTAAATAAATTAGAATGTACTTTGAAGAATTTTTTTTTTAATTGTTAAACTTTGTCATCATGGGGTTAAAGTTTGGCCTGGTGTTCACTTACAGCGTATATTAAGTTTAATTATGAAGTGAAATAGTTTCAAGTAAGATGTGGAATGCACCTGCATATAAATGAAATTGGCGTGCACAAAGACACTTTACTGTAGGGAGCTGTACTGGAAGATTTATGAAAGCATGTGAAATTGCACCTAAAATTGTATTAGTGACTATGCTAAATTTATTGTACTTGATGAGTGAATGTATTTAGTGTAGTCAAAGTTACTTTGGTTTAAATGTCTAAACAATGTCTCTCTTTTTAATGTGTTTGTAATTTGTATTATTGATGGGAGTATTCTTGGACTGCAGGGGTTATTGTCAATGTGTGATTTGTGTTTTTATTTCATAGAGTCATCTAATGTGGTATACCGATTTTGATAAGTGATACTTAGATAATTCTAATAACTGTATATTTGACAACCTATTAAAATGTTTTGCATTGGAGCTTTTCTTTATTAATTGTAATATGCTAACAAACTCATGGTAGTTTAAAAATAATTTACTCACTCAACAAATATTTGAGTGCATGTTATGTATCAGAAACTGCAGAAATCATTAGGGATTCAAAACTGATTAAGACAAGATGTTAACAGAAAAAAGCATACTCATTGCAAATGAAAAAGTATGTAAACTTTTTGCTTGAATATTTATTTTTCTATCAGATGTACTAAAATCTTTAGAACCAACCTTACAGGAGAAGTGGACTATAAGAGACACCAGTTGACTTGGCTGTGAAAAAAATATACTAGAATTATAAAACTTTAGAAGTAGATAAGATAGTTTTGCTTGTATTTGAAGTTTCACAAATCAGTTACTTAATCAGTGACCTAGTTATGTTCATTCGTTAATCAAAAAGAGAGGGTACTATCAAATACCTATCCTGTACTAGGCACTATATTTACCTTTGGAGATTTTGAAAAGCTGCATAAGAGATTTCAGAACATGTTCTTAAGATATATACTGTCTGGTAGAAAAAAATGTAAATATGGAATAAAATATTTTTGGAACTATAATTGATTCTTATCAATATCCAGCAGGGCTGTGAAAGAGAAGTCAGGTCTGATAAAATGCAAGAGGAAGAGTGATTTGTAGCCTCATTGCAATTGTGAGTCATGGCTCCAGAAGACTGTATGGCATTCCTCTTTTATGCCTGCTACTGTGAACTGTGAGAAGAAGCAATACTATGGAAGTAGTTTAAGATTAGCTGCTAACTACTGAGAATAACAGGGAATCCCACCGCCATAGTCTCCTAGTTATAGCTAAGTATAACTAAATAGGGACGCCTGAGTGGCTCAGTCGGTTAAGCGTCCAACTTCGGCTCAGGTCATGATCTCACAGCTGGTGAGTTTGAGCCCCGTGTCAGGCTCTGTGCTGACAGCCCGGAGCCAGGAACCTGTTTCAGATTTTGTGTCTCCTCCTCTCCCTGCCCCTCCCCCACTTGTGCTCTGTCTCTATCAAAAATTTAAAAATGTTAAGAACTAAATAAAAGCTGAAATGAAATAAGTGAAAATAATAGTAATAAAATAAAAGTGAAAATAATCACTTGAGGATTTCATGAAAAATGCAGATTTGGATTCAGCAGAACTGGATGGGGTCTGTGATGCTCCTGGGTCATGGAACACTCTTTAGTAGCAAGATTTTTCAAAAAGTTCTTTAGTCATAGAGTGTTCAATAGAACTTGGATCACTCTGATGCAAGCAAAGTGCATCTTTCTTGTTTGAAAGGCAAGAGAGAGTGCTGAGAAAAGAAATGTGAGAAAATGCAGCCAGCAATGGCTCAAGTTAAAACCATTCTCAATTGGAAGAAAAGTTCATCAGCTATGTCAGGCCACTAAACTTTCCTCCTACAGGTCTAAATAGTTCTCTAATAATAAATTAATCTTTTTCTATTTGTGCCATTAGCTTTTCATGGGTGTGAATGATGCCTACGTTGCCAATTAAAGAAAACAGTCTGCACATGCTTGTTAATTACATTGTACTGCTAAAGGCAGAAATCGTGGTACAATTGGTTTGGATGCTCTGAAATGTTTTGAGTCAAATCTCTTTGTTTCTAAAAGAAGTTAAGTAGGTCTTTAAAATTATTAATTAAGCTAATATAATTTGACAAAGTGCTTTGGGATGAGCACAAAAGAGATGGTGAATGTGGAAGTATCATGTAGACACTTGTTAAGTCTATGGAAGAGTAAACAGTATTATTTCAGACATTTTGAAGATTGTAAGCTTAAGATAAATAGGCTTAATTTATAGCTTCTAGGGTTTGGATCCAGTTCAAAGAATATCCTTATTTTTGTGAATTTGTAAAGAAACTATATCATTACTTTTAGGTCTCATGAATCTTAACTTCCATTTGCCACTCCTTATTATGGTCGACTAATTCATCTGGCTTATGCCAGAGGCAGAACAATCAAAGTAATGGGCTAACCTGACGACTCTGTCAGCAATGATTGCTGCATAACAGCCTAAAATGTAAGTGGCTTAACAACTGTCCTTTATCATTTGTATGGATTTGCAAGTCAGTTGGGTGATTCTGCTGATCTTGGCTAGACTTATGTTTTTACAATCAGCTGGCAGGTCAGCTGAGTTGGGGGCTGGGAAGGTGGCTGGATTGTGAATTAGTCTAGGATGGCTGGGATGACATGTCACATCCTTCCAGTAGGCTAGCCCTGGTATTTTCTTTTGGTGGTAGGCTTCAAGAGAAGATGCTGAAATGTGCAAACGAGTTTCAAGCTTGTTTGAGTCAAGTTTGCTACTACTGCCAAATTCAGAGTCAGTTTGGGCAGATATGGAAGAAGGACACAATGCAATCAACCATGTGTTCCAATCTTAGATCAATTCATATAGGGCACAAAAATATGGAGTTTTAGCTTGTCATGGTCTATGTTTTCATCAGGCAGCAATGTCAGATTAAGTGGACAATATGGGCACTAATTGTGTTGATCAGAATAGGGCAGCAAGATAAGCAGTATATGCAAATTTTAAAATCTCGTTTGTTTTCCCTCTTTTAAAATTTCACCCCGGTTTCCTCTCATTACTTTCCCAAGGTGGAACCCTCTGGGTAGTCTCACAGTGTTGCCATCTTAAATTTGTAGTACTATGTTGTCATTTGGGGGTTGGTTGGTGTCTTAAGCAATCTTTTTCCCCCCAAGTTTTTACTTAAATCCCATTTAGTTAACATACAGTGTAATGTTAGTTTCAGGTATAGAATTTAGTGATTCATCACTTATATACAACACCCGGTGCTCATCACAAGTGCACTCCTTAATAGCCATCACTCATATAACCCATCCTTCATTTCCTTCCCTCCAGTAACTATCAATTTTTTTCTCTATAGTTAAATCTGTTTCTTGGTTTTCCTCTCTTCTCTTTTCTCTCTCTGTTCATTTGTTTCTTAAATTCTACATATGAGTGAAATCATATGGTATTTGTCTTTCTCTGACTTATTTCACTTAGCTTAATACTCTAGTTCCATCCATGTTGCAAATGTCAACTCATTCTTTTTTATGGCTGAATAATATGACGCTGTGTAGTGTGTGTATAGTATCCTAAACAATAGTATCCTAAACAGTCTTGTCTTAATGGACTTACTTAGAGATGACTTAAATGTCAGTTTTCTTTCAAGTGTATATATGAATTGTTATGTTTCTATGACAAAAATTATGCAAAAGACATGTAATTTCTATTGCATATTATAGATACAGTTCCCTAGTTGGTGTTAAAACTATTTTTTTAATTGAACTAGTACTTTTTGTTCCGTTTTTATTTTTATTTTTCCAACAAAAGTGGCTCAATTTTATTGCAGGGAGCTAGGAAGGAGCAGGGCAAGTGAGGATCTCTGTAGGAACTCCTATTGCTGAAAAGGACTGTCAGGCCCCAGGTCTGTCTGGAAGCAGACAGCTCAGAGCCTGAAGCCCGCTTCGGATTCTGTGTCTCCCTCTCTCTCTCTCTCCACCTTCCTTGCTCGCACTCTGTCTCTCTCAGAAATAAACATTAAAAAAAATAATAACATCTCTTGTGGAGAGGGTTAAGAGGCAGAAGAATAGGGAGGCCCTAGGCTTGCCCCTTCCCCCAAACAGCTAGATAAATATCAAATCATTCTGACTCCCAAGAAATCGATTGGAAGTCTTAGAGAACAAAGCTGCACATTTACAACAGAAAAAAAATGACCTGTGGAAGGTAGGAACTATACAGAGAGTTGATTTGTGGGAGAAAAGAGACATGGGTGCTTGGTGGGGAAGGATCCCTGATCACAAGCAGGTAGTTAGAGTGAAGGAAAGGGGCACCTGGGTGGCTCAGTCAGTTAAGCGTCCGACATCGGCTCAGGTCATGATCTGGTCCATGAGTCCGAACCCCGCGTCGGGCTCTGTGCTGACAGCTCAGAGCCTGGAGCCTGTTTCAGATTCAGTGTCTCCCTCTCTCTGACCCTCCCCTGTTCATGCTCTGTCTCTGTCTCAAATAAACGTTAAAAATTTTTTTTAAAAAAGTGAAGGAAAAAGAGTGAAAACTCATGCAAGGAACTGCACAAGAAAATTGTTCCCTGAAACCATTAATGGGAAAAAGGAGAGGGTTTCAATACAACCAGTTTTTTATAAACAGTGGAGTGCAAAGTCTGAAGTTTGGGAGGTCAGTGCCTGGTAGTGTTCCAACAAGGAAGGAGGGGAGAGCCTCAGGAATGGGTAGCACAGTCTGAGGATCTCCTGGGCTCCTCGGGGAGAAGTAGTTGCCCTGGTTGGAGTGCATTTTGTAGAGGTGATATGGCCTCTTCATGGGCAAAAGACCCTATGGGTGCCATTGAATTGCCCTACTAATGACTAAGGGCAGCAAACCCTGGTATAGCCTGTGTATTGCAATTTACCATAAACTCTGATCCACTGCCACTGCGGGTTGTGTACCTATTTTCTGTGACAAGTCCACACTGGCCACCGCACAGTGACATCCTCCTCTAGAGAATCAGTGGGGCCATACTGTGGGGGTCCCTGAAGTGTGGGATTTTGAAACATAGCCATGCCTGAGATAAACCCCAGGAGGGCTGTGCTGCCTGGCAGTCAGCTCAGACACAGGGTGAAGGCAGAGGTCAGATGGGGGGGGGGTGACTGCACATCTGTTAACACTTGAATTTCCCCCTCCAGAGACCAGAGAGTGGAGCTAAGCCATTTTAACCCTTAGTCCATCTGCACTGATCAACCTCAGTGAGCCAAACAGCTTTCTTACACCAAGTCCCACCTTCCTGAGCTCTGAGCCCTCCAGGCCCATCTCCACTAGAGCAAATCCACCTAAGGATCAGAGCAACACGCCCCAACCCCAGAAAACCAGCACAAACACCTCCCATGCAGTAGTTTACTGAACATAGAGTGCTGCAAAACTTCAGCTCTAGGGGAAACGGAATCTTGTTTCCTTTGTTGTTTTTTTTTTGTTGTTGTTGTTGTTTATTGGTTCCCCCGCCCTCCCTTGGATACAGAAAGAACAACTTTTATTTAAGTTTTTAATTTTTTATCTCTTTTTATTTTTCCTATCAAGCTTAACAAGCAGACCCAAACACATTTAGTATTTAGTTTCCTTTGTTTTTTAAGTTTAAATTTCTATTATTTTTTCCCTCCAAAATGACATGATGGAGGAATTCACTCCCCCCGAAAGAACAAGAAGTAATGGTCAGGGGGCGCCTGGGTGGCGCAGTCGGTTAAGCGTCCGACTTCAGCCAGGTCACGATCTCGCGGTCCGTGAGTTCGAGCCCCGCGTCAGGCTCTGAGCTGATGGCTCGGAGCCTGGAGCCTGTCTCCAATTCTGTGTCTCCCTCTCTCTCTGCCCCTCCCCCATTCATGCTCTGTTTCTCTCTGTCCCAAAAATAAAATAAGAAAAAAACGTTGAAAAAAAAAAAAAAAAAAGAAGAAGTAATGGTCAGGATTTAATCAATACAGATATAATTTAAAACAAAATATCTGAGGATTTAAAACAAAAATTATAAGGATTGAAAAAGCATACAAGACACTAGAGAATCCCTTACTGCAGACATAAAAGAGCTAAAATCTAGTCAGGCTGAAATTAAAAATGCTATAACTGAAATGCACTCAAGTGCATAACAGTGAGGATAAAGTAGAGGAATGAATTAGTGATACAGAAGATAAAATTATGGAAAATAACAAAGCTGAAAAGAAGAGGGAAACAAAGGTAATGGATCACAATAGTAGATTTAGGGAACTCAGCGACTTATATAAGAGGAATAACATTCATATAACAGGAGTCCCAGAAGATGAAGAGAAAGAAAAAGAGGCAGAGGTTTTATTTGAGCATATTAGCTGAAAAATTATCTAATTTGGGGAAAGACACAGATTAATATCCAAGAAGCAGAGATAATTCCCATTAAATTCAATAAAAGTTAAGCATCATTGAACATATAGTTAAATTCCCAAAATACACAAAGAAAGAATCCTGAAAGAACAAAGGAAAAAAAGTCATTAATATGCAAGGCAAGACATACCAGGTTCACAGCAGATCTTTCCACAGAAACTTGGCAGGCCAGAAGGTAATGGCAAGATATATTCAATGTGCTGAATGGGAAACATGTGCAGCCAAGAATACTTTACCCAGAAAGGCTGCCATTCAGAATAAAGAGAGAGAAAGAGTTTCCCAGATGAACAAAAACTAAAGGAGTTCATGACCACTAAACCAGCCCTGCAAGAAATATTAAAGGGACTCCTTGAGTGGGGGAAAAAAAGACCAAAGCAACAGAGATTAGAAAGGACCAGAGAACATCACCAGAAACACCAACTTTAAAGGTAACACAATGGCACTAAACTCATATCTTTAAATGATCACCCTGAAAATAAATGGACTAAATCCTCCAATGAAAAGACATTAGGTAGCAGAATGGATTAAAAACAAAAACAAACAAACGAAAAAACGCTCCAAAAAACAAGACCCATCTATATGTTGCGTATAGGAGACTCATTTCAGACCTACAGACATTGGCTGATTGAAAGTGAGAGGATAGAGAACCATCTATCATGCTAATGGACAACAAAAGAAAGCCAGAGTAGCCATACTTATATCAGAAAAAAATTAGAGTTTAAACCAAGGACTGTAACAAGAGATGAAGAAGGGCATTATATCATAATTAAGGGGTCTATCCATCAAGAAGATCTAAAAATTATAAATATTTATGCCCCAAACTTGAAACACCCAAATATATAAATCAATTAACAACAAACATAAAGAAACTCATTGATAATAACACAATAATAGTAGAGGACTTTAACACCCCACTTACAACAATGGACAGATCATCTAAGCAGGAAATCACAAGGAAACAATGGCTTTGAATGACACACTGGACCTGAGGCACTTAACAGATATATTCAGAACATTTCATCCTAAAGCAGCAGAATCCATGCACATTCTTTTTGAGTCCACATTGAACATTCTCCAAAATAGATCACATAGTGGGTCACATATCAGCCCTCAACAAGTACAAAAGGATTGAGATCATACCATGTGCATTTGCAAACCATAACTATGAAATTTGAAATCAACCACAAGAAAAAATTTGAAAAGACCATAAATAATGGAGGTTAAAGAACGTGCTACTAAAGAAAGAATGGGTTAGCCAGGAAATTAAAGAAGTAATAAAAAAGTACATGGACACAAATGAAAATGAATACACGACAGTCCAAACCCTTTGGGATGAAGAAAAGGCAGTCCTAAGAGGGAGGTATATTGCAACACAGGCCTACATCAAGAAGCAAGAAACGACCCAAATACACAACCTAATGACACCTAAAGGAGCTAGAAAAGAAAGAGCAAATAAAGCCTAAACACCAACAGAAGAAAGGAAATAATATAGACTGGAGCAGAAATAAACAATATAGAAATAACAACAAAAAACCCAGTAGACTAGATGAACAGCTAAGAGCTACATCTTTGAAAGAATTAATAATATTGATAACCCCCTAGCCAGGCTTATCAAAAGAAAAGAGAAAGGACTGAAAAAAATAAAATCAAAATTAAAGAGGACAGATCACAACCAACAGCACATAAATACAATTATAGGAGAATATTAAGAAAAATTATATGCCAGCAGACAGGACAATCTGTAAGAAATGGATAAATTCCTAGAAACATACAAACTAACAAAGTTGAAATAGGAAGAAATAGAAAATTAGAACAGACCAATAACCAGCAAAGAAATCGAATCAGTAATTAAAAATCTCCCAACAAACACAAGTCCAGGGCCAGAAGGCTTCCCAGGGGCATTCTACCAGGCATTTATTTTTTTTTTTTAATTTAAATTTCAGTAAACATACAGTGCAATATTGGTTTCAGTAGTAGAATTCAGTGATTCATCACTTACATACAACATTAAGTGCTCATCATAAAAAGTCCCTCCTTAACACTCATCACTCATTTAGCCCATTCCCCACCCACCTCCCTCCATCAACTGTCAGTTGATTCTCTATCATTAAGAGTCTCTTGTGGTTTGTTTCCCTCTCTTCTCTCCCCCCCCCCACCTTCCCGTGTGTTCATCTGTTTTGTTTCTTAAATTCCACTTATAAGTGAAATCATATGGTATTTGTCTTTCTCTCATTGACTTATTTCACTTAGCATAATACATTCTAGCTCCATCCATGTCATTGCTAATGGCAGGATTTCATTATTTTTGATGGCTGAGTAATATTCTATTATATATCTATCTCTATCTCTATCTCTCTGTCTCTATCATCTATCTATCTATCTATCTATCTATCTATCTATCTATCTATCTATCCACCACATCTTCTTTATACATTTAACAGTTGATTAACATTTGGGCTCTTTCTATGTTTGGCTATTGTTGATAATACTGCTATAATAAGCAGGATGCATGTACTCATTTGAATCTGTATTTTTAAATTCTTTGGATAAATAACTAATAGTGTAATTGCTGGATAGTAAGGTAGTTCTATGTTTAGTTTTTTGAGAAACCTCCATACTGTTCTACAGAGTGGCTGCACCAGTTTTCATTCCCACCAACAGTGCAACCCTCTCTCCGCATCCTTTCAACACTTGTTTCTTTTGTTGTTGATTTCAACCATTCTCACAAGTGTGAGGTGGTGTCTCATCATAGTTTTGATTTGTATTTCCCTGATGTTGAGCATCTTTTCATGTGTCTGTTAGCCATCTGGATGCCTTTGAGAAAATGTCTATTTATGTCTTCTATCAATTTCTTAACTGGAGTATTTGTTTTTTGGGTATTGAGTTTGATAAGTTCTTCAGAGATTTTGAAAACTAACCCTTTATCAGATATGTCATTTGCAAATATCTTTTCCCATTCCATAGGCTTTTAGTGTTGTTGATGTTTTCACTGTGCAAAAGCCTTTTATCTTGATGAGATCTCAATAGTTCATTTTTGCTTTTGGTTTCCCTTGGAACCATTGAAGTGTCTAGTAAGAGGTTGTTGTGGCTGAGGTCAAAGAGGTTGCTGCTTGTGTTATTCTTTGGGATTTTAATGGTTTTCTGTCTCACATTTAGGTCTTTCATCCATTTTGAATTTATTTTTGTTTGGTGTAAGAAAGTGGTCCAGTTTCCTTCTTCTGCATGTCGCCATCCAGTTTTCCCAGTACCATATGTTGAAGAGACTATCTTTTTTTCCATCGGATATTCTTTCCTGCTTTGTTGAAGATGAGTTGACCACATAGTTATGGGTCCATTTCTGGGTTTTCTATTATGTTCCATTGATGTATGTGTCTGTTTTTGTGTCAGTACCATACTGTCTTGATGACTACAGCTTATATACTGTATATATATATATATATATATACTGTATATATACTATATGTTCCTAATTAAAATTAGGAATCATGATGTCTCCAGTCTTGTTTTTCTTTTTCAAGATTGCTTTGGCTTTTTGAGGTCTTTTGTGGTTCCATACCAATTTTAGGATTGTTTTTTCTATCTCTGCAAAGAATGCTGGTGGTATTTTGATAGGTATTGCATTAAGTGTGTAGATTGCTTTGGGTAATCCATAACTATGGAATGCTTTTCCTTTTCTTTGTGTTCTCTTCAATATCATTTGTAAGTCTTCTATAGTTTTCAGAGTACAAATCTTTTACCTCTTTATTTAGGTTTATTCCTAGGTATCTTATTGTTTTGGTTCAATAGTGAATGGGATTGATTCCTTGATTTCTTTTCTGGCTGCTTCATTATTGGTGTATAGAAATGCAACAGATTTCTGAATGTTGATTTTATATCCTGTGACTTTGCTCAATTCAAAATTCTAGCAAATTTTGATGGAGTATTTCAGGTTTTCTACCTAGAGTATTATGTCATCTGCAAATAGTGAAAGTTTGACCTCTTTCTTGCCATTTTCTATGCCTTTTATTTCTTTTTGTTGTCTGATTACTGAAGCTGAGTCTTCCAGTATTATATTAATGAATGGTGAGAGTAGGTATCCCTATCTTTTTCTTAACCATAAGGGAAAGTTTTTCTCCATTGAGGATGATATTACCTGTGGACCATTCATGTATGGCCTGTATGATGTTGAGATATGTTCCATCTATCCCTACTTTGTTGAGGATTTTTTTTTTATCAAGAATGGATGCTGTTTGCTGTCAAATGCTTTTTCTGCATCTATGAGAGGATCATATGGTTCTCAACCTTTCTTTTATTAATGTGGAATATTACATTGATTTGTAAATATTGAACCAGGCCTGCAGCTCAGGAATAAATCATAGTTGATTGTAGTGAATAATTCCTTTAATGTACTGTTGAATTTGATTTGCTAGTATCTTGTTTAGAATTTTCGCATCCATGTTCATCAGGAATATTGGCCTGTACTTCTTTTTAGTGGAGTCTTTGTCTAGTTTTGGAATCAAGCTACTGCTAGCCTCATAGAATGAGTGAGGAAGTTTTCCCCCCATTTCTATTTTTTGGAACAGTTTGAGAAAAATAGGTATTAACTCTTTTTTAAATGTCTGGTAGAATTCCCCTAGGAAGCTATCTGGAGGACTCTTGTTTTGGGGGAGATTTTTAATTACTGATTCAATTTCTTTGATCAAATTTTCTATTTCTTCCTGTTTCAGTTTTGGTATTTTGTGTGTTTCTAGGAAATTGTCCATTTCTTCCAACTTGCCCAGTTTTTTTGGCATATAATTGCTTATATTTGTTTGTATTTCAGTAGTGCTGGTTGTGATCTTTCATCTTTCATTCATGATTTTATCTTTTTGGGTCTTTTTTTTTTTTTTGATAAGTCTGGCTAGGGAGTTATCATTTTGTTTATTCTTTCAAAGAACCAGCTCTTGTTTCTTGATCTGTTCTCTGTGTTTTTGTTTGTTTCTGTATAATTTACTTCTACTCTACTCTTTATTATTTCTCTTCTATGGCTGGCCTTAAGCTTTATTTGCTGTTTCTTTTCTAGCTCCTGTAGGTGTAAGGTTAGATTGTATATTTAGGACTTTCTTGTTTCTTGAGATAGGCCTGACTTGCAATATACTTGGTTCTTATGACTGCCTTTGCTGCACCCAAAAGTTTTGGACTGTCATGTTTTCATATTCATTTGTTTCCATGTTTATTTTTATTTCTTATTTAATTTTTTGGTTAACCTATTCTTTCTTTTGTAGCATGTTCTTGAACCTCCTTGTATTTGAGGGACTTGCAAATTTTTTCTTGTGGGTGATTCAAGTTTCATAATGTTGGGATCTGAAAATATGGTGATGTTCTCTGGTCTTTTCTAGTCTTTGTTACTTTTGGTCTTTTGTTCTGTTTGGTTTTTTCCTCCACTCAAAGAATGCCCCTTAAAATTTCTTGTAGTGCTTGTTTAGTGGTTACTACTCCTTTAGTTTTTGTCTGGGAAACTCTTTATCACTCCTCCTGTTCTGATTGAAAAACTTGCTGAATAAAGAATGCTTGACTGCATTTTTTCCATTCAGGATGTTGAAATATCCTGTCACCTTTCAGACCTCTACCAGATAAAGAAGAGTTAATTAATACCCTTTCTTCTCAAACTGTTCCAAAATGTAGAAATGGGAGGAGAACTTCCCAACTCATTCTACCAGACCAGCAGTACTTAAATTCCAAAACCTGACAAAGATTCCACTAAAAAGGAGAAATACAGGCCAATATTCTTAATGAACATGGATGCAAAAATTCTCAACAAGATACTAGCAAATAAAATTCGATAGTACATTAAAAGAATTATTCATCATGATCAAGTGGGATTTATTTCTGGGCTTCAGAGCTGGTTCAATATTTGCAAATCAATCAACATGATACACCACATTAATAAAAGAATAGGGACCATATGATCCTCTCGATGCAGAAAAAGAACACTTCACAAAACACAGCATCCATTCTTGATAAAAACCCTCAACAAAGTAGGGATAGATAGAACCTATCATAAGATCATAAAAGTCACATACAAAAGACCCACAGGTAGTATCATCCTCAATCAGGAAAAACTGAGAGCCTTTCTGTTATGGTCAGGAACAAGACAAGGATGTCCACTCTCACCATTGCTATTTAACATAGTGTTGGAAGTCTTAGTCTCAGCAATCAGACAACAAAAAGAAATAAATGGCATACAAATAGCAAGGAAGAAGTCAAACTTTCACTATTTGCAGATGGCACGATACCCTATATAGAAGACCCAAAAGACCCCATCAAAAAAATGTTAGAACTGATACACAAATTCAGGAAGGTCTCAGGGCAGAAAATCAGTATACCTAAATATGTTGCATTTCTATACACCAATAACAAAGTAGCAGAAAGAGAAAACAAAGAATCAATGCTATTTGCAATTTCACCCAAAACAATTAGATACCTCAGAATAAACCTAACTAAAGAAGTAAAAAACCTGCCTCAGAAAACTATAGAACACTTAGAAAAGAAATGGAAGAGGACACAAAGAAATTGAAAAGCAAGGACACATGTGTGGCTCAGTTGACTGGGCTCTGACTCTTGATTTCGGCTCAGGTCATGATCTCATGGGTCACAGAATCAAGCCCTGCATCTTGTGCTGATGTTAAAAGGCCAGAACTAAAAATCGAATGGTTTCTATTTTAGTGTATGATATAACCCAGGAACAGAAGTTTTAAATATGTATTTAATTACACTGATTAGTTATTTGCAGGATTATGATGGCCTTCTGGTGTTGTTAAGCAATTTTTAAAGAATGCAGATTAAAGGAGTTAAAAGTACTATGGTGGAAACATGTTCACATTATATAAATGAATTTAAAATTTTACTTGTAGCTAAGCAGAGAGCTTTCTCATGAGTATATAGACAAAGTATATGAATGCTATCAAGATATACCATATATGGAAAATTTTATCTTAGCTTTTAACCATTTTATTGAGGTAGAATTCAAAACTTCTTAGTAAATTTGCAATTTAAATTTCTGAGCCATCACTACAATCCAGTTTTAGAATTTTCCATCACCCCCAAACTGTTCTTCAAGTCCATTTGCACTTTTTTTCACTGTTTTTTAACAATTCTGCAGAAGGAAACACACACAAACACACACACACAATTTTACTACTTGGAGAGAAAAGAAAAGTCAGTACTACCTAGTGGTGTTTACATAGATAGCAAGTTGATATTAGAGTTCTAGAAACTTTCAGATTTGAGATTTCTCTATGGGGTCACGACATTAGCTACAAATATTTGTGGTTTATAATTGAAACTCAACTAGAAAATATCCACAATCTTATCTAAAATTCTTACTAGATAAATTTTTATATATTTTCTTCAAATGAGACTTAATTGGGGCCCCAGTATGTTTAATTGAAAAATACTTAACAGCTTTGTTTGAGGCAGGAATGTGAGGGGCAGGATCCTAACCCACTTACTCCCTGACTTGATACAATTTACTTTATAAAGAAAAGACTGTGAAGAAATACACAAAAAATAGAATTGTTATATTGAAGTATTTGAAAATGAGTTAATTTTTCCTTTTGATTTTTTCTTTTGCGTATGTATTTATAATTGAAAAAAACTGTAATAAGCTCTATTTTTGAAAGTGAACATTAAATTTCAACATATTGCAAAAATGCCTAGTAAAGTCCCTGAAAGACACTACTTTTTCATAACCATTTCCTTTCTTGATTCCTCTCTACAGGTGTCAGTAACTGCATCATTCACAGGTTGAGACTGAAAGCAATAGTTAACTATGGAGTTCTTGCCTCAACATTTCAGTATGACTCCTTAATGGGGACTCCACATGTTACCTGGCTTCATGGGAGCTCCATATCCCAAGATTAATTAAATCATGATCAACAGAGTTATTATAGTGAAATATTCATGATTATGATAGTGTTACTAGAAAACAGTTATTGTAAACAAAATATTACAGTATTGTAAAAAAAGTTATTCAGGGAAACAGTTTTGGCAAAGAGTTATGTAATTAGAGATGTCAAGTTGAATAGTAATAAATACTTAATTTCTATTCCAATTCTGGCTCCAATTCATACTATCTTTGTAACCTTGGGCAAGACACTTGACCTTGTTTTCCTGAATTTGTTTCCCAACCCTAAATGGGATAATAAAAATACCTTACAGGGCTGTTATGGGAATTAAATTAAATAATACATGTTTACTATATATTAAGCTCTAAAATCAATGCTATGTATTGCTACTATTATTGTACTAGTAGCATTATTTTCTTAGAGTGGTGTGACTTAAGCTGTGTCTGGGGAAATCCGAATACAGCACTACTACAGGTGTAGATAGAAACAAAATACAGGATAGAAGAGATGGGGCAACAACTGCTGTCCTTGGTTCTGAAACCACTATCACTTAACCAGGGTAAGACTATTTCAAAACTCCAGGACATTGGTGATTCTTGGTCCAACTTCTTCCAAGAATTTTGAAGCAAGTGGGAGCAGAAGTGAAGGGAGATGTGCATTTTCACATGTACACACCAACACACACACATGCGCAGAGACAGAGAGAAGGAGAAAGGCATAGATCCTGAGAAGTTGGCCTAGTTTTGAGTGGGTGGAAAGAAACAGTGTTTGACATTGTTTTCAAATTACATGGCTTAGTGTCATCAAGAAAGGAAAAAACTCTGTATTTGGCAGAAAGTTATGTGTGTCTAGGGGGCAGCTTATATATTTCTTCTTCAAGCTATCTTTGGTGTACTTCCCTACTAGAGTATCTTCACACTGAGATTAGTACCTAACCACTAAACTTCAAGTTTTCCTGAGGGCAGGGACTGTGTCTTGCACCCTTGTAAGGACAGTAGATAAATCCCTGTGTCTTAGATCAGGCTGTCATAAGACAATGCCATAGATGGAGTGGCTTAAACAATAGGAATTTTTCACAATTCTGGAAGCTGAAGTTTGAGATCAGGGTACCAGCATAGTTGGTCTTTTGCTGTGTCCTCACACAGAAGAGAGAAAAGTGGAGAGGTGAAGGGAATGAAAAGGGAGGCAGAAGCAGGGGCAGGGGAAAGGGGAGAGAGGAAGGGAGGGAAGGAGAGAGAGCTTTCTGGTGTCTATTCTTATAAGGACACTAAGCCAACTCTACCTCCAAAGACCATCACATTGGAGTCAGAGCTTCAACATATGAATTTTGGGGGGGGAACATTCAGTGCATAACAGCTTATAAGTGGGAAGCACATAGTCTGTCATACCAAAGGTCTTCAGTAAATGGTAGTTACACATAAAAGGGAAGCTTTAACCTGAGACTTACTACTTGGGTGTCACTATATAACTCTACTTCTTTCCCTGTTGCAGATCACATAAGATGAATCTAGTAGCAGCGCATACGGCTTTGTTGTTGTCTTTGTTTCTTTAGCCACATGTGTGGGCTCAACATAGATGTGTGGATTGACTGTGCTGAGGGTGACAGTGATCCAAAGGTGTGAAAAACATCAGGTTGGAAACAGTGCAAGAAAAGTCTAACTGCACGAAGAAATATTTCTTGGTTGGAGCTCTCAGGGACTGTATCCTAATGGTAGTTTAATATGGCATGCAATAATTACTAAGACTAACATAGCACTTATTACATGTCAGCTCTTCTAAGCATGTTATATATGTTAACTCATTCTATGACAAAAACCATAATGTGTAAAACTGTTATTGCAATTTTACAGATAAGGAAACTAAAGGACCTTGACTAAGGTCACACAGTGCACAGAGGAGATTTGAACCCAGGCAGTCTGGCACTAGTGCCTATATTCTTAACCACCATGATGTATATAGTATCTTTTCTGCAATTTCCACCACATACTACAATTAAAAATTTAGACTGTAACTTCCTCCAGTTTATATCCAAATACTGTGAACAGTGGTGAGAAGAAAGGATTCGGGACAGGCACTGAAAGTGAATTTCTTTGGCAAAAGGATTCATTCACATAAGAGAGTTAGTGTCTAAGAAGGTGGGAGTAGCCTCATCAGGCATGGGCATAGAGGCTGATTCATTTGTCTGAAAATTTCATGGCAGAGGGTGGAGGGGAGCATTTGGGGGAGCATCTTCTAAATCTTGCCATGAATCCTCAAATTCTTGATATCACACTCTTTTTTTACCAATGCTGTAATTACCACATAAGAAGAAATCATGACTGTCAACTCAATAACCTGAAGGAGTTTGGTCCCCAGTTAGCTTAAACAATAATACTCTTTAGTTCATCCTAGTCCAGATAATTTAAGGATTTGAACTTCTATTTAAAATTTCTGTTTTCATTAGAAATATCCACCCCACATTTTGAATTTCTCATGCTCTTTATATGGCCAGAGAGGAGCTCAGTTCCCCCTAAATGTCCTTCAAAGGTCAGTTCTTTTTTAATTAAAAAAAGTTTATTATTTATTTGAGAGAGAGAGAGAGCATGAGCAAGGCAAGGTCAGAGAGAGAGGGAGACACAGAATCTGAAGCAGACTCCCAAGTGTTGAGCTGTAAGCACAGAGCCTGAAACAGTGCTCGAACTCACTTTGAGCTCATGACCTGGGCCAAAGTTGGATGCTCAACTGACTGAGCCACCCAGGTGCCCCCCAAAGTCAATTTATTCCAGATGATCCCAGGGAGTTGTTTAATCAGGTGATTCACTACAGTATGCTATGGACTGCAAAGTCTCATTTCTATTAACCTGATTTTCACTGCCTTCAGGTTAAATGATCAATGACATATTTTTCATTTTCTGGAGAGTCTACTGCCTGCTCCTGGTGATGTAACAAAAATTTGACCCAGACATATAGTTTTCACTTGTATTAGTTTCCTGGGGCTACTGTAACAAGTTATGAACCTAAAATAAGAGATATTTATCTCACAGTTCTGGAGGCTAGAATTCTGAAAACAAGGATACTGGCAGGGCCATACTCCCTCTAAGGCTCATGGAATCCTTCCTTTCCTCTTTCTGGCTTCTCATAGTTCCTGGCCATCATTGGCATTCTTTGGCCTATATCTGTGTTATTCCAGTCTCTGCTCCTGTCTGCTCATGGCCTTTTCTCCCCTATGTATATCTGTATCTCTGTATCTGTGTTTCTAAATCTTTCCCTCCTTATAAAGACATGAGTCATTGGATTTAAGGCTTATCCTAATCCATATAACTTCATTTAACCTTGATTACATTTGCAAGGTTCTCTATCCAAATAAGGTTACATATACAGGTACTAAGAGCTAGGACTTAAATATCTTTCTCTTTTTTAGTTTTTAAATAATTGTTTACTTTTAAATCAAATTATACATTCACATAGATTAAAGTGCTAAGTCTTACTAGAAATCTTAATTTTTTAGAAGTCCTTGTGTATCCTTCATCCTATTTATTTCACAGAAAACCCTTTGATCGCAGAAAACACCTTCTTTTTTATTTTAGTTTTTATTTCCTGAGCACTGCTATCTGTATTTCAGCTCCTTGTATCTTGCCATCTTTTGCCCGCATCCTGTGAACAATTCTTTTTGTGGGACAGAGTTCAATTCACTACGCCTTTTTTGTCCACTCGGTGCTCATATCTCCTCTTTTTTTTTCCTCATAGGCCCTATTAATCACTTTCCATTTTTGTACATCTTGTTTACTTGCTCATTCCTGACAAACCTCTCCCAAGACTTCTGGAGTAGGCAAGGGGACAAACACAAGAACACAAACACGTTTCAAAACTTGGGACATAAGAAAGTATACCTGTCATCTGAAAGAAGCTAATTTCTAATGGCTACAATTAGATCCAACCATAGGATATAATAAATCCCTTACCTGGTATTGGTCATTGACTCTGACAGTGGCACCCCGGTAAAAAATAGTGTTGGGGTACCTGGGTGGCTCAGTCGGTTAAGCGTCTGACTTTGGCTCAGGTCATGATCTCACGGTTCGTGGGTTCGATCCCCATGTTGGACTCTGTGCTGACAGCTCAGAACCTGGAGCCTGTTTCTGATTCTGTGTCTCCCTCTCTCCATACCCCTCCCCTGTTCACGCTCTCTCTGTCTCTCAAAAATAAATAAATGTAAAAAAAAAAGAAAAAGAAAAAAAAGAAATAGTGATGCCTCTTCCTATATTCTTCTCCCTTTTATGTATATTTCTGAACAATTGTAAATTTTAGTCATGTATATACATTTCTTTGAATGGGGTGGGGGGAGAATGGAGAGAAAGTTATAACCGAAAGTGGTATTTAACCTGTTCAGTTGCTGTGTTGAAATGATGAATTCTGAGGTGATTTCAATGATCTTGGATCCTAATAGTGGTCCCTGAAGAGTAACAGCTTTTTGTCTTGTGTCAAAATTCTCCCTCTCCTGGCTTTAACTTTTCTCCCCATTTGTTATTTTCCTGGTTTCTTCTATCTATCATGAATCATAGATTTCAATAGATCTTCTGAGTTTTTCAGTGTTTAACAGAATCTTAAGATTTTGCCTTGAAGGTTGGAGACTATATTTCTGAATAAAGAAATTAGGCTTGATGGTCTTCTGCCTCGTGCTGCTGGAGTGATCAGGAGGATCATGTGTTATAATGGAGGATGCTGCAATGCTGGGGCTGATGGAGGGAGTCCCCCAAAACAAAGAGTTCAGCAGGTGACAGGGGCACTGGTGGAGCTCACACCAACCCCAGTGGCCTGGCCTTAGTGAGCCCCCACTACACCCACGGGCCAGAGACCCCTTTTACATCCTAGCACTAGCAGACCATGTGCAGAAGGCTGATGAATTCATCCAAGCAAATGACACCGACAAGCTGATGGTCATAGCTGAGCAAATCCAATATTGACAAGAATAAACAGGGGCGCCCGGGTGGCTCAGTCGGTTTAGCAACTGACTACCACTCAGGTCATGATCTCACGGTTGGTGAGTTAGACCCCACCTTGGGCCCTGTACTGACAGCTCAGAACCTGGAGTCTGCTTCAGATTCTGTGTATCCATCTATCTCTGCCCCTCCCCTGCTCACAATCTGTCTCTTTCTCTCTCAGAAAATGAATAAACATTAAAAGAAATTGAAAAAAAAGAATAAACCAGGAAGGTATTGGAAGATGCTTGAACAGATGCTGACTTGCACCATGTAGCTCGTGATATAGAGGGGAAAAAAATCTGGCAACATTTACTACCTGTATAAATTAGAGAGAAGTCAGCAGTATTTTTCTATTTATATATATTTTATATAAACATAAACATATATAAATATATATTCTTATTTATATAAATATAAATTTATATTTATATCTCTTTTTAAAAAAGTGTTTCTATATATTTTTTGAGAGAGAGAGAGACAGAGCATGAGTGGGGGAGAGGCAGAGAGGGAGACACAGAATATGAAGCAGGCTTCAGGCTCTGAGCTGTCAGCACAGAGCCTGAAGCAGGGCTCAAACTTATGAACTGCGAGATCATCACCTGAGCCAAAGTTGGAGGCTTAACTGAGCCACCGAGTCGCCCCTATTTATATCTATTTTCTATTTATTATTATTATCTAAAGGGATAAGGGACAAATTGTCCACATGACTTTCTTGGTACCTATAAGCTACAGCATGACCTGTCCTGGACTCCCTATGAGGACAATGAGAAGCAAGATGCTAAAATCAGCATAGTGGATAAGTTGCTAAGCCAGCCAGTGACCCTGCCTCCAAACACTGAACTCACCTTCCAGGAACTGACTGAGTGAACTCTGACAAACAGCTCTCAAAGACCATCACCTCCTTGTTGCCCTCATTCTCTGCTTTGATAGGAGGTGGCATGAGAATTGAGGTCTTGTAGGTGAATCATGAATTTGAAAGGAGACCCTGCATGAATACAAATGCTGTCATTATTATTACTTTTAGTTATGATGACAATGAATCATATCAGTCTCTTTTGTGATCCTTTCTGGGTCATAGGTACCCAACCAGTCACTTTCAGAGTATTGGCCAGTGGTACTTCCCTTTTTTATTTCCATCTGTTCTCCCATTAGTCAGGCCATTAAAGAAAGAAGAGTTTCTTTTTCTCACATAAAGTTGGGTGAGGCATTAAAAAAACTTAAATTTTTTTTAATGTTTAGTTTTGAGAGGGAGAGAGAGAGTGATATAGAGAGAATGAGCAAAGGAGGGTCAGAGAGAAAGGGGGACAGAGAATCCAAAGCAGGCTCCACGTGGACAACAGAGAGCCCAATGTGGGCCTCAAACTCGTGAGTTGTGAGTCTGACGCTTAACCAACTGAGCTACCCAGGTACCTCTGGGTCATCCTGCTTCTTAAAAAATATCTGGAAGTAATCTGTGAGAAGAAATTATGCCGCTTAAAATCAAATGGAAAGAGTCTTTTACCATAAAGAAAATACTCTGTGTTCATTTAAGCCATTAATTGATTTGTCAAATGCTCATTCATTTACCAGAGATTGTGTTCTTGATACAGAAGAGTATTAAAAATTTTGTCACAGCATGCAAGGAGCTTAATAAGGTTTTTTTTTTTGTTTTCAGTGTGAAAATTATTAAAAAGATAAAAGCAATTATTAAATCATGGAATATCATAAGCAGGAATTATAGCTGCTTAATGTTCCCAAAATATAAAGCCAAACCCATCATTATCTTATTTTGTCTTAGCACTTATTCCTTATTTTGTACTGTTTATTTAAATATGTGTAGTAAGGACTTTTAGATTTTCCCTATTATTCATCTTTCTCATCTGAAAACCACGTATTTTAACCCCCTATTTTTGGCTTGTGCATGGTAACTCAAAGGCCGTATATTCCAAGACTCCAGGCCATATATTAGCTAGATACGACCAAATGGCTGTGTTGTCATTTGGTCATAATTTCCAAGATGTAATAGCTGGAGCTGCAGCATCCATATTAGACTATGAGGTGACCTTTAGAACAGAGGAACTATACGGTGCAATGACGAGGTAACTGATCTGGATATCTTACACCTTTGAATATCTTAGTTCTAATGAGACCACCACTGGGATTCTTGAAAGTAGGAGAGAAATAAACTTCTATTTTTGTTTAAACCGCTATAATTTTGGGTTGTTCTTGCACTCACATTCCAAAAAAATTTTAACCAATACACCCTATAGTGTTTTTGCACTTTCAGTATATATTTCATGTTCCTTCAGGAAACACCACCCTAATTTTACTATATGTGTCCATGTGATTAGATGAGATAGTCTCCCAACTTCAGGGAAGAGTGTATGAGCTGTGTCTCACCAATCATAACATTCCATCTAGTGGACCTCAGTAATTGGTTCATGGAGAGTTACATGGTCCTTACTGGGCTGAGATGCAATCTGGGATTTTTGTTGTAACTAACAGGAAAGAGAAGCTCTCTTTCTACTACAGTTGCTGAACTGTGAGAACATGAATCTGAGGCTCTTATTAGCATAAAGGAAGACCTGTCTGAAAAAGAAACTGATACAGAAAGCATGCTAGAATGGAGTACACACATACACATGTACACACACTGATTATGTTAACACTTGAGCATGTGATCTAGCCATTCCTGAAGCTAAAGATTCCTGGACTTCAATTGCATCAGTCAATAATTCCTTTACTTTTTTGTTTGTTTAAGCCAGTTGAGTTTGTCATTGTGATTGAAATATTCCTATTACTTCCCCTATTTTTTGGATAGTTAAAAGTGTTTCAGGTGTATCATTTTTTCACTTTAATTCTCAAAACATATGTATCAGGGAGGAAATCTAAGGCTGCTTATTGTTCATTTTTGTTCTCACAGGATAGAGTGGTTTCTTCAAGAGAACGGGTGCTTAACATGGCAAGATTGACCATTGTCAAACACCTAATATTATTTCCACAGACCAGAACTTTTAGAACGCTTATAATTTTCAAAGTAATCACCATGGGGTCTTTCAATAAATGTTACTGACATTGCTGAGAATATTTTGAGGAAAAAGTCGCATGAATTGTTTTTAAAGTCTGTGGCATTTTTTCCTTTGCAACTTGATAGTAATAAATCTACAGCTGATGAAAATGGCTTGACTCTGCAAACAACCAAATTTCAATCAAAATTAAGTCTCATAAGTATGTAAAGAAAGAGGTTAAGGGGTAGAAGTGGGAAAAAAGAAAGGGAAAGGAAACAAATTTTTATGAAGTCTAATAATTTTTAATAGGAAATTTATTGTCAAATTGGTTTCCATACAACACCCAGTGTTCATCCCCAAAGGTGCTCTCCAAAATGCCCATCACCCACTTTCCCCTCCCTCCCACCCCCCATCAACCTTCAGTTTATTCTGTTTTTAAGAGTCTCTTATGGTTTTGCTCCCTCCCTCTCTTTTTTCCCTCTCCCCTTCCCTCATGGTCTTCTGTCAAGTTTCTCAGAATCCACATGAGTGAACACATGGTATCTGTGTTTCTCTGTATGACTTATTTCACTTAGCATAACTCTCCAGTTGCATCCACGTTGCTACAAAAGGCCAGATTTCATTCTTTCTCATTGCCACGTAGTATTCCATTGTGTATATAAACCACAATTTCTTTATCCATTCATCAGTTGGATATTTAAGCTCTTTCCCTAATTTGGCTATTGTTGAAAGTGCTGCTATAAACATTGGGCTACAAGTGCCCCTATGCTTCAGCACTCCTGTGTCTCGGGTAAAATCCTAGCAGTGCTATTGCTGGGTCATAGGGTAGAACTATTTTTAACTCTTTTAGAAACCTCCACACTGTTTTCCAGAGTGGCTGCACGAGTTTGCATTCCCACCAACAGTGCAAGAGGCTTCCCGTTTCCCCACATCTTCATCAGCATCTATAGTCTACTGATTTGTTCATTTTAGCCAGCGTGAGGTGATATCTGAGTGTGGTTTTGATTTGTATTTCCCTGAAGAGTGACCATGAACATCTTTTAATGTGACTGTTGGCCATCTGGATGCCTTCTTTAGAGAAGTGTCTACTCATGTCTTCTGCCCACTTCTTCACTGGATTGTTTTTCGGGTGTGGAGTTTGGTGAGTTCTTTATAGATTCTGGATACTAGCCGTTTGTCCGATAGGGCATTTGCAAATACCTTTTCCCATTCTGTTGGTTGTCTTTTATTTTTGTTGATGTTTCCTTTGCAATGAAAAAGCCTTTTATCTTCATGAGGTCCCAATAGTTCAATTTTACTTTTAATACCTTTGCCTTTGGAGAGGTGTCAAGTAAGAAATTGGTGTGGCTGTCAGAGAGGTTTTTTTCCTGCTTTCTCCTCTAGGGTTTTGATGGTTTCCTGTCACACATTCCGGTCATTTATCCATTTTGAGTTTATTTTTGTGAATGGTGTGAGAAATTTGTTTAATTTCATCCTTCTGCATGTTGCTGCCCAGTTCTCCAGGCACCAGTTGTTATGTTAAAGAGACTGTCTTTTTTCCATTGGATTTTTCCTGCTTTTTCAAAGATTAGTTGGTCATACATTTGTGGGTCCAATTCTGGGGTCTCTCTCCTATTTCATTGGTCTGTGTGTTTTTGTGCCAATACCATGCTGTCTTGATGATTACATCTTTGTAGTAAAGGCTAAAGTCTGGGATTGTGATGCCTCCTGCTTTGGTCTTCTTCATTATTACTTTGGCTATTCGGGGTGTTTTGTGGTTCCATACAAATTTTAAGATTGCTTGCTCTAGCTTCAAGAAGAATGATGGTGCAATTTTGATTTGGATTGCAATGAATATGTAGATAGCTTTGGGTAGTATTGACATTTTAACAATATTTATTCTTCCAATCCATGAGCATGGAACATGTTTCCATTTCTTTATATCTTCTTCAATTTCCTTCATAAGCTTTCTATAGTTTTCAGCGTAAAGATCTTTTAAATCTTTGGTTAGGTTTATTCCTAGGTATTTTATGATTCTTGGTGCAATTGTGAATCGGATCAGTTTATTTTTCTTTCTTTTGCTTCATTATTAGTGTACAAAAATGCAACTGATTTCTGTACATTAATTTTGTATCCTGCGATTTTGCTGAATTCATGTATCAATTCTAGTAGATTTTGGTGGAGTCTGTCAGGTTTTCCATGTATAATATCATGTCATCTGCAAAAAGTGAAAGCTTGACATCATCTTGTCAATTTTTATGCCTTCTATTTCCTATTGTCTGATTGCTTCCAACACTTCTTTAAACAACAGCAGTGAGAGTGGACATCCCTGTGGTGTTCCTGATCTCAGGGGGAAAGTTCTGTTTTTCCCCATTGAAGATATTAGCTGTGGGCTTTTCCTAAGTGGCTTTTATGATGTTTAAGTATGCTCCTTCTATCCCGACTTTCTCGAGGGTTTTATTCAGAAAGGATGCTGAATTTGTCAAATGCTTTTTCTGCATCGAATGACAGGATCATGTTCTTATCTTTTCTTTTATTAATATGATGTATCACATTGATTTGAGAATGTTGAACCAGCCCTGCAGTCCAAGAATGGATCCCACTCGATCATAGTGAATAATTCTTTTTATATGCGGTTGAAGTCAATTTGCTCATATCTTATTGACAATTTTTGCACCCTCAATCAGGGATAATAGCCTGTAGTTCTCTTTTTTTGCTGGGTCTCTTTCTGGTTTGGGAATCAAAGTAATGCTGGCTTCGGGAGTGAGTCTGGAAGTTTTCCTTCCCTTTCTATTTTTTGGAAGAGCTTAAAGATAGCTATTATCTCTGCTTTAAATATCTGGTAGAGGGGCGCCTGGGTGGTTCAGTCGGTTAAGCGGCCAACTTCGGCTCAGGTCATGATCTCGCGGTCCGTGAGTTCGAGCCCCGCATCGGGCTCTGTGCTGACTGCTCAGAGCCTGGAGCCTGTTTCAGATTCTGTGTCTCCCTCTCTCTGACCCTACCCCCAATAAATAAACGTAAAAAAAAAAAATATCTGGTAGAATTCCCCTGGGAAGCCATCTGGTCCTGGACTCTTATTAGTTGGGAAATTTTTGATAACTGATTCAATTTCTTCACTGTTTATGGGTCTGTTCAAGTTTTTTATTTCTTCCTGTTTGAGTTTTGGAAGTGTGTAGGTGTTTAGGAATTTGTCCATTTCTTCCAGGTTGTCCAGTTTTTTGGCATATAATTTTTCATAGTATTCCCTGATAATTGCTTGTATTTCTGAGGGATTGGTTGTAATCATTCCATTTTCATTCACGATTTTATCTTTTTGGGTCATCTCCCTTTTCTTTTTGAGAAACCTGGCTAGAGGTTTATCAATTTTGTTTGTTTTTTCAAAAAACCAACACTTGGTTTCATTGAGCTTCTCTCCAGTTTTTTTAGATTCTATATATTTTTTTCTGCTCTTATACTTATTATTTCTCTTCTTCTGATGGGTTTGGGGTGTTTGCTGTTCATCTATTGCCTCTAAGTGTAGTGTCAGATTTTGTATTTGGGATTTTTCTTGTTTCTTGAGCTAAGCCTAGATTGCAATGTATTTTCCTCTCAGGACTGCCTTCACTGCAACCCAACGCATTTGGATTGTTTTATTTTCATTTTCATTTGTTTCCATATATTTTTAAATTTCTTTTCTAATTGCCTTGTTGATGCATTCATTCTTTAGTAGGGTGTTCTTTAACCTCCATGCTTTTGGAGGTTTCACAGACTTTTTCCCGTGGTTGATTTCAAGTTTCATAGCATTGTGGTCTGAAATTGTGCCTGGTATGATCTCAATTCTTTTATACTTATGAAAGGCTGTTGTGTGACCCAGTATATGATTTATCTTGGACAATGTTCCATGTGCACTCGAGAAGAAATTATATTCTGTTGCTTTGCGATGCAGAGTTCTAAATATATCTGTCAAGTCCACCTGATCCAGTGCATCATTCAGGGTCCTTGTTTCTTTTTTCTCTCTTTTTTTTAATCTTTATTTTTGAGACAGAGACAGAGCATGAGCAGGGCAGGGCAGAGAAGGAGGGAAACACAGAATCCAGGGTCCAGGCTCTGAGCTGTCAGCACGGAGTCTGATGTTCAAACTCATGGACTGCAAGATCATGACCTGAGCCAATGTCAGATGCTTAAATGAGTCATCCAGATGTCTCAAAAACCACAGAATTTGAATAAAGCCGTCCCCCAATGATTTTGGATATAAAATTTTCTTTACTTCTTTGTGGAAGAGGATACCATGCTGCTACTCAATTAAAAGGAATATTTTTACAGTCTTGATGTCTTTTTTTTTTTTTTACATGTATCGTGCCATGATTTCATAGGGAATGGGTTCCAACAGCTCAGTCTCCTTTCCATTGGTTCTCACAAAGTTTGCTTCTCTGGGTGGGGCAGGCTGGCGCTTCAGTTGAATCCAAGTACCTTTCTCCTTCGCTTCCTTTTTCTGATCATTTTCCTTCACACTTTTCAGGAAGCTATCTCAGCTCTTTGAGTGCTTAACGTGCTCAATACATACGTTAATTCTCTTAGCAAGAAGCTTGCCCTTAACTTGTTTACAAGGGCAACAGCATGCTGGGTAACACTGTAGACTCTTCCTGTTTTGCCATGGTAACATTTGCAGGGCATTCCTTTTTAAACAGTGCCCATTCCCTTGATGTCCAAAATATCACCTTTATTTTAGATTCGCATGTACTTAGCCAAAGCAACAACTTCATGTTTTCTAAAAGGCCTAGAGAACATATATCAAGTACCTCTCCTCTTTCCCTTTGTGTTGGTCATTTTGGCGAATTACTGGAAGATTGTGGTTCTGGCCAAAAAAGAAGGTCCTTGTTTCTTTATTGATCCTGTGTCTAGATGATTTATCCTTTGTTGTAAGTTGGGTATTAAAGTCCCTTGCAATTACCACAGTCTTATCAAGAAGGTTGCTTATGTTTGTGATTGTTTCATATATTTGGAGGCTCCCATCTTAGGCACATAAACATTTATAATTGTTAGCTCTTCCTGATGGACAGACCCTGTAATTATTTTATAATGCCCTCTTCATCTCTTGTTACAGCCTTTAATTTAAAGTCTAGTTAGTCTGATATAAGTATGGCTACTCCAGCTTTCTTTTGACTTCCAGTAGCATGATAGGTAGTTCTCCATCACCTCACTTTCAATCTGAGTCTTCCTGTCGAAAAAGTGTCTCTTGTAGACAGAAAATAGATGGGTCTTGTTTTTTTTTTTTTTTTATCCATTATGATACCCTTTTGTTTGGAGCCTTTAGTCCATTTACATTCAGTGTTATTATAGAAAGATATGTGTTTAGAGTCATTGTGATGTTTTTAGGTTTCATGCTTGTAGTGATGTCTCTGGTCCTTTGTGGTTCTTGAAACATTTCACTCACAGAATCCCCCTTAGGATCTCTTGTAGGGCAGGTTTAGTGGTGATGAATTCCTTCAGTTTTGTTTGTTTCGGAAAATTTTATCTCTCCTTCTATTCTGAATGACAGACTTGCTGGATAAAGGATTGTTGGCTGTATATTTTTCCTGTTCATCACATTGAAGATATTCTGCCATTCCTTTCTGCCCTGCCAGATTTCGATAGGTCTGCTACCACTCTTATGTGTCTACCTCTGTAAATTAAAGCATGTAAGTTTATCCTTAGCTGCTTTCAGAATTTTCTCTTTATCCTTGTATTTTGCCAGTTTCACTATGATATGTCATGCAGAGATTGATTCAAGTTATGTCTGAAGGGAGTTCTCTGTGCTTCTTGGATTTCAATTCCTTTTTCCTCCCCAGATCAGGGATATTCTCAGCTATGATTTGTTCAAGTACACCTTCAGCCCCTTTCTCTCTATTCTTCCCCTGGAATTCCTATGATATGGATACTGTTCTGTTTGATTTCATCACTTTATTCTCTAATTCTCCTCTCATATTTCTGGATTTTTTTTATCTCTTTTTCTCAGCTTCCTCTTTTTCCATACTTTTATCTTCTAATTCACCTATTCTCCCCTCTGTCTCTTCAATCCATGCTATGGCCTCCTACGTTTTATTTTTCACTTCATATATAGCAATTTTTAGCTCCTCATGACTATTTCTTAGTCCCTTGATCTCTGTAGCAATAGATTCTATGCTGTCCTCTATGCTTTTTCAAGCCCAGTGATTATTCTAAATTCTTGTTCCATTATATTGCTTAAATCGGTTTTGATCTATTTGTTAGCTGCCGCTACTTCCTGGAGTTTCTTTTGAGATTTCTTCCGTTTCATCATTTTGGGTAGTCCCTGGGGTAGCTCCAAACTGCAGGGCCCTTCCCCTGTGCTGTCTGGAGTAACTTGTGTTGGTGGGCAAAGCCGCAATCAGACCCAATGTCTGCCCCCAGTCCACTGCTGGGGCCACAGACTGGTGTATACCTTATCTTCCCCCCTCTCCCAGGGGCAGGACTCACTGTGGAGTGGTGTGGCCCCTGTCTGGGCTGCTTGCACACTGCCAGGCTTGTGGTGCTGTTTTGATGGTATCTGGCCAAGGGTGTTTTAGCTGGGGTGGATCTGCAAGGTGCACAGTGATGGGAGAGGCAGGCTTAGCTTGCTTTGCTGTTGGTGGTCCCCTTTGGGAGGGGCCCTGCAGCAGGGGGAGGGAGGCAGGCCCATCAGAGGGATGGATCCACAGAAGCACAGTGTTGGGCATTTGCACAGTGCAAGTTCAGTGAGAGAACTTGTATACCTTTAGAATTTTGGCTGAGGGATGGGAGAGAGAAATGGCACTTCCCAGCACCTTTGTTCCCCTGCCGAGCTGAGCTTTGTCTTTCTGGGGCTCAACAACTTTCCCTCTTGGCGTCCTCTCACCCTCCCTGCTCTCCAAGAGCAGAGCTGTTGACTTTTAAACTTCCAGATGTTAAGTCCTGCTGGCTGTCAGAACTCATGGAGTCTAGCCCCTCCGCTTTTGCAAGCCAGACAGATGCTCTGCCTTGCCGGGCGAGCTATCCCTCCACTGCCCCAGCTCCCTTCTGCCAGTCCGTGTAGCAAACACTGCCTCTCCTCCCTTCCTACCCTCTTCCATGGGTCTCTTGTCTATGCTTGGCCCCAGAGAGTCCGTTATGCAATAAAACTCAGAAAACCTGCAGAATACTGTAAGAATTATTTACTCCAGTTTCCCATAAGAAATTATGTGGTTGGCTTGTGGATGCATAGTTCACATTGCCAGGGCCAGGACTCGCACCCAGCTTTGTCTCACTGCAAAGACTGTGATTTTTCTTTCCATAATTCTTCATCCTTAAGGCTTTTTAGATTTTGGAATAAAAACTACTATAAAGGAAGGAGATTTACTTCGTTTTGAGTTTTGTCACATAGGTAACATGCCATAAGGCAGCGACACAAAGGGTGTTATGCCCAGAATTCGTGATCCCCAAAGACCACCAGGGAGACGAGTCCGAGGCAAAAGCAAAGAACTTTTATTCGAGCTAGCTCGAGCTCAATCTCCTACCTGCACTGACGCAGCAGTGAGCTACCAGAGAGAGTTTCAAAGGCACAAAGGTTTTATAGGGATCATAGCCTTAGCCGATTGGCTGGGGAAGGGTTGTGGACTCAGCCGATTGGCTGCCAAAGTGTGGTCCCAGATCAGCAATTATCAGCATCACCTGGAACTTGTTAAAAATGCAAATGTTGGACATGGTGGTCACAGACCTACTGAATCAGAAACTCCGGAGGTGGGGCTCAGCAATCTGTGTTTGAACAAGTCTTCAAGAGATTCTGATGCACCTGAAGGTTAAGAACCACTGTGTCTGAGGATCTCTAACATGTTTGGCCTCAGTGTATACAGAACGTTTCTCACTGGTCACCTATTAACCATTGGCTATCAGCCTTGATGTGCAATATAAATACCTAGCACCAAACACCATCCCCAGAGGCTCTGATTAATTGGTTTGGGGAGGGGTAGAATGTCCAGGTCATTCTAAACCTGGACAGGGTTGAGGGCTCCTGCCTCTGGCCCCTACCTGAGAGAAGCCTTCCCTCTTTTACTCACACTTTCCACGCCTCTCACACTCCCCTTCCTCCCACCTCAGACTTCAGAAGAATGCATCAATAAGTTACTTAAGGGGAGGAGGGGTGTTCTGAGGTTTGAGCAGGAACTTCTTTCTGTGGCCATGTCGGGGACATAGTCACTAGTCAGCCGGCCTAGGTCTGCTCTTTCAGGGGTAAGCATAAAGGGAGATAAATTGGATATAATTTTTAAAAGATCAGCTTATTGTCACGTGTGGGATGCTTAGTAGACACAACTGGATGAACCATGGAAAGTTCTCCAAGTATCCTGCCATGGTGCAACTTTACATATACATGGAGAGTGCTGTGGTCTGAATATTTTCCTCTGAAATTCATGTGTTGAAATCCTAATGCCCATGGTGATGGTGTTAAGAGGTGAAGCTTTTGGAAAGTGATTAGGTCATGGAGGAGAAGCCCTTATGAATGGGATTAGTGACATGAAAGAAACTCCACAGTGCTAGCTGACACCTTCCACCAAATGAATGAGAACACAGTGAGGAGTCAGCAGTCTGCAAATCGGAAGAAGACCTTTGCCAGAACATGATCATGTTAGCGTATTGATCTTGGATTTTCAGCCTCTAGAATGTGAGAAATAAACTTCCATTGTTTAACAAGCTACCCAATTTGTATTTTTCTATAGCAGCCTGAACTAACTAGGACAGAGAACTTGGGAGGGGAGCAAGAAACACTTGGCTGACCATGTTTGAGTTTTATGTTTGCAAGAAGTAGCCTTGCTGGAGAAAGAGAGTGTCCAGGGGTTAGAGGCCAATAGTCTAGGAGAGTTCACCTACCAGCGCTGGTATTAGCTACTTACCTTGTAGGGCTTTAGCTGAGCTACTTGGTCCTGATGAGTTAACCCTTTTCCAGACCACCCAGAGCACAGCCAGAGTGAGGGCAGGAGGGGCAGAAGATGGCTGAAGGAGGAGGAAAAGCAGGCATATTGTTAGTCTGTCTTCAGTAAGTGTGCATTTCCCCAGCAAGCATATGCTTAGTCTTTTTTCAGTGAGTGTGTAGTTTCCTGACATGACTTTTTTATCTGAATGGATAGGTTTATCTATTTTTTCATCTCATTCATTTTCATTTTTATCTCTTCTATTAGTTCATTCCACACTACATAATTCTAGGCTGTGCCTCCAAATGGTAACAGATTCACTTCTCTTTTGACAATAAGTTCCTGGAAAGTGACTTGGGCATATTCCATTGAGGTCTCTCAATTTGTTTTCTATTTGAAACAAAGTCTCCCAGGAGCTTTAACAGAGAAAAGGAGTGAATATCTCATGATCATCTTGAGCATCAATTGTGCTAATAGCCAGAACATCTCAGGGTAAGAAGAAGGTCCAAGGCTCTCTAATAGTGTCATATTTTCTCTATCAGCTCTTTGAAACTAATCCAGAGACTAGAATTAGACAATGAGTCTGATGTCTTGAATACAAGCAATGCTGGTTGTGGATAGAGATTATTTTCAAAGAGAAAGTCTAACATTTTTGTCAAGAGACTTTAATTTTACCACTTTTACTTTTAATTTTACCACTCAATGAAATATATTTCCCAGTGCTGATTATGAAGTCACTCTCTGTAACTCTGTGTCTTCCTGTTTAAGAAATGGCTTGAAATTTTCTATGAAAACATGTAAAAGATAGCTCTGCTGTGGTGCTATAAAAAGGATAAGGCAGGATGCTTCTGCCTTTCAATTTCCACCACAAAAAACAATACCAAGGCACAATAAAGGAAGCGATCTAGAAGTAAATATCTGGGAGATAAAGGAGGTCAAATGTGATATGCTAAGAAGCACAAATCGTTCTTGGATTCATTACTTCCTGGCTATGTAATCATACTGAACCTGTTCCTGCCTTATATCCACTTGAAAATGAGAATAGTAGTATCTTGCTTCACAACCAAGTTTCCCAGTTGAAATTTGAAATGTCCTTGTACAGAGGAGGCAGACCACAATGAATTGCTGGGTGGCCGGGTTTAATAAGCAATAGAACTTACATACGATGTTTGTGAGACAAGTAGATTTCTGCACCTGCCTGCCAAAATCTTAGTTTTACATAGAGGACTTAAATGGATTTAGTCATATATTCAGGCCACAGCCCTCAACAATACTACTCTTTCAAGGCTACATCTTTGAAATGGCTGCTAGTACGGGAATAGTATGCAGAATGTACCTTCTGAGGACAGGGGAGAAGGTGAAGTTCCTCTAACTCTCCAGGTCCAGCTTGTGGGTCAACCAGTGGTCATCTCCTCTTGATAACCTCTTCCAACATATCTACCTCATAGAATTGTTGGGAAGATTACATGATTGAAACAGAGTTCTACAGTGCTGTGCAAAGATATCAAATTAGGCCATAAAAATGTTAAAGTTTGTGCTGCAGTTGATAACTTTACTAATGGCATCATGGGAGATAATTGGTGTTTTTTAGGCATGTGGCCAAATGAAATTCCTTTATGAGATAATTCTACCTTTTTCTTTTATAATTTAATGGCAATGATTTCTATTAGTTGAAGTATGTTTCCTCTATTCCTAATTTTCTGAGGGTGTTTATCATTTATTGAAATGATCATATGGTTCTTATATTTTTTCTTGTTAATATGATGTATTATTTTGTTAATTGATTTACCAGTATTAAACCACACTTGCAACACAAGAATAAATCCCACTTGATCATGGTGAATAATTTCTTTTAATGTGTTGTTGGATTTGATTTAGTAGTATTTTGTTCAGAATTTTTGCATGTATATTCATCAGAAAAATTGGCCTGTGGTTCTCTTGTGTTATCTTGTTTTGGTATCAGGGTGATGGTCTTGCAGAATGAATTTGGGTTTTATATCTTTTCTATTTTTTTGATATTTGTGCGAAAATAGGTTTTAACTCTTCTTTAAATATTTGGTAGAATTCATCTGTGAAGCTGATACTGGATTTATGTTTTTTGGGAGTTTCTTTTGACTCCTACTGATTCAATTTCTTTGCTGGTTATTGGTCTGTGCAAATCTATTCCTGTTTCAGTTTTGGTAATTTAAATTTCTAAGAATTTATCCATTTCTTCTAGGTCATCCAGTTTGTTGGTATATAGGTTTTTTTAAGTATCTTCTTATAATTGTATTTCTGTGGTGTTGGTTATTTCTCCTCTCTCCTTTGTGATTTTATTTATTTGTGACGTTTCCCTTTTCTTTTTCATAGGTTTGGGTAGAGGTTTTTCAATATTATTTTTTTCAATTAAACAGATCCTGATTTCATTAATCTGTTCAAACTAAATCATTTATTTCTGCCCTAACGTTTATTACTTCCCCTTGTCTGCTGGCTTTTGTTTCATTATTTTCTAGTTTTTTAGGTGTGATTTATGTTGTTTACCTGAGATTTTTTTTTGGTTCATGAGGTCAGCCTGAATTGTTATAAAATTCCCTTTATTGATCACTTTTGCTACAACCCAAAGGTTTTGGACTGTTGAGCTATCATTTTCATTTGTTTCCGTGTATTTTTTAATTTCATTTTTTATTTCCTGGCTGAACCACTTATTTTTTAATAGAATGTTGTATAACATCCATGTATTCGTGTTCTTTCCAAATTTTTTCTTGTGGTTGACTTCAAGTTTCATAACATTGTGGTCAGAAAAAATGTATGGTATGATCTCAATCTTTTTGTACTTGATGAGGCCTGATTTGTGATCTAGTATGTAATCTATTCTGGAGAATATCCCATGTGCACTTGAAATAATGTGCATTCTGCTGCCTAGTTTAAATTTTTTGATGTTTATTTTTGAAAGAGAGAGTGTTAATGGGGGAGGGACAAAGAGAGAGAGACAGAATCTAAAGCAGGCTCCAGGGTCTGGGCTCTCAGTTCAGAGCCTGATGCAGGGCTTGAACTCACGAGCTGTGACATCATCACCTGAGTTGAAGCCAGATGCTTAAACAACTGAGCCACCCAGGTACCTCTTCTGTTTTAGGATGAAATATTCTGAATATATCTGTTCAGTCCATCTGGTCCATGTCATTCAAATCTAATGTTTCCTTGTTTTTTGCTTAGATGATCTATTTGTTCATTGTTGTAAGTGGGGTGTTAAAATACTCTCTTGTGTTACTGAATTCCTTTATTTTTGTTAATTTATTTGCATATTTGGGTGTTTCAAGTTTAGGGCACAAATATTTACAATTGTTTGATCTTCTTGACTGATAGTGACATAGTGCTTTTCTTCATCTCGTTACAGTTTTTGTTTTAAAATCTTGTTTGTTTTAAAATCTTCTGTCTCCTCAGCCTTTCCCAACATCTGTTGCCTGAGTTGTGAATGTTAGCCACTCTACCAGGTGTGAGGTGATATCTCATTGTGGTTTTGATTTGTATTTACCTGATGATGAATGACGTTGAGCATCTTTTCATGTGTCTGTTGGCCATCTGGATGTCTTCTCTGAGGAAGTGTCCATTCATGTAGTTTGCCCATTCTTCACTGGATTATTTGATTTTTGGTGTTGAATTTCATAAGTTCTTTATAGATTTTGGATACTAACCCTTTATCTGATTTGTCATTTGCAAATATCTTCTCCCATTCTGTCAGGTGCCTTTTAGTTTTGCTGATTTTTTCCTTTGATGTGCAGAAGCTTTTCATTTTGATGAGGTCCCAATGGTTCGTTTTAGCTTTTTCCTTGCCTCTGGAGACGTGTTGAGAAGTTGCTGCGGCTAAGGTCCAAGATGTTTTTGCCTGCTTTCTCCTCAAGGATTTTGATGGATTTCTGTCTTACATTTAAGTCTTTCATCCATGTTGAGTTTATTCTTACACCATGTCTGGTGTAAGAAAGTAGTCCTTGTTGATTTTTCTGCATGTCACTGCCCAGTTTTCCCAACATCAATTGCTGAAGACACTGTCTTTAGTCCATTGGATAGCCTTTCTTGCTTTGTCAAAGATTAGTTGGCTGTATGTTTGTGGGTCCATTTCTGGTTTCTCCATTCTGTTCCTTTGCTCTGTCTGTTTTTTGCCAGTATCATAATTTCTTGATGATTACAGCTTTGCAATACAGGTTGAAGTCCGGGATTGTGAAGCTTCCTGTTTTAGTTTTCTTTTTCAAGATTGCTTTGGGTATTTGGGGTCTTTTCTGTTTCCATACAAATTTTAATATTGTTTGTTCTAGCTCTGTGAAGAATGCTGGTGTTGTAGGGATTGCATTGATTTTAGATTGCTTTGGGTAGTATAATTTAAAAATATTTCTTCTTATCCAGGAGCATGGAATATTTTTCTATTTTTTTTTTTTGGTGTCTTCTTCCTTTCATAAGCTTTCTAAAGTTTTCAGTGTATAGATTTTTCACCTCTTTGGTTAGGTTTATTCTAGGTATTTTATTGTTTTTGATGCAATTGTAAATGGGATCAATTACTTGATTTTTCTTTCTGTTGCTTCATTGTTGGTGCATAGGAATGCCACCAATTTTTCTGTGCATTGAATTTATATCCAGCAACTTTGCTGAATTCATGGATCAGTTCAGGCAGTGTTTTGTTGGAGTCTTTTGGGTTTTCCGTATAGAGTATCATGTCATCTGCGAAGAGTGAAAGGCTTCCTTCTTGCCGATTTGGATGATTTTTTTTTCTTTGTGTTCTACTACTATGTTGAATAACAGTGGTGAGAGTAGACATCCCTGTCTTGTTCCTGACGTTAGGGGGAAATCTGTCAGATTTTTCCTATTGAAGATGATATTAGCATTGTGTCTTTGATATGTGGCTTTTATGATCTCGAGGTATGACCCTTCTATCCCTACTTTCTTGAGGAATTTTATCAAGAAAGACATATTTGTCAAATGCTTTTCTCTGCATCTATTGAGAAGATAGTATGGATCCTGTCCATTCTTTTCTTGATGTGATGAATCACACTGATTTTTTGCAGATATTGAACCAACTCTGCATCCCAACTACAAATCCTACTTTGTCATGGTGAGTAATTCTTTTAATGTATTATTGGACTCGGTTGGCTAATATCTTGGGATTTTTTTGCATCCATGTTCATCAGGGAAATTGGTCTATAGTTCTCCAGTTTTAGTGGGATCTTTGCCTGGCTTTGGAATAAGGTAATGTTGGTTCAAGAGAAAGAGTTGGGAAGTTTTCCTTCCATTTCTATTTTTTGGAACAGCCTCAAGAGAATAGGTGTTAACTCTTCCTTAAATGTTTGGTAGAATTCCCATGAAAACCTTTTGACCCTGGAATCTAGTTTTGGGGAGATTTCACTTACAAGTGAAATAAGTCATATAACATTTATCTTCCACTGTCTACATTAATTCACTTAGCATAATGCTCTTAAGGTCCAACCTTGTTGTCGCAAATGTACCCAGAAGTGAGATTGTTGGACACATGGTAGTTTTTATTTTTTGAGGAATCTCCATATGAATTTCCACAGTAGCTATACCAATTTACCTTCCCAACAGTGCAGAGGTTTCTCTTTCCTCAGCATCCCTAACAACACCATGTCTTGTCTTTTTGATGGTGGCCATTCTCACAGGCGTGAGGATGATTATGAATGTGATTTTTATTTATATTCCCCTGATGATTAGTGATGTAAGCCTCTTTTCATGTATCTATTGGCCATTTTTATGTGTTCTTTGGAGAAATGTCTGTTCAAGCCTTTTGTTATTTTTTTAATTGGATCATTTTTATTGTTATTGCTTTGGCTGTAGGCCTGCTACTTATAGTTAGCATTTGAAGTGGGTTGTAGTCTCCTGGAAGTGACCCCTTTCCTGTGGGATCTGATGCTGTCTCCATGTACTGTCAGAATTGAGTTAAATTGTAAGACACCCAGCTGGCATTACAGAGAATTCCTTGGCGTGGGAACCCCCCACACATACAGCCCCCAATGTGCATTCACATATTAGGCCACTTCTGAGATTCGCCCACCAAATTCAGTAAATGCCAGATGCCCCACAACCCGGAAAGCTGAAAATATCAAGCTCTCAGACAGCCCCCGGCACCGCCTGGCTCCCAGCATGAGGCTCTGTCCCCAAAATGGATGGCCATCTGAACCTTCGGGCATCTGAACCTTCCCTCAATGCTGATGGTCATGCAGCCTGGAAACTGGTGCACAGACACCCCTCCACCTGGTCTCTCTGGGGCCACACAGGACGGGGTCAGGAGCAGCCAGGGAGGAGAGGGAACTCGGGAGGCCGTTCTTTGCACAGGGCAGAGGAGAAAGTGGCCGAGCTTTACTACAAGCCTCGGAACCTTGCCACTTTCTCCCTTCCCCAGCTATGTTTTGATATCCATCCATTCTGTAGACATGAGGCACACTGACCTCCCACAGCCTCCAGGCTTCCACTCAAAAGTGCTGAAAAAGACCTCTGGGGTACAGCCTGTGGAAGGGACTCCCCAGCACAAATCTTAGCAGAAAGAAGTTGTAAGAAATATTTTCTGAGTACAGCTAAAGATCCAACGTAGCAATTTTTCCAAGTTTTTTTAAAAAAAATCAAAACAGATTGATCCCACAGAAAAAAAAATCACACCTAGGCAGCAACACCAGGGAAGCGTGGTCTGGAAGCCTACTTTTACACTCCAGGTCTGGGGTTCATTCGAGGCCAGGAACGAGGCCTGCTTAACAGGCTCAACCTGAAGACAAGAAGACAGTGCAGACTGGGGCTGGGCGGGTGCCACAGCTGTCAAGACCACATTCTTGGCACAAACCCGTACCTGAGAGGTGTTTTTTTCTCCAAGTCTCCATCAAATTCTCCTCAAATCTTACATTGATCTCAGGGATCTTTCCAACTCAAAAGAGGTTACAAATAAATTCAGAGTTATATGGTTTTTGGCTCATTTTATTTATTTATTTATTTATTTTTAAGAGAGACAGAGATTGCACAATTAGAGAGACAGATAGATGGAGAGAGAGAGAGAATCCCTAACAGGCTCTGTGCTGACAACAGACAGCTCGATGCAGTGTTCGAACCCATGAACCGTGAAATTATGACCTGAGCCAAAACCAGGAGTCGGACTTTAAATAGACGGAGCAAGGGGGCGCCTGGATGGCGCAGTCGGTTAAGCGTCCGACTTCAGCCAGGTCACGATCTCGCGATCCGTGAGTTCGAGCCCCGCGTCAGGCTCCGGGCTGATGGCTCGGAGCCTGGAGCCTGTTTCCGATTCTGTGTCTCCCTCTCTCTGCCCCTCCCCCGTTCATGCTCTGTCTCTCTCTGTCCCCAAAATAAATAAAAAACGTTGGGAAAAAAAATAAATAAATAGACGGAGCAACCTAGGTGTCTGTGGAGTCTCAGTTATTTCTGACACAATTTTGGTCCAATCGTGCCCCTGGGACCTGGATACTAACCTTGCCTACGGGTGCAGTGAAGCACGGAAGGAGGGGCTGTGAGCCCATGACAGCCCCCCCCCCACCACATTCAATTGGGGCAAATCAGGGCACAACTCTCAATTGCCCAGATGAGATTCCTGTCAGTTTTAACTGAATGGGCAAAAGTTTGCTAGCAGTTAAGGAAGGATCCACAGTGTCCTTCCAAGGCCACTTTAAACCTCGCTCCCCTCTGTCTAGGTGTCCCAAGCCTGGCAAGAAATTCCCAGATGTAAACTGCTGTTGATGCTATTTTATACAACAGACTCAACACTCAGCCCCGAGAGGGGCAACTAAACAGTGTCGTCCTGGGGTGCCCATTCACAAATGAAAGGACAGGAGACAGAAAGTTGTGTGATTTGCCCAAAATCTCTGCCTCTCCAGTCAAGTGAGTCCTATCGCCCCGAGCTGGAAAGAGGCCACCCTACTGCAGAACTTAAGCCACCTGTTGTTCGGGCCAGAGGAAACTGTCCCTGGAAAGGACAGTCTCTGAGGAAGGCTGGTAAGGCTAACTCTTCCCGGAAGGTGAAGGTGAAAGAGGTCTTTGTCTGTTCTAGACTCGTTGGGAAAAAAGGACAGTTCCTGGTCCTTCTGGAAGCCAGCTTCCCCAGAAGTCGAGTTCCTGTGCTTTCTTCCTCACATGACGTCTGGCAGCCCCGCCACCGTCCACATGCTTCTAGAATCCTCTTTGGAATCCACAGGCAACACTGGAAACTGGGTTTGAATTTTATTGTTTATTTTTGTATTTAAGTATTTATGTTATTAGGTATTTATTTATTAAGTAATCTCTACATTAACTTGGGACTCGAACTCATGACCCTGTGACCCCGAGATCGAGTCACCTGCTGTTCCAATAGAGCCAGCAAGGCCCCCTCTTCACTTT
This sequence comes from Panthera tigris, assembly GCF_018350195.1. Taxonomy (NCBI): domain Eukaryota; kingdom Metazoa; phylum Chordata; class Mammalia; order Carnivora; family Felidae; genus Panthera; species Panthera tigris. The sequence goes on along the minus strand of NC_056670.1, from coordinate 19,311,914 downwards.
ACCTTTTAAAAGACAAATTGTCCTCCCAGAAAATTTCTGTCCGGATCTGATCTCTGCATACCCAAAGGGAGAATCCCCTCCCTTTCCTTGTTCAGGGACTCACCTCTGTGGCCCAAGGAGAGTGAAAACAATGGTGAAAAAGCACAGATCTTTCTTCCAATCTGAAGGTGAAAGGCTGCTCATAGGTCTCTGTCTGAAAGAGTGATCCATGAGGAAACCCTAGGAATCTGTAAGGATTCGTCTGTAACACACTGAAGAGTAAAATGGTCAGGAGGATGTCTGCCACCAGGCACTCTGGGCAAGTCGTCCTCTTGGAGACCTTTTCAGGAATCCGGGACATCCTCCCACACCTCACACGGCTTTATGAAGAAATCCGAAAGGAGGGAAGGAGGAGTACATTTTACTAACAAAATAGGTCAACCGTTTGCAGACACATTGACAAAATACAAAAAAAAAAAAAACAAGTTTCCAAAGATTTATAGCTGCATAAAGTTTTCTTTTCATGCAAACATAAATTATTGCTTCAACCTGCCAGCATACATCTCTTCACTTCCAGTTTTTGTTCCTTCTAAAAGATGACTTTGCTAAAGTAGTAAAATTCTATTTCTGTGAGGTAAAAAACACACACACACACACACACACACACACACACAAAAGAAGGCCACCTGCGTGGCTCAGTAGGTTGTGTTTGACTTTGACTTAGGTCATGATCTCGAGGTTCATGGGTTCGAGCCCTGCGTCTAACTCTGTGGTGATAGCTGGGAGCCTGGAGCCTGCTTCTGATTCTGTGTCTCCCGGTCTCACTGCTCCTCCCGTGCTCACACCCTGTTTTCTTCTTTCAAAAATGAATAAACATTACTAAATCAATAAATAACCCAAGAAAACCTCTGAAGGGACCACGATGCAGCTGGGAGACAAACAGCACAGGGACTGCTGTCTGGATGAGAAGCAGGGTGACAAGGGAACAAGGGAGAAACCGGCTGCCCTTCTAATGAATGCTTAAGGTTACTGCACAGAGATCAAGACACCAATACGCCACAGACTTCCCACCGACTCCAAAAAGTGACACAGCATCTTCGACAGGCACCGCACACACTACAGAGCAGAGGAATAAAGTGTCCTCGTTCCCTAGGAACAAGCCAGTCCCAAGCATGAGTCGCGTATATCTGCACGCAACTCTGTCGCACATAAAAATTACACGTCCCCAAGAATCACATCTACACAGCCTTTGGTCATGCACGTCACTGAGGCTGGTCCATGCTCAAAGGGAGGTCTTAGACTCCACTTCTCAATGGGAGTTGTATCGAAGCATCTGCCTCCCATCGTGATGTCATCATAAGCCACGTTTCAGCAAGTCTAAGCTGTCATGGCTTGTAGGACGCATCCTGTTGTCACACGAATCAAACTGTGAAAACAGGGTCAAGATGGAATTGTGACATGTAGCGTGTAGGTGCTATTTGCAGCGGGAGATGTGTCTGCTGTCGGGTGCATCTCAAAGTTCGAACCTGGGCTACCTTACTTTCTAAAGTAAGGGCCAGGGAGAAGTCCTTCCAGGCTGAGACCATCTATCACACGGAGGGGATAACTAAACAATTACTAACGTTTTCTATTCTAAAAACTTCTGCACAAATGCCCAAGGAGCATATACAGTAAACCCTCATAAATCCATCCTACATCCTCCATCAGTATCAAACTAGACGGTCTGTTAATGTTTCATGCATATCATGACCTAACCCAGGGCATAGAAGTCCCAGAGGTTGGGTATCATGTGTAAATACCGGGGAATATCCACATGACTGAGCAGTAATGCTTTATTACCTAGATGCCAGTGGGTAAATCTGAAATGGATTTGCCAGGGCTCACACTGAACACACGAGTTAGTAGGGAAACAAGGGGAGGAAAAGGTTACAATAGTAGCACATGGGTTAGGGAGGGGAGTAAGAACCAGGGCTGGGGCAGCCGATGTTTCCCTTGAAATAATGTGCTTGGTGGCACTTTGAGCAAATAATTAGAAAGAGGGTAACTGGGTGCCTCAGTCGGTTGAGCTCTGACTTCAGCTCAGGCCTTGTTCTCACCTTTCATGAGTTCAAGTCCTGAGTCGGGCTTTGTAGTGACAGCTCAGAGCATGGAATATTTTTCGTATTCTATATCTCCCTGTATCTCTTCTTCTTCCCCAGATGCACTGTGTCTCTCTCTCTGAAAAATAAGCATTAAAACATTTAAAAAGTTAAAAAAAAAAAAACAGGGTTACTTGGCTACCGCAGTCAGGGGAGAAAACAACTCTTGATAACAGAATTGTGGGTATGTGCAGAAGTTACTTAAAATCTTTAATAATAAATAGAAATTAAGGGTACCTGAGTGACTCAGTTGGTTTACAATCTGACTCTTGATTTCAGCCCAGATCATGATCTCTCCATTGGTGAGATCGAGTCCCAGGTAGGGTTTGTGCTTATAATGCGGAGCCTTACTTGGGATTCCTTCTCATTCTCTCCTTGCTTCTCCTCCACTCCCTCTCTCTCAAAAGAAATACATTTTGGAAAATTTTAAAATTTAACATAAATCAAAAAGAAAATAAGATGGAGACTAAAACACCCCCAGCCCTCTGTGCAATGTGATAGTGCCTTTGTCACTGGTTTAATTACAAGTTAATAATTTTTTATATGTTTTAAGGTTTGTTTTGAGAACGAGCATATGCGTGAGCAGGGAAGGGGAGAGAGAGAATCCCAAGCAGGGTCTCTGCTGTCAGCCCGAAGCCTGTTGCTGGGCTCAAACCCACAAAAGATGAGATCGTGACCTGAGCCGAGATCCAGAATCATACGCTTAACGAACTGAGTCACCCAGGAGAACACAGTTAACAATTTTAAAGTAATTTATATTGTTTTCTTCTTTTTTTTTTTTTAGTTTTCAAATCTCTTTATTTTTTTATTTTATTTATTTATTTATTTTAATTTTTTTAATTTTTTAATATATGAAATTTACTGTCAAATTGGTTTCCATACAACACCCAGTGCTCATCCCAAAAGGTGCCCTCCTCAACACCCATCACCCACCCTGCCCTCCTTCCCACCCCCCATCAACCCTCAGTTTGTTTTCAGTTTTTAACAGTCTCTTATGCTTTGGCTCTCTCCCACTCTAACCTCTTTTTTTTTTTCCTTCCCCTCCCCCATGGGTTTCTGTTACGTTTCTCAGGATCCACATAAGAGTGAAACCATATGGTATCTGTCTTCTCTGTATGGCTTATTTCACTTAGCATCACACTCTCCAGTTCCATCCACGTTGCTACAAAAGGCCATATTTCATTCTTTCTCTTGCCACGTAGTATTCCATTGTGTATATAAACCACAATTTCTTTATCCACTCATCAGTTGATGGACATTTAAGCTCTTTCCATCATTTGGCTATTGTTGAAAGTGCTGCTATAAACTTTGGGGTACAAGTGGCCCTATGCATCAGTACGCCTGTATCCCTTGGGTAAATTCCTAGCAGTGCTATTGCTGGGTCATAGGGTAGGTCTATTTTTAATTTTCTGAGGAACCTCCACACTGCTTTCCAGAGTGGCTGCACCAATTTGCATTCCCACCAACAGTGCAAGAGGGTTCCCGTTTCTCCACATCCTCTCCAGCATCTATAGTCTCCTGATTTGTTCATTTTGGTCACTCTGACTGGCGTGAGGTGATATCTGAGTGTAGTTTTGATTTGTATTTCCCTGATAAGGAGTGACGTTGAACATCTTTTCACGTGCCTGTTGGCCATCCGGATGTCTTCTTTAGAGAAGTGTCTATTCATGTTTTCTGCCCATTTCTTCACTGGGATTTTGTTTTTCGGGTGTGGAGTTTGCTGAGCTCTTCATAGATTTTGGATACTAGCCCTTTGTCCGATAGGTCATTTGCAAATATCTTTTCCCATTCCGTTGGTTGCCTTTTAGTTTTGTTGGTTGTTTCCTTTGCTGTGCAGAAGCTTATCTTCATAAGGTCCCAGTAATTCACTTTTGCTTTTAATTCCCTTGCCTTTGGGGATGTGCTGAGTAAGAGATTGCTAAGGCTGGGGTCAGAGAGGTCTTTTCCTGCTTTCTCCCCTAGTGTTTTGATGGTTTCCTGTCTCACATTCAGGTCGTTTATCCATTTTGAGTTTATTTTTGTGAATGGTGTGAGAAAGTGGTCTAGTTTCAACCTTCTGCATGTTGCTGTCCAGTTCTCCCAGCACCATTTGTTAAAGAGACTGTCTTTTTTCCATTGGATGTTCTTTCCTGATTTGTCAAAGATGAGTTGGCCATACGTTTGTGGGTTTAGTTCTGGGGTTTCTATTCTATTCCATTGGTCTATGTGTCTGTTTTTATGCCAATACCATGCTGTCTTGATGATGACAGCTTTGTAGTAGAGGCTAAAGTCTGGGATTGTGATGCCTCCTGCTTTGGTCTTCTTCTTCAAAATTACTTTGGCTATTCGGGGCCTTTTGTGGTTCCATATGAATTTTAGGATTGCTTGTTCTAGTTTCAAGAAGAATGTTGGTGAAATTTTGATTGGGATTGCATTGAATGTGTAAATAGCTTTGGGTAGTATGGACATTTTGACAATATTTATTCTTCCAATCCATGAGCAGGGAATGTCTTTCCATTTCTTTATATCTTCTTCAATTACCTGCATAAGCTTTCTATAGTTTTCAGCATACAAATCTTTTACATCTTTGGTTTGATTTATTCCTACGTATTTTATGCTTCTTGGTGCAATTGTGAATGGGATGAGTTTCTTTATTCGTCTTTCTGTTGCTTCATTGTTAGTGTATAAGAATGCAACTGATTTCTGTACATTGATTTTGTATCCTGCCACTTTGCTGAATTCATGTATCAGTTCTAGCAGATTTTGGTGGAGTCTATCGGATTTTCCATGTATAATATCATGTCATCTGCAAAAAGTGAAAGCTTGACTTCATCTTTGCCAATTTCGATGCCTTTGATTTCCTTTTGTTGTCTGATTGCTGATGCTAGAACTTCCAGCACTATGTTAAACAACAGTGGTGAAAGTGGGCATCCCTGTCGTGTTCTTGATCTCAGGGAAAAAGCTCTCAGTTTTTCCCCGTTGAGTATGTTAGCTGTGGGCTTTTCATAAATGGCTTTTATGATCTTTAAGTATGTTCCTTCTATCCCGACTTTCTCAAGGGTTTTTATTAAGAAAGGGTGCTGAATTTTGTCAAAGGCCTTTTCTGCATCGATTGACAGGATCATATGGTTAGCTTTTCTTTTATTAATGTGATGTATCACGTTGACTGATTTGCGAATGTTGAACCAGCCCTGCATCCCAAGAATGATTCCCACTTGATCATGGTGAATAATTCTTTTTATATGCTGTTGAATTCGATTTGCTAGTATCTTATTGAGAATTTTTGCATCCATATTCATCAGGGATATTGGCCTGTAGTTTTCTATTTTTAACTGGGTCTCTGTCTGGTTTGGGAATCAAAGTAATACTGGCTTCATAGAATGAGTCTGGAAGTTTTCCTTCCCTTTCTATTTCTTGGAATAGCTTGAGAAGGATAGGTATTATCTCTGCTTTAAACTTCTGGTAGAACTCCCCTGGGAAGCCATCTGGTCCTGGACTCTTATTTGTTGGGAGATTTTTGATAACCGATTCAATTTCTTCGCTGGTGATGGGTCTGTTCAAGCTTTCTATTTCCTCCTGATTGAATTTTGGAAGAGTGTGGGTGCTTAGGAATTTGTCCATTTCTTCCAGGTTGTCCAATTTGTTGGCATATAATTTTTCATAGTATTCCCTGAGAATTGTTTGTATCTCTGAGGGATTGGTTGTAATAATTCCATTTTCATTCATGATTTTATCTATTTGGGTCATCTCCCTTTTCTTTTTGAGAAGCCTGGCTAGAGGTTTGTCAATTTTGTTTATTTTTTCAAAAAACCAACTCTTGGTTTCGTTGATCTGCTCTACAGTTTTTTTAGATTCTATATTGTTTATTTCTGCTCTGATCTTTATTATTTCTCTTCTTCTGCTGGGTTTAGGCTGCCTTTGCTGTTCTGCTTCTATTTCCTTTAGGTGTGCTGTTAGATTTTGTATTTGGGATTTTTCTTGTTTCTTGAGATAGGCCTGGATTGCAATGTATTTTCCTCTCAGGACTGCCTTCTCTGCGTCCCAAAGCGTTTGGATTGTTGTATTTTCATTTTCGTTTGTTTCCATATATTTTTAAATTTCTTCTCGAATTGCCTGGTTGACCCACTCATTCGTTAGTAGGGTGTTCTTTAACCTCCATGCTTTTGGAGGTTTTCCAGACTTTTTCCTGTGGTTGATTTCAAGCTTCATAGCATTGTGGTCTGAAAGTATGCATGGTATAATTTCAATTCTTGTGAACTTATGAAGGGCTGTTTTGTGACCCAGTATATGATCTATCTTGGAGAATGTTCCATGTGCACTCGAGAAGAAAGTATATTGTGTTGCTTTGGGATGCAGAGTTCTAAATATATCTGTCAAGTCCATCTGATCCAATGTATTATTCAGGGCCCTTGTTTCTTTATTGACTGTGTGTCTAGATGATCTATCCATTTCTGTAAGTGGAGTTAAAGTCCCCTGCAATTACCACATTCTTATCAATAAGGTTGCTTATGTTTATGAGTAATTGTTTTATATATTTGGGGGCTCCGGTATTTGGCGCATAGACATTTATAATTGTTAGCTCTTCCTGATGGATAGACCCTGTAATTATTATATAATTACATCTTCTTCATCTCTTGTTACAGCCTTTTATTTAAAGTTTATTTTGTCTGATATAAGTATGGCTACTCCAGCTTTCTTTTGGCTTCCCGTAGCATGATAAATAGTTCTCCATCCCCTCACTCTCAATCTGAAGGTGTCCTCAGATCTAAAATGAGTCTCTTGTAGACAGCCAATAAATGGGTCTTTTTTTTTTATCCATTCTGATACCCTATGTCTTTTGGTTGGCGCATTTAATCCATTTACATTCAGTGTTATTATAGAAAGATACGGGTTCAGAGTCATTGTGATGTCTGTATGTTTTATGCTTGTAGTGATGTCTCTGGTACTTTGTCTCACAGGATCCCCCTTAGGATCTCTTGTAGGGCTGGTTTAGTGGTGACAAATTCCTTCAGTTTTTGTTTGGGAAGTCCTTTATCTCTCCTTCTACTCTAAATGACAGACTTGCTGGATAAAGGCTTCTCGGCTGCATATTTTTTCTGTTTAGCACACTGAAGATATCGTGCCAAGCCTTTCTGGCCTGCCAAGTTTCAAAGGAGAGATCAGTCACGAGTCTTATAGGTCTCCCTCTATATGTGAGGGCACGTTTATCCCTTGCTGCTTTCAGAATTTTCTCTTTATCCTTGTATTTTGCCAGTTTCTCTATGATATGTCATGCAGAAGATCGATTCAAGTTACGTCTGAAGGGAGTTCTCTGGGCCTCTTGGATTTCAATGCCTTTTTCCTTCCCCAGTTCAGGGAAGTTCTCAGCTATAATTTCTTCAAGTACCCCTTCAGCACCTTTCCCTCTCTCTTCCTCCTCTGGGATACCAATTATGCGTATATTATTTCTTTTTAGTGTATCACTTAGTTCTCTAATTTTCCCCTCATACTCCTGGATTTTTTTATCTCTCTTTCTGTCAGCTTCCTCTTTTTCCATAACTTTATCTTCTAGTTCACCTATTCTCTCCTCTGCCTCTTCAATCCGAGCTGTCGTCGTTTCCATTTTGTTTTGCATTTCGTTTAAAGCGTTTTTCAGCTCCTCGTGACTGTTCCTTAGTCCCTTGATCTCTGTAGCAAGAGATTCTCTGCTGTCCTGTATACTGTTTTCAAGCCCAGCAATTAATTTTATGACTATTATTCTAAATTCACTTCCTGTTATATTATTTAAATCCTTTTTGATCAGTTCATTAGCTGTTGTTATTTCCTGGAGATTCTTCTGAGGGGAATTTTTCCTTTTGGTCATTTTGGATAGTCCCTGGAGTGGGGAGGACCTGCAGGGCACTTCCCCTGTGCTGTGGTGTATAACTGGAGTTGGTGGGCAGGGCCACAGTCCGACCTGATGTCTGCCCCCAGCCCACCACTGGGGCCACAGTCAGACTGGTGTGTGCCTTCTCTTCCCCTCTCCTAGGGGTGGGATTCATTGTGGGGTGGCGTGGCCCATCTGGGCTACTTGCACACTGCCAGGCTTGTGGTGCTGGGGATCTGGCGTATTAGCTGGGGTGGGTAGGCAAGGTGCACGGGGGCAGGAGGGGCAGGCTTAGCTCGCTTCTCCTTAGGTGATCCACTTCAGGAGGGGCCCTGTGGCAGCGGGAGGGAGTCAGACCCGCTGCCGGAGGTTTGGCTCCGCAGAAGCACAGAGTTGGGTGTTTGTGAGGAGCGAGCAAGTTCCCTGGCAGGAACTGGTTCTCTTTGGGATTTTGGGGGGATGGGCGAGGGAGATGGCGCTGGCGAGCGCCTTTGTTCCTTGCCAAGCTGAGCTCTGCCGTCCGGGGGCTCAGCAGCTCTCCCTCCCTTTGTCCTCCAGCCTTCTCGCTTTCTGAGCAGAGCTGTTAACTTATGACCTCCCAGATGCTAAGTCGCGCTTGCTGTCGGAACACAGTCCATCTGGCCCCTCCGCTTTTGCCAGCCAGACTCGGGGGCTCTGCTTGGCCGGCAAGCCGCCCCCCCCGCCCCAGCTCCCTCCCGCTGGTCCGTGGAGCGCGCACCGCCTCGCCGCCCTTCCTACCCTCTTCCGTGGGCCTCTCCTCTGTGGTTGGCTCTGGAGACTCCGTTCTGCTAATCCTCTGGCGGTTTTCTGGGTTCTTTAGGCAGGTGTAGGTGGAATCTAAGTGATCACCAGGACGCGTGGTGAGCCCAGCGTCCTCCTACGCCACCATCTTCGCTCCCTCCTTACATTGTTTTCTTCTAATTAAAATTTTTAAAAATAACTTTTACTTAATTTTCTGAGAATCTTGACCTGGAAGCCAGAGCCATGGTGGTGAAGCCTGGAGACCAGGTTGTGGGTTGCTCCACAGCGCCAGTAGAGAAATGTTCTTTTGGCCTCCTCTAAGGATGGCTGGCTGGACCACTGAAAATACTCCAAGTGAGCGGGACATTGGCCACGGGTTGCACGGAAGAGGACGAGGTACCCAATAAATGCTGTATGTGCCCTGGTGAGTGCACCCCGAGCTTTCTGTGAGACAACAATGCCCATGGCTCACCGTGGATGGAGACCTTGAAGCAGCACAGTGGGACACAGGCCTTCCTGCACCTCGCGCTCACCACAGCCCAGCCTGGCAGGCATCCTGGCGTCTAAGCCTGATGCTGCTTCCTTTCACGGGTAGCCGGGATGGTTTGCTCATGCATCACTGTCTCCCTCGCACCTCCAAGTGCCTTTCCAGAGTGGTTCCTGTCTCAGGGTTCCCTGAAAGTGCCTTCTACCAAAGCAGAGACTCTCCCACCCCCACTTGGCACACAAACATTTTTGGCCAAGCAAGGTTCGGCACACTCGAGTGAGATCAACAGGAATTAATCCTGATGCACGCCAGATGTCCTCCTGACAATTTTCTCCAGTCTTCTGATTTCTTCCTGGATAGTCCAAGGCCCTTTGACCCAAGAATCCTCTTCCTCACGGGAAGGTGAGGTCACCCTGATGCCTCTGGGGTAGTACCAGGCAGGGCAGGATTTCTCCAAACAGGTGGACTGGGGAGGTGAGGTGACCAGTGGGCCCCCGAAAGCACATATATGTCCAAATCTCTGGAACTTGTATATGTGCCTTTACTTGGAAAAGGGGTCCTGGTAGGTGCAGCTAAGTGGAAGACGTTGAGATCACCCTGCAGTCTCCAGAAGTGATGTTCAAAGACAAATTTTGTTACAAGAGGCAGCAAGTATGTAAGATACACTGAGAAACGACAGGGCACGAAGGCCAGCAAGCACCGAAGCTGGGAAGGACATAGCTCCCCCGCCCCCCAAGTGTTTCTGCCCATGAACAGGGTGGTGTGGACACAACCCTGGCATCCAGCCAGGACTGGGAAAGCTGCAGCAAGAAGACAAAGACAAGAAACAGTTACACTATCTGTGGGAACAACTGTTCCTACCAACAAGTCAAGCAACAGGGGGGTAAGAGAAAGCAGAGTTCTGAGATCTTGAGAAACACCAAGTGAAGCCATATCATCAGGAAAGAAGAAATATCCCCTCTTGCCGCATGTACCTCTTGCCCCTCTGCAGAGGCCATGGGGACAGACCCCTCCCTGTACCGCTGAGCATCCTTCCAGGAGACGGCAGGACTCAACTAGCAAAAAACGAAGAACACGTGAAGCCACAACTACCTTCAGAACACTCGATTTGACACACGAGACAGGACCTTAAGGGTAGCAGTTATGAGGGTAGGGTGGCCTCAAGGAAGAGTGTGTAGCAGTAGGGGGAGTCAAGTGAATTTGGTGGGACCTAGCAGGACTGTAGAAAGGCCTACAAGCCCCAGAACATTCAGCATGGTGTGAACAGAGCCAAGTATGGTTAACACGTGTTCTCAGAGAGGCCAAACCTCTCCAACATCTGCTCGGAGCTTGGACTTTTTTCAATTGACGTTTGTTTTTTAGGAGTAATTGGAATCACCAATAATAAACTTCTCCAACCTAATGTACCTGTGGTGAATTGGTCTGTTTCCAGAAAGGTTCAGATGCTTAAGGTTTGTCCAGATTTGGTGGGGAAAAACAGAATGTTAGTTGTAAAATGCAGGGAAGCACTTTCGTCTTCCTAACCAGCACTAAGGACTAGGAAGTGCTGAAATTAAAGATCAGCTAGCAAAGATTCTGAACTGGAAGACATAGAATGACCTAACTATGCCTTATGGAGAAGAAAATGGAAGAATTACCCCCACATAAAGGAAATATGCATCCTTCACAGTAGTAAACGATGGACCATGGAAGGAGAGACAGTACAGGAAGATGAAATCCCAGCAATGGTCATCTGTGCCCACCACACAAAGCCCACGGTGTGTGCATCTTTCACAGAAGTAAACGATGGACCATGGAAGGAGAGACAGTACAGGAAGATGAAATCCCAGCAATGGTCAACTGTTCCCACCACACAAAGCCATCTCTTGACCCAATGCCCATAAGCTCTCCGTGGTCGGGAGGGAAGGAACCATCTCAGAGTTGCCTCAGCTATCGGAGATCTTGTGCTAGAGTCTTCTGAGGTGATCTCGTGAGGGCTGCCAGCCCCCAGTGTGGGTGGGCCCTCCCCTCTGCCACACTGGTATAAGACTCAGCACTGGGTCAGAGCTTTGTTAGAGGCAGCCTGGCAGGTTTCAAAAGGCTGAGATAATGGGGAAGGATGCAGCCCTGGGCACTTCTGGTGACCTTGAGAGGACAGCAGTAGGACAGGAAAACCAACACAGAAGATGGAAGAGGAATGGAGACTGGGTGGAAAGCATGAGCCTGCACAGACCTGCACACATGCATACACTCCTGTCTCCTGTGGTACTGGAGGAAGAGAGGCCTCAGCAAGCTGGCCCGTGGAAGTCACCCTGCCCTGATGGTCTATTACCTGAGCCCCCGACTGCACGGATTATGGGACCGCTTCCCTAGAGTACGCACATTTGGCCCACCTCTGGAGCACACCCTTGTCTTGAACTTCCACTTCCAGCTGGGTTATTCTATCAGCTGGTTTGCACACTAAAACTTCCATGTGGCCTAAGTGCCTTCGTGGCCCCGAGCACCAGAGAAAACGACAGCAGCCATTTCACAAGGTAATGGCAGCTTATTCTCACTACTCTTTATTGGCAGAGGGAAGCGCTCCACTACTGCATTGAAAGCCAGCAGTAAATAATGCCGTGATAAAATTAGTTCAAAGTAGACGGTACATAATCTGTTATACAACCAGGAAGTTCACAAAAGATTAATAGAAAAACAAAGGGAAACTGTGAAATGTCCAATGAAAAGCAGAAACGACATGAAAAAGCCATGCCGTTTCTATCTCTGTACCAGCTGCATAATAAATAAGGCACCAGGATCTGAGCACAATTTTTGGTGGCTTTTTTAATATGCCACCTCCATATTATAAGTTACATTGGCTACTTTTATAACACGAAATGGCTCTTTCCTCAAAATCTACAAATGGAGTTGGGGCACGTGTGTGGCTCAGTCAATTCAGCGTCCAATTTAAGTTCAGGTCATGATATCACAGTCTGTGAGTTCGAACCCCACGTCGGGTTCTCTGCTGACAGAGTTCAGAGCCTGGAGACTGCATCGGATTCTGTGTCTCCTGTCTCTGAAACTGCCATGCTCTTGTTCTGTCTCTCTCGCCTCTCAATAATAAACAAAATATTAAAGAAATTCTTCAAATTTCAAATGAAGTCCACTCTTAAACTTGTTTACAAACAAATGTAAACAGCTGATTTCCATAAGAAAAATATGGTCATTAGAGTTGCACTACATTCTTTCCAGGATCTCGCGCTTTCATTCTGGGTGCAACCCAGATCCCTGTCCCGAGGTGGGAGCCCTATGCTTCCAGAGTGGTGTTCTGAGAGTTTTGGTGTCAGGGGGCTAAAGGTTCTGATGGGGCAGAGGGAGGGGGAAGGGGTGGTCAGGTCGCCCTGCCCAAGCTTTCTGGGGCCTTAGCTCCCAGGTTCTGCGGGTCACACCAGTCAAGCTGCCCAGGCCCCCAGGAAGAGGCTCTGATAGGGCCAATGCTCTGAGGACACCCATGATGCCTATTTAGTAAGTGGAAGAACACAAAATATTCAAGCAGACAGGAACTTTAAAAAATCTCTTTCACTGTGAAACTTTAAGAAGAAGTTAGGAGTAATGTTCGATCATTTAACCCTGATCCTACCACAACCTTGTTACATAAGAAGTCGGCCATTCTCCACCATTGTTCAAATTCCAGTCAAATATCTTCCCGTGCCACCGCCAAGTACTGCGGCAGGTCAACACGTCACGTACCGACAAACTGCATGTTCTTTGCTGCATAGAGGATAGAGAAGTGACCTAGAAGGTTGCAGGGAAATTCTCTGCCGACCCAGCGGCTAAGTAACAAAAGTCCTTTGGTTACAATGATTTCTCCAAGAAGGTGCCTTCATAAAGCTTTTATCATTCAGAAATAAAGACTGGGATATAAAAAACAAAAATATATAATAACGGTTGTAACTCTTTAAAATGGCCAAACTCTGCAATTTGTTTATAAGTATTTACCTCGTTCCATCGGGCCCCCTGCCCAGAAAGCAGCCCCAGGGACTAAAGGGAGATAGGACCACAATTGTGCCAGGACCGGACCGGGCACAAGCCAGGAGAGTCCTGGGCTGCATGGGCCTGCTCCACTATTTGAAATGACCTTCCTGATATAGAAGATACTACTTTTTCATTTTAAGCGGCAGTGTCACATGCTGGCTGGGACTGTCTCACAACGCCCTTTCACTTGCCATTTTCTCGTCATAAGCGTGTATTCTTATGGCAGTGAAGACAGTTTTAAGTAGTAGTGTGAGAATAAAACAGTCCTTTTTTTTTTTAAGGAGAAAGAAACATTTTTTTGTTCAAATAAATGACTGAAACATTCCTCCAGAGCACAGGGCCCTTGATTGCAGTGAGATATCCGGTTACCCCAAAACACAACTTACAAGCTCTATACCTAGGCTTCAGCCAATGTGCAGACAGAAATATCTACCTCCACATACCCCTTATCCCAGAAGGGAGGACAGCTCCCTCCCAATATCAGTGACCCTGTCTCCACATGAGCGTTCCTGCTGGGCACTTTGAAATGCCCTGGGCTTACATTTGTCCACATAATACTGAAAGACAATTTTTGAAGGACGTTGTGGCCAAAGGGATCCTGCAGTGACAAGATTATGGCCTGAAACCCCAGTTAGAAGTAGAAAAAACGGCTCGAGACACTGTCCCTGAATGGACAACAGGGAGAACTTCATTAGAAAAGAACATCAGGTAGGAGAATGATAAAAAGCCAAAGTTTTTTCTAACACGAGAGAATGCGATAAAGCAAATTAATGCGACGAGCACAATCTCCTGAGAGCATGTTTGCCTCAGGAGTAAGAAGCCTGTGTGGGTTAGGACCAAGGGAATCCTCCTGCAGTGTTTCTCCAGAAAAGTGTGAAAATTTTCCGGCACTTGCCTTTTTTCCCTTTTCCTTTGAAGCCAGTAATGACACCTAGTTATCATATTCTGACTTGCAGCTATCCCTCAGGTATTTGGAGAGTGGTTTTGCTCCAAGAGTCCTTGAGAGTGCTGTGCCCGGCAAGTAGCAGATCCTGAACAATATTGCCAATGAATGAAATGTCTGCTCTGCATGGTGAAGGCATCTGTAGCCGACAGTCGGAGTTCTGCTTGGGGAACTGATGAATGGGGGTGACGGTGGGGGTAGTCCAGAGCCCAAGACCAAGAAAAATTTCTTGAAGACATTTTTCATACAAAAAAGGTGATTTTATTAAATGTTGGGGACAGAACCCACATGAAGGAAGACCTGCACTGGGGTCCTGACGGGTAACTCATTATTACACACCATCAGGTTGGCAGGGTGACAGGGATAGGGTAAATCTTTCTAAGCAGTGTTGAAAGCAAGTTTTCAGCACCCGAGGGGCTAGGTGTGGCTAGGGAAATACCTTTTATAACCACTTAATAAAACCCAAGTCATGAGACCTATTAAATGTATATCGGGGAAGGTGGTGCGTAAGCTTGGAGTAAGACTGCCAGCATATATCTGGGGCAGTTGAAATAAAAAAGTTGACTTGCAGGGTCATCAGAGTGGGATGATGTTAGACTAAGGTTGTGATTTGCCCCTAGCGAAGTGTCATCACCATCACTGAGCAGCTAAGCTCCTAGAGGGATGTCACTCTGCCCATTTCAGGGACTTGTCAGTGGGCTATAAGCAGTAAGGGAATTTAATTTTCATTTGCCATAGTATCACACATTACTATGGCGAGTACTATTACTATGACAAGTACTTAAGCCCCTTTTCTCTGTACTTGGGTTTTCAAGAGTGTCCAAAGAATAACAATCTTATCGCATGCGGGGTGGGAGGAGGGGCTAGATAGTGCTTTACCCCTCAGTCTGCATTTTGCTCCTTCATCATAACCTCCCTGAATAATGGCAACCCTGAAATGTTGAAGATTGATGAAGGTGGAAGATATCTTCTGTAGATTCTTTGTTCTGAGTAGGGGCGTACCTATATCGATTCTTATATATATCGGTCTTTATTGGTCTCTTGGGCAACATATAGACGAGTTACAAAAGTTGGCGGCAGCTGAATGAATACAAGGTGCACCATCTTGAGTAGTAAAACTTATCTTTTCCCTTCAATAGTGATGGAGTCGGCACCAGGCAGAGAAACTTGGGAGAAACCAAAAAAACATAGGTACAAAAACAAGAGAGAAGTGCTTTGGGAGTTGACAAACATGCTCCAGTCCAGGAATGTAGCCAGTCACTAGAGGAAAAAGACGTATTGTTTAAAGTCCCAATTTAAGTAAGCGTGTCGCTGAGATATCCAGAAATCTCTCTGTGGTAATCTGGAAAGTATACAGAGCATTTTGTCAGAGAACATTCGAAACCCTGTGTCTACCAGGGCTGCCAGTGAAGATTTTAGATGTGAGGCTTGAAGTATCCTCAGAGGGAAGTGGGAACAGGCAGTAGGAATCCGATTGGTCTTTCCAGTTGGGAACTCAAATGTCTGCAGTGATCCTTTGAATGGCCCATCGTAAGAAGAACCTGTTAGTATCAATTGAGAAAGTAAAATGAAAAAGAAAGGTGGGACCATCCTGAGAGGTTTGAGGTCCGGTACAGGTTCCTCGGAATAAGACGGCACATTCTTTTGCCCACTGACTGCCTGTAAAGTGGGTAGATGTTTTATTTCAATACGGGAGCCCATGAAGATTGCCCCTCGAAATTACTGCAGTAGGAAGACATGATGCAGTAAGGGCTTTTTATTTCAGAGTCAAAACCCCCGTTGCATGAGACTTTCCATCCTTTGAATAAACCGGGTCTTGGGGGTTTATATGGGGTGAGTTTCGAGTAACTCTCAGATCAGGTGTAGGGAGGACATGGTTTGCATACTTAGAGATTTATAAATTAACTCGTCTTCAAGTGAATACTACAATACTGTCTATTGCTAGGTCTGCAGTGAAAAAAGACTTTATGTACAGTTGTTGAGGAAACCCATCCCATTTTCAAGCTGTTTAAAGATTATACCCAGGAGATCCTATTTCTATGCCCACAGGAGAACAAGGTTGTCCATACCTGTGCTATCGTGACAGGATCTCTCAAGGTTCCCTCACGTTGTCTATTTAGGCAATTAAAGATAACTAGGATTTAACATCGATAATATGCATTGCTGAAATGTAGATTTTCTCTCTAAAAACCTTCTTTGACCGAGATAGCCAAATCCAGACTATTTCATTTGCAAAACAAAGCCACTCTTGAAAAATTGGCCTCATTATTTCCATAAACTCTGCAAGAAGTGTCATTGATCCTAAGGATATTTGAAAGTGCCCTTTGCTGGAATCCCTTCTAAGGAATATCCAGACTGAATTTCTGAGGCCCCTCCAGGCCAGAAGCGAAGGCAAGTACTTCCTGTCATACAGGCCTGCAATACCTGTGGAATTGGGCGAATTCCTCTTCACGAGGTCCCCAAGATATCCTGAGGTTCCTGTGTCTGCCAGGAAGGGACATTCTTTACTCGCCTGGTGAGGCTGCTGGGAACTCTGGGAACCAGGTATCCGACCAACATTTCCAAAGGGCTTTAATATCTCCATATTTCATCAAGTCAACCTTAGTTCCTTGAAGCTGTAGGGTCATTTCTGAGTCTACTCATATCTCTCAAATAGGACATTCCAGTAAAACCATAGGAAACAAACGGCATTTCTAATGGTGTCCTGTTACAAGCAAGAGATTCTTATTTCACGTAAGCAAATACCTGTAATTGCCATGAAAGAAAGAATACTTGAGAATTTTTGAATTTCAGAGGATTTAGGTACGGAGAAAAGATCAAGACTTCAGTTTACAAGTGAATAGTTGGTGATATCTCTGCATATTAGAGATAACTGAAGAGCAGAGAAACTTTCCTTGATATGGAAGAGCAATCATTAGAGAAGCAGCAAGATTTCCAGCAAGACTAACAAAACTATAATCTTCCTCAATTCATTTAGTCCCCTGTTCTTAATTCTGGTTTGGTTTGAATACAGTTTTTTGGTCTCGAAATCCTTACCCTTTTTAGTAGGAATCTGAATGATTTCAAATCCTTGTATTTGTCCTAAAAGTCGTTTTTTTGTGTGTGAATCTCCTACAAGATGAAGTCGTTTTGGTGAGAGAAGAACAATTCCGGGTGAAAAAAAAATCTCAGAAAAGGACACTGTTAAATATGTGATGACACCCAGCGTGATATATTTGACAAGAGCGTAAGACTTTGACACGAAGACTATCAAGGGAGGGCCTTAGAGCAAATCTAATTAAAACTTTAGGAATTGCATATGTCTTTGAGAAGTTACATCATTAACCCAAGCAAAAGAACCTAAGGTTTACCATTGTTTGACAATGCTTCTACCAGAAACAGAATACATGCCACGTAAAAAGGGCTAATTGGTCAAAAAGGTCTTAATTACAATTGAAATCTCGGAAAGTTTGTTCAAGCATTAGGAAGTGATAGAGCACATTCTAGAGAGACTTACAGATCATTAGTAATGTGAAACTTTATTGGGGCGCCTGTGTGGCTCAGTCGGTGAAGCGTCAGAGTGCAGATCGGGTCATTATCTAGCGGTTTTTGAATTCCAGCCTTGCGTCTGGCTCTGTGCTGACAGCTTGGAGCTTAGAGCCTGCTTCATATTCTGTGTCTCCCTCTGTCCCTCCCCTGACCGGGGTCTGTGTCTCGGTCTTTCAGAAATAAATGATAAAAATAAAACTTTAAATTATCTAACCAAGATGGCAAGACGAGATTCCAAAGGCAAATTGGGAACATAATAAAGTTGTTAGCAAAACCTAGCTCTTGTAGCAGTGAGATGTTTTCATTTTAAGTCATCAAAGACTTGACAAAGACCATATCTAAAGCTTTGGTTTTCCTGGCAGAAAGAGAAAGAAAAAACTCAACAAAACAACTAAAATTTGCTTATATTTTCTTATCAGGAGCAGATCTACAATCCAAGAACATCTTGTCTTTCCAAAACCGAAGAAAACAGGATTTTAATCTTATAACAGTGTAGTTGTAAAATCCATAGACAGCAAACAGTGCATCTTTACCACCCATAAAATTCCTTTCCAAAGATTTCCCTTCATGAACCTGCTACAACTTTCCTTTGCCTTCAGGTTTTGTCCCAAGTCATTTCTCGCCAAACAACCCATCTGTGTTAGCAGAAATTTACTATCTTTTACCTTCAACAAAAAATATACTGTCATTCTTTGACTTCCATTGTCTAGGTCTTACATACTTCCTATTGTCCAAAATACAAAGCTGCTTTCTTTATTTCCATCAGTCTTAAGTAAACAGCAGAATTTTAACTTTTAGAACCTTAGTCTAATGAAAACTTAGTAAGCAGTTGAGAACCGTTTGCACCATAATTTTTTAGATGGCTAATTCAGGAGTCAGTTAAGCACAAAGCATGTTTTAAAATAGGCCCAAATAGCTTTATTTGCTCTGCATTAAGGAGTTAAAAGCACAGGGTCTCCTGGGTGACTCAGTCGCTAAGAGTCCGACTGCGGCTCGGATCACGATCTAGTCGTTCATGGGTTCAAGACCCATGTTGGGCTCTGTGTGGACTGCTCAGAACCTGGAGACGGCTTCGGATTCGGTGTCTCCCTCTCTGCCCCTCCCACTCACTGTCTCTCTCTCTCTTCAAAAAGGGTAACATTACAAAAACTAGAAAAGAAAGAAGTTAAAAGCCGACCTTTATTCCAGTAAGCAAAGCTTTTCCCTGCAATCTATTTGGAAAGGACCTAGATGTCCCATGAACGTCATGTCATTCACCGTGTAAACTTGAAAGCAAAGTCTAAAGTCTCAGGTTTCTAAAGATTTTGAAAGCTATCTTCAGAATTACCCAAGTAATTTACCATTGGAGACTGTTGAATTTAACCAATATTTCATGTTCTCATTTGGTAACAAATAGCAATCGAGATCCAGTGAGAATATTTGACCTTTTATAAACGTTGGTAAAATAAAATTTCACACTGAATGCAAATAACTCTAAAGAGAGGTCTATCTTAATGAAAACAGCAAACTTCATTTACTGAAACACGGAATTGGTTCACCTACACCTACAAAAAAGACCTAGGACCATTTGTTCCAACGTTATCAGTTTTTACCAGAGATGCCAGTGGGCCCCAAGAACCTGAAGTGCGTGGTGCAAAAAAGTGCTCTCTTTTCCTTGATAAGGTGGGAAGAGGGGCCGATGGTGCCTGAAGCGCTGAGGGTGGTGAGTGAAGCAGTTCTATAGGCCTCACCCAAGGTGATGCAGAAACAGGAGGAAGGAGGGGGGAGAAGCAGAAGAGGTGAGGTGTCAGCAGAAGGCAGAGAAGGAAAATTTCCCGGGTCTAATCTTAGCTGGGACAGAAGAGCAGACACCATGGTCTTTTGTTCCAACAAAGTCGAATTAGGCAGTTCAGGTCAGGCCATTGAAGACAGGGAATTTCCCGGAAACAAGTGGACTTTCTGCAGTTGCTTGGGAATTTTCCTTAAAGTCTCCATCCTGAGGTAGACTGAGCACAGTTGCCTCCAGTTATAGACCTTAACCCACGAAAAGAATGAGGGGGAGGCTTTCACATCTATCAGGCAGAGGAACAGAGGAAGAGTCAGCGTCCCCTTTTCAGGGATGGCCTGTGTTCCTTTCATTGACTGAGTTTTCTCAGGAGGAGGCCTGTTTAAACAATTTCATCCAACATATCCGCGGGGAACTCACTGGCCTTGTTACTGACCAAATATATTCTGCAAGAGGCCCCGGTCCAGTAACCCCGAAAGGCTGGACCTAGGGCAACAGCCGTCTATTTGCCCTGGTTAGTAAGGCCATGAAG
Source organism: Panthera tigris (assembly GCF_018350195.1). Taxonomy (NCBI): domain Eukaryota; kingdom Metazoa; phylum Chordata; class Mammalia; order Carnivora; family Felidae; genus Panthera; species Panthera tigris. The sequence continues at coordinate 19,291,963 of NC_056670.1, read as the reverse complement.
TGTTACAGGATCAGTCCTTTCCACATTTTGCAAACCCAACTGTTTCTAGGGGGTTCAAAAGGCATCCTAAAGGAGAATTTTTGCGGACCAAAGAAGAACTCCCATGTTCCACCTCGAGAGAAAAGGAGAGAGAGAGAGAGAAGGTCCATTACGTCTAGAACCCATCCCGACTCCCAAGTAGCATCCCCCACACAGGATATGTCAGGGGTTCCTGAAATGTCAAAGCGACCCGAGGCATCCCTTGAACAAAATTACTATGACTTCCAACCAAGTGACGAAGGGCTCCTGAAGGAGGGATGCTAGCCTCCCCACCCCCACCGGCTTCCCCATTGCATTCTAGACAACAGATGGGAGCCTGAATTAGAAAACTGCGTCTCTCTTGCTGAGAAGGCAGAGAAGAAACTGCTATTTTCAACCCATGGAAAACACTAAAGGAGTTTGACAAGGGGTAATGACGCAATTTTAAATAGTAGTGGGAGTAGGACATTGACGGAAAACATTAGAGAAATCCATCATTCCAACCCGCGTCTTCATTGCCAACTTCCCTAAGAAACGGCGCTCTGTTGGGTTTTAATTCAGTCGGGTACTGGTTTCGGTCAGCTATCAGTGGAGATCTGGCATGCAGAAGAGGTTAGCCCAGAGATGTGAGGGAGTCACATTAGAGTAATGAGGAGATATCCTCACACACGGGAGTATAAAGACTGGCAGCTGTGGTAGTCAGGTGGCTGACCACTGCCGGAGACAGACCACTTCAGACATGGAAAGAAATAAAGAGAGGGCATCAAGTTTCTGCATCTCACTACCATTCTGGCCAAGGTCCTAACTTCCAACTAAAAGGCAGGCTTTCTCCTCCCCGTAGAGTAGCCACAGGCTAGAGGATTGCAGCCAGAGCAAGCGCCAGAAAAGTGTTCCGATAAGACCCTACTTATCAAATTTCCCCTGAAATGAGAGTAAAGGAGGAAAGAGAAAACATTTTCACCAATTTCACACAGAAGCACAGAGTCGAGGTGAAAAGTTTCGTAGCCCCACATTCAGATGCCAAAATGATGTTTGCGGATGATGTTGAGCTAGTCCAGAGCTAATGACCAGCAAAGAATTCTGGAAGATGTCTTTGGTGCAAAAAGTTGATTTTTTTAATGCCTGGCAGAGTGTGCTGGGGTCCTACAGCTAACTCATCATTATATTCCCTCAGGTTGGCAGGAGGTCAGGGATGGAATAAGTCTCTAAGGAATTGTGGAAGCAAGGTTTCCAGCACCTTGAGAGGCTATTAGGGAAACACTACTTATATCCCCTTAATAAAACATGAATCATGAGATCCTTTAAATGTAGATCAGGGGCCATAAGCTTGGAGGATGATTGCCCGCATATATCTTGGGGAAACTGAGACAAAGAAAGTGCACTTACATGGTCCTGGATGTTCGGGTAATATTAAGCTACAGTTCTCTTTTGCCCCCAGCAAAGATCCATGATCTAGGCAGCTGAGCTTTTAGAGGGAGGTCATTGTGCTGGGTCAAGGAGTTGTCAATGTCAAAAATGTTAATTTTTCTTTTGCCTTAGTTTCCCGACATTAGCACGGCAAGGGCTTAAGCCCCTTTCCTTTGTTCTTGGGTAGCAGAGGTGTCCAAGGAATATCCCTCAGATCCCCCTGGGGTGGCAAGGGGAGGTGCTAATTTGCACTTTACCATCAGCCTGGTTCATGCTCCATCATAACTCTTACCATGCCAACTGCAGACTTTTGAGCCCCAAGTGATAAATGACAGGAGGTCAATGGATCCTTTTGTAAATAAGCAAAAGATTGCTTTCAGGTAGCATAGAAGAATGGGACCTCCCCACCACTCCCTGGATTTTCACTGAGTTATAGACAGGCCTATTGTGCCTGGTGGGAACCAAGAGAGAGAAAAGCAGCAAGTGATGGGGTGCCTAAGTAGCTCAGTTGTTTAAGCAGCTGACTCTTGATTTCAGGTCAGGTCATGATCTCAGAGTCATGAATTGAAGCCCTGCATTTGGCTTTGCACTCATGGCATGAATGAAGCCTGTTTTTGAACCTCTCCCCCTCTTTCTGCCCCAACCCTGTTCAATATCTTAGGAAATTATAAGACAAAGGCAAAGTTACCAACAGCTTAATCTACAGAAAACTATACTCATTTTCCTGGTGAGCAAACATCACTCACTTCTCCATAATGATGGGAGGAACAAAGGCAACAAAGAAGTGGTATATCTAATGGAATTTCCTGTGGTGACTGGGTGGTTCAGTGGTTTAACTTCAGACTTTGGCTCAGATTATGTTTTCGGGGTACTGAGTTCCAGCCCCATGTCGGGTACTGTGCTGACACCTCAGAGCCTGAAGGCTGCTTCACATTCTCTCTCCTCTCTCTCTCCCCTTCTGAGACACATTCTCTCCTACTCTCTCTCTGCCTCTGTTTCTCTCAAAAAATAATCAAATCATTAATTTCCTTTTTTTGTAATCTGAAGCTAATAGACAATTATTTGAGGTTGGCAGAGGAAAATTGTTCTACAAGATTTTCCTATTATCTTAATGTTTTCCTAGAGGGAGAAAGACCTTTGGCTTGACAAGAGCTAGGCCTACAGTGATCTGTGAGTCTTTAGCATATGAATGTCTCCTTGGAAACTTGCCTTTGGACTTTACCTTCCCCAAACCCCTAGGATATAACCAGTCTTCACGAACCCAGTGCAGACAGCTCTTCATGCCCACAGGTCCTGTCCCGTTCTTTAATAAAATCATCTCTGCACCAAAGGAGTCTTCAAAATTATTTTCGGGCCATCAGCTCTTAACCACACAAACCCCAGCATCACCCCTCAAAATTTTATCAAGGTAAACCTGAGATCCCTGACTGCAAGCTCCGTACATTCTTACCTCAGATAGGTCGAGTCTTTTGGCCCTCACCTGTTCTACAGCTCTTTCCTTCAATGGATAGAGGCAGGGGTAAATAAGTGATGGTGGCGTTGGCTCTCAGCTAATATTTGAGTGGAACTGAGCACTGGTCGTGTCCACTTTGATCTATGCTTTTCTTGGCTGACCAGCTCTGAGATTGCAATGTGCAAAGTCAAAACTTCAGCTGCTAGGAATGCAGGCATTTCAGGCAGCAGGGGAAAAGTGTCAGCAGGGTGACCATTGTCATGCCCACCAGAGTCTATGAAGCACCATGTTCTCTGTAAGATAATTCTTCCTCAGTGATATCAGAAAAAGATTTGTCCAAGTGGGACAAGGGTGTGGGAGCTTACTGCCAACTGCTGGGAGATTGATGTCTGGGTGGCAGCTGCATTGCTCCTGACTCCTTCCTGCTGATATATTTACTTTGCCTTAGAAGGAAGGCAAGCTGCTTTCCACCCGGCATTCTGTCTACAGGCAAACCTCTTGTGCTCAATGCTTTCCAACGCACTGTTCTCTGTTGCCAGTGTGAGTTTGCCAGCGAAGCCTATAATTTTCCAAGATGTCCCACATCAAGGACCCTGCTAAAAAAGAGTTGACAATAAAATATAACAATGGAGGCTTCCAGACTCCTACCACCAAAACCCCACAGGGAAGAACTGGTCAATAAAAAACAATGATTATGATGATAATCATAATCAGAATAATAACAAATGAGAAGAAAAACACGGGGGCCTGTTTTTCGCCTCCGATGGAAATGGAATGAAGCTGGGACTGCGGACATGAGCATTATTTTCCATGCAAGCTATGTGCCCTGAGAGTAAGAAGGAAAGTCTGTGGGGTTGGGATGATTGGAAGCACCAGTGACAAGAGCACTGCATCCTGAGCTACATAGGGCAGGAAGGTTTCTGGCTCTGGTCTTTTGCTTCCAACCATTTGGAAGAGGCACTCGTGATCTCAATGTTGGCTTCTCTGTGCTGGTTGGCAGCCTTGTCAGTGTATTGGGTTCTGGTCCCCGAGTCTTTGAATGGACTCTCTGCCCTGATCACCTGGGGAAGAACAATGCTCATGCTCCAACACTGGACTTCTCACCATGTGGTTACCTCACAGCTACCTGTGGAACAGGGTCACCAACAGCCCTCAGGCTAATAAGCACACAGGTCTCAATAAGGGAGGGCAATGTGTCCTTGGGAATCGCCATGTGTTAGCTGCTTGTGAATGCTGGGTGCTCTCTAAGTAACAGTAACTTGGTTCCTGACTCTGACCTCTGATCTCCAACTCCCCTTGCACAGAAGTGAAGATGGCTCCCTCCCAGTAACACTTACCCCATTGCAGAAGACTTTTTGCCTTCTCTTGCCAAGAGAGGTGTCACAGGTGAGCCCATGGAGAACACATTGTCCACGTTCCCCTGGATCTAGGGCAATTTAGCAGGATTCCACAATTAAATCAGACATAGTCCTAGGCTAAAAATCTCAATCCCTCCCTGGAAAACCTGTTTAGAAAGAGATCAAGGGAGTCAGAAGGGATGCATTTGGTTCCAAACTCTTTGTCTCAGATGATAATGGAATAAATCTGTGAGTGAAGTGACTGGCATGATTCCCCAAGGAAGTTTAGTGTCCTATGACTATGGAAAACCTGTGAGTTAAAGAGAAATGGAACATATTTAACTACATCTGGGAGCCTGAATGTAGCAGAAGCAACACAACATCTGACATCAAACAGTGTAGGGGGTTTGGGCACTAGACAGCTTTTTAGCTTTTCCTGTCCTTCGGTAAAAGGTGTGGTGATCTGGAAGGCAGAGTCTCAATATGAGCTGATGCTCAAGTCTGTAGGACTGGGTTCTGATTATGTTTAGTTTTTTGTCATTTCTTTGATCTTCAACAGTTGGCAAAATCACTGGGCATGCAGGGTCACTGAGTCTCCAAAAGCAGGATGTTGAGGCAATCTATGGCAGGGGGCAAAGAACACAGTAATATTGTACAAACAAGAAACTTCAATACACCACGTTTTGAGGAAGGCAACATTTTTTCGTTGATATCAAAAATTAGTTGTTCGGGGTGTTGAAAACAACCTTGATGTGTGCTCACTGGGAGTCAATCTGTCCTATGTGTAAACTTCCGACTTTGGCCCAGCTCATGATCTCAGGGTTCCTGAGTTCCAGCCCCATGTCGGGTTCTGTGCTAACACCTCAGAGCCTGAAGACTGCTTCGCATGCTGTCGCTCTCTCTCTCTGTGTCCCTCCCAGACTCATTCTCTCCTCCTCTCTGTCTCTCTCCCAAAAAGGAAATAAACATTCAAAACATTAAATTTGAATTTTTTTGTAATCTGTAGTAGTTGACCATTATTTGAAGCTGGCAGAGGAAAATTGTTCTCCAAGATCTTCCTATCTTAATTGCTTTCCTAGAGGGAGAAATTACCTTAGTTTGACAAAAGCTCGGCTTCCATTGATCTGTGAGTCTTTAGCTGATGAATGTCTCCTTGGAAACTTGCCTTTAGACTTTACCTTCCCCAAACCCCTAGGGTATAACCAGACTTCATAAGCCCAGTGCAGGCAGCTCTTCCTGCCCACAGGTCCTATTCCACTGCTTTAATAAAATCACCTCTGTGCACCAAAGAAGTCTTCAAGAATGCTTTCCGGGACGTCAGCTCTTAACCACACAAACCACACCATCACCCCGCAAAATTTTATCACGCTATACCTGAGATCCCTTCTGCAAGCTCTGTACATTCTTACCTCAGGTCAAGAAGTCTTTTGGCCTTCACCTGTCTTCCAGCTCTTTCCTTCAATGTATAAAGGCAGGGGTAATTAGGTGATGGTGTTGCCTCGGAGCTAACACTTACATGAGTGGAACCGGGCTCTGGTCTTGTCCACTTTGATCCTTTTCTTGGCCGACCAGCTCTGAGATTGCAATGTGCAAAGGCAACACTTCAGCTATTAGGAGTGCAGGCATTTCAGGCAGCAGGGGGAAGGTGTCAGCAAGGTGACCATTGGCATGCCTACCACAGCCTACCAAGCACCAGGTTCTCAATAAGATGATAATGCTCCCTCAGTGATATTAGAAAGAGATTTGTCCAGGTGGGACAAAGGTGTGGGAGCTTGCTGCCAACTGCTGGGATATTGCTGTCTGGGTGGCAGCTGCATTGCTCCTGACTCCTTCCTGCTGATATATTCATTTTGCCCTAGAAGGAAGGCAGGCTGCTTTTCACCCGGCCTTCTGTCCGCAGGCAAACCTCTTGTGCTCAATGCTTTCCAACGCACTGGGGTACCTGCTTCCTGTTGCCGGTGTAAGTTTTCCAGGGAAGCCCATGAAGCACTAATTTTCCAAGCTTTCCCACATCCAGGGAACCTGATATAAAAAAGTTGACAATTAAAAGTCAGAAGGGTGGCTTCCAGACTCCTGCTACCAAACACCACAAGGAAGAACTTGCCAATAAATAAAAATGATGATTATGATGATAATCATAACCACAATAATAACAAGTGAGAAGAAAAACACTAAGTGCCTAAGTTTTTCACCTCAGATGAGAATGGAATGAAACTGGGACTGCGAACATGAGCACCATTTCTCAGGCAAGCTATTTGTCCTGAGAGTAAGAAGGAAAAACTGTGGGGTTGGGATGTAAGGAAGCACTAGTCACAAGAGCACTGCATCCTGAGCTAAGTAGGGCAGGAAGTCTTCTGGCTCTGGCCATCCACTTACAACCAGTGGGCAAAGGCACTCGCGACCTATCTCAATGTTGGCTTCTTTGTGCTGGCTGGCAGCCATGTCTGTGGAATTGGGTTCTGGTCCCCGTGTCCTTGAATGGACTGTCTGCCATACCACCTGGGGTAAACAATGCTCATGCTCCAACACTGGACTTCTCACCATGTGGTTACCTCACAGCGACCTGTGGGACAGGGTCACAACAGCCCGCAGGCTAACAAGCACACAGGTCTCAGGGAGGGCAATGTTTCCTTGGGAATCGCCATGTGTTAGCTGCTTGTGAATGCTGGGCACTCTCTGAGTAACAGTCACATGATTACTGACTCTGACCTCTGATCTCCAACTTCCCATTCACAGGAGTGAAGATGGCTCCCTCCCAGTAACACTTGCCCCATTTCAGAAGACTTTTTGCCTTCTCTTGCCAAGAGAGGTGTCACAGGTGAGCCCGTGCAGAACCCATTGTCCGCGCTCCCCTGTATCTAAGGCAACGTCGCAGGACTCCACAATTAAAATCGTAGAGACATATTTCCGGGCTAAGAATCTCAATCATTCACTGGAATACTTGTTTAGAAAGGGATCAAGGGAGTCAGAAGGGATGCAGTTGGGTCCAAACCCTGTCCCAGATAATGGAATAATCTGTGAATGAAGTGACTGGCACGATTCCCCAGGGAAGCCTGGGGTCCTATGACTATGGAAAACCTGTGGGGGTATAGAGCAAAGAACATATTTTAGCTACACTTGGGAGCCTGAATGTAGCAAAAGAAACCCTACATCTCACATCAGTGTCAGGGGTTGGGCACTTGCCAGCTTTGCAGCTTTTCCTATCCTTGGGTAAAAGCAGTGGTGATCTGGAGGGCAGAGTCACAATAGGAGTTGATACCCCAGTCTGTAGGACTGGGTTTGTTTCTATTTAGTTTTTTGAGTCATTTCTTTGACGTTCACCTGCTGGCGAAACAACTGGGCATGCATGATCCCTGAGAGTCTCCGAAGGCAGCATTTTAAAGCAGTCTATGGCAGGGCAAAGAACTCAGTAATAGTCCCCGCACAACAAGAGACTTCAACACCCCACTTTTTGAGGAGGACATGTTTTCATTGATATCGGAAATTAGTTGTTCGGAGGGTTGAAAACAACCTTCATGTGTGCTCACTGGGAGTTAATCTGCCCTATCTGTAATGAGGAAGAATGAAATCAAGTCATTGGCAGCAATGTAGATGGAACGGGAAGGTTGTATGCTGAGCGACATAAGTCTGTCAGAGAAGGATAGGTATATGTTTTCACTCACATGTGCTTCTTGAGAAGCTTAAGAGAAGAATGTGGGGGAAGGGAAGGGGACAAAGAGTTACAGAGAGGGTTGGAGGCAAACCATAAGAGACTCTTAAATAGAGACAACAAATGGAGTGTTAATGGGTGGTGGGGGGAGAGAAAATGGGTGATGGCCATTGAAAAGGGCAGTTGGAATAAGTACTGGGTGTTTTAAGAAGCCAATTTATCAATAAACTATGAAAAAAAGAATAATTTTTTTTCAGCCCTATGTGATTTTTTTCTTTACTTCTGAATGTGGCCTTAAATGCCCCATCTCTATCAGTTTTGCCACAGCAGTGAGACCAACTGTCTCCCAATATCACCTGCCCATTCCCACAGGCAAGCCTCTTATGCTTCACACACATTCATGTCCCCAGTACCTCCTTTTCCCAAGGTATATCTGGAAGACACCAGAACACCAGTTCCTCAAGCGATTCCAAATTGATGGGAACATGGCAAGACTCCACCAATAAAACTGGAGACAAAGGTTGCCCGACTCCAGCACAGAATGTCTCCCAATGAACACACAGTGAGGATAAGTGAAAGGAAACTGAAAGATACACTGAGGGCTAAGGCTCTTCATCTAAGATGAGAACAGAAAGAAGCTGGAGCTGTTACTAGCACAACTCCCTGGGCAAGTCTGGGTTCCAAGGAGTGAAAAAGACTTGTTGGCATGAGGAGAAATGGAACACCCACTAACTATACCAGGGAGTTCCGTGAGCAACGTCATGCACCCCAACGTCAATATGGTCAGCAAAGTGTCAAGCTCTGGCCACGTTTCAAGCCATTCCCATCTGTGGATATAAAGGCCCTTGTGACTCACAGGTAGGCTCTTGCTCCTGGCCAATCTTCAGGTTCAGGCTCTGGTATTTTAGTCTTGGCGTATTGTGCCCCAACCTTCTCAGTGAATGAACTTTACACGCACGAACCCTGTCTCAGGGGGTAGGTAGCTCAGGCTTTCCTGAAAAGGGTAGGTAGAGAACAGGGCAATGGTCCCATTTTGAATAAAGTGAAACAAATTCTCAATGCAAAGATCTATTGTAAGTTCTGACCGAAGCCAATGTTTTTGGTAGGTGTTTCAGAATAAACATTTCCTTTCTACAAGGAGTCACCCATGGCCTTGGGCCTCATTTCACTGTGCAAAACTTGTCTTGCCAAAGTATTTGCTCTGCTTCAGTATCTTCAGAGAAGTCTTTTGAAAGACAAAATTCCCACAAATTAAAGAAAACCCATCTTCTGGAGGAGCTTTCTCGTTCTTCCTGACAAGTTAACGAGAGAAAGGTCCGGTCTTACATAATTATAGACTCTTGTCTTAGGGCTCACTACATAGGGCATTCTGAGGTGGGCACAACGGCCAGCACAGAGGTTCGGAGAGCATGCCTGATGCCAGAGGAGTTATTTTTGCAAGTGTATGGTTATTCTACAAAAACACTCTCACTCTTGAAAAATAATTCAACCTGGAAAATTTAGACAAGAGATTTTTTTGTTAAAGGACTTTTAGGGACTCCGAGGTGGCTCAGTCAGTTAAGGTTTCACCTTCGGCCTAGGTTATAATCTCATAGCTCATGGGTTCAAGCCCCGCCTCGGGCTCTGTGTTGACAGCTCAGAACCTCGAGTACGTTTTGGATTCTGTGTGTCCCTCCCTCCTTCTCTGGCCTCCCCTGATCATGCTCTCGCTCGGTCGCTCCCTCTCTCAAAAATAAATAAACATTAAAAATATCTAAAGTCCTTTTAAAAATTATGTATAAGGTGAGGTTCTTGCAAGGTTAACATTTAATCCCACAAAATTCTTCCTTCTGTTTGAGTTTAGCTTTGCGTGTGTATACTCACCGGATATCATGCCTTAAAACCCTCAAATAAATAAATTACTTGCTGTATACATCGTATTTCACGATCTGCCTTTTCCAGTCATGATTTGGAACACCTTACGTGCTCTCAAACAGCATTCCTGAATGTCATTTTAATGGCTTCCTAATATTTCACTTTTATTGTCATTTTGTGTCTACTGACACATTTTATAAACACACCAGGCAAACTTTGTTTCCAAGAAGCTGGATGAGGTTTTCCTTTTTACTGCCGGATGACTTGAGACAACCAAGGAAGAGACGTGCGGCTTCCCAAAAGACAGGGTCTTGCATCCTCAAGCCAGACTATGCTTCTGCACCTGATATTCTCCCCGATCTCAAGTACTAACCAAAACGGTCGGCTGCCTACAAATTCCTGGCCCCTCACCGCTCTTTTGGAAAGAGTGCTAACAAGCAAAAGTGTAACGTGCAGTTAACACATAAGAAGGAATCAATGAGGGTAGCAACATAACATGCTTACATAACATCTGAAAGATTCCCATGACGTTGAAGTAACCCCGTTTTTCAACACAAGATTTTAACATCCTGAAAATTTTACACTGAGACTAGGTCCTTAACTTCATTTGTAATTAACAAAAGAGGAATGAAGTTCAATGCAACCAACGATGATGCAGAGAGCGTTTCTTTGCGATCTCGTTTTCAAGTTTATCCTTGAGGTCGTGCAGGCAAGTGGCTTCATGCTGTGCCCTGAGACAGTGCTTCTCAAAGGTAGTGATCCTCTGTTGCATGTCTTCCTTCTGGGCCATGGCCTACAGCAGGTATTTCAGAGGAAAGACAGGGAAAGAATTAGTGTACGACACATTAATATACTCCAGACAGAAAAACAGGGTGAAATCCTAATTTCCAAAGAGAAAAGTAGCATCCTCGGGGCACCTGGGTGGCTCAGCCGGTGACGCTTTGTGAGTTGGGGCCCCGTGTAAGGCTCAGCGCAGACAATGCGGAAGCTGCTTGGGATTTTGACCACTCAGTTAACCAGGCTTATTCTTTCCGATGTGTTCAAAGACAAACGAATAATATAATCTCCCGGACATAAAATCTCCTCCCTCGTTGCCTCCGGACACAAGTGAGGTTTCCACAGTACAGGGCCTTCCATCCGGAGGCACACACCAGAAGACAACCATCATTTTTCCGGGAAAAGGGTGGATGAAATCTCACCCAATTACCACAAAGTTGAAGCAGTGGTGTTAACAAATGGAAACCAAACTCAACCTTTCATATAATTGGTAGTCATCTGTAGCTTAGCCTGTAACAAAACTGTATCACATGGTATCTGACACTGCAAATGGAACAAGAACATTCTGCCCTGCTTTTCTTGTCCACCACCCGAAAGATTCCTCTTCCAGCCTTCTGTTTACTAGGCAATTTATGTCAGCAGTCTCAAGAGTGAAAGTGATGAGTCTTAAGAAATGATTGAATTCTCCGCATATTGAACTCAGCTGCGGGGTTTCCACCCATCTTGGCCAAACAACTCCACTGAAAGGGTTATATAATTTCTGCAAATACTTTTGTTTTAAATTCTTACATGACCTCACCTACACTAAGGTACTAAACAGACTGCATGTGTACATACACGAGGGTCTGAGACGGTCTTCCTGAGTTGGCATTGCTGGGCTGCGGGGACTGTCCACAAAGGGCAGCTCACAGTGACAGGAGGAGGCACGGGGAAACCATCCTACCCTTACTAGTTTCTGTGACAATGATCAGATTCCCATCGACGACCACACGTGCAGAAGCGGCCGCACTCCTCCATGACCTTACACCAGGACCAGCGGGCTGCCCCTCGCTCACTCTGACCGCCACGACCAGGAGCACGGAACCCCTGGGAGGAGGGCAGGGCGGCAGAGGCAGCCGTGACGGCCCCTCGGCAGAGCCGCCCTCTCACGGTCGTGCCCCCGTAAGCGAGTTGAGACCAACACGCTGGTTCCTACGTGCCGAGTGTGTTCCCAACACGGACCGAGAGCACGGCATGGGCCAAGCTCAGATGGCCCACACTCCACACCCGATGGCACTCCGCCACCTGCCCCCCCAGGCCTCAGCAGGGGAGAGCCCAGGGAGGACAGATTCAACCACGCAGATGGAGAGACGGCCCGCCCAAGCCCCGGAGTAACGTTCCGTTCTGCTGCTACTTCTATCAAACTCCACAAGTTCAAACCCGTGGGAAATGAAGGACACACTGGGCAAAGGCCGAACAAAACACCCCACGTTTAGCTCGATGACGGCGTGGCCATTTCAAATGCCACCGACTTCACGGACATCTCGCTGCAACTTGGTGTTCTTTTCTTCAGAAATGAAGAGGTCCTTCCCTGAGGTGTCTAGGTTCTCTTCCAGCTTGACCACGAGACTGGAGAGGAGAGCCAGGCGCTCTTTCCTCTAGCTCTTCACCTTTGAAAGCCAGAAAGGGAAACAAGGGACGGGCCCCACCGCTAGTCTTGTTTAAAAAACAAGGGAAAAAAAGAAACCCCTCCAATCAAATCCTGTGATGACATCTGGAGCTGAACTCTGAATGTGGCCCTTATATCTTCAACGAAACTATACCCCTTTGTGCCACATGTAACTGCTCCTCACTTGGAAACAAAGGGATTGAGTTTGTTCTCAGAAGACTTTCGTTAGTCTTTACTGTAGAGTTACCCTAAGGTCCCCTTCGCCTCATATAACATGAGGGAATACTGGTAAGCTCTTTCTCGCTTGCTTTTTTTCACACAGTTGCTTGTTAACAGCTTTCAATTTTACATTGGAGAGAAAACTTCCCCGGAAAAAAGTACACTATGAAATTTGTACCAGCCAATCGATATGCACAACATTTCCACCAACCGCTGTTTTTTAACCATAGAGGTCTGACAAGAATTCAAGAAGCTTAAAAGGAAACTCCAGTTACACAAACACGCAATGTGTGCCTGATCACACACATCATGTGCACAAGTCAAGAACCGCTGTGGCTAGTCACACCGTTTCTTCCTCCGTTTTGTGGCTCCTGAACATAGAATTCAGGGCCATGAGCATCTCCGGCTAACTGGACAGGCCAGCCTGAGACTTCGCCTGTTGCCTCACCACCGTCATCCGGAGAGATCTCTCGTGCCTGGAGACAAGGAACTCCAAATGTTCTAGCAGCAGCTAGCGGGAGAGGCAAAAAGAATCCGTGTTTCAAGAACACTTTCAATTCCGGGCCTTAAGTTCACCAAATGCAAAACCAAGTCTGAATCCTTTAAATTCAATTCCGAGGTAGGGAGCTGCCCAAGCAATTGTGTTAAAATAGCCTTACTTTTCCTCACAGATCAAACAAGGTCTGAGAAAAATGGGTCCCATCCAACTCCACTGGGACATGTGGACCAAGGGAGAGAATGGTGTCCTGTGTGTAAATACACTGGCACGGCGCCTACTGACCCTGGTCTTATTTCTCTCTGCCTTCATTTCTGTGGTTTCCTCTCTCTGTAAGAGCTCCTCCTTGCAGATGGTGAGCTCATCAGTGAGTCCTGCAAACTCCTGGGGTTGGAAACGGGATAAAAGTGGAGAAACAGAGGGGGTCGTTAGCCAGAGCGCACCTGGCTTCCGTGGTTCTCCAGAGTCCACTCACCCTACTCCAATCACCCACAACCTTCAAGTAGCACACACACATAAGTCCCTTCCTCACCAATCACAGGAGTTCCAGGGATTTTTGTAGGAACTGAGACTCAATGGGACAGAGATATTTTCAGGTGCCTTGCAGGTCTATGACAGAGGAAATCTGCTGTTGCCCACTCCCAGCCTCTGGCCTCGTCTGGCAAGCAGGTTTGTGGAGCGGCAATGGGGAAAGGCACCGGGACTCAAAAGCTGCTGACAGCCTGAATAACTGGCTCAAAGTCAACCATACAGAATGGACTCTTCAAAAATGATAGTACGACTCGACGAAAGGAAGAGTTTAAGACTTATTTCCTTAGTCAAGCAGGAAACTTTCTGGCAGAAGGATTTCTGAGAGATGCCAGGGCCTACAACACCGCGTGGGGTTTTTCTTCCGTCAATACTGTGCGCCCACCCAGGACATGGCATACATGTGGGCTCCAAGGAGGTGTACGCACACTCTCCAGTCAATCGAGCGCAGAGACTGATGCAAGGCTCAATCCGTGAGCCATGACATCATGAACTGAGCTGAAACCAAGAGTCAGACGCTTAACTTCCTGAGCCACCCAGGCGCCCCAGAGGTTTTTTTCGCTATAGGACAAATGGAATAAAGTTTCACTTAACTGAAATTCCAAATAAAGAGTGGTTGACTTCGGCAATTCTAGAAAATCTGTGTATAAACAGGTGACATTCTTCAAGGTCCTTCATAAATTAACCCTTTACAAATCAATGGGAATTTTGCCACAGAACTGAACACGTTCCTTGAAATCTGACTTGACAAGGTGAACCCACAGAAGCCTTTCTGACCCTTGATGTAGAACTGTGCAAACCCATTTCCATGTGGAGATATTGTTCCAATAAATTCATTGGAAACTTTTCTGGAGATGTGTGACACTTGGAAAGGCTGGCAGATGAGCTGAGCAGCTTCGAAATATCAAAAAACAGTAACTAAAAGGGAGGTCTGAATCCATGAAATATACGCAGATACTAGGCTATTATAGCATTTCATACCCGAAAACATATAAAAAACTAACAAGATAAAACTTACCAAAACTTGTGCATTGAAACAGACAATACCCACAAGATGCCATTTGCAGTCAAGAGAAAGGCAAACAAAAGTGGAAATTCAGGATTAAGTCCTAATCGCATAAAATGAGCTGTAGCAGACGCTGTCCTCTGGGGAAAGTGTGCACCACCTCCTGTTGCTATTGAGGTCACGTCAAGTGTTGCACGAATCTGCTAATCAGCTCTTGGTAAGCCCTTCATTTCTCCAGTAAATCAAGCACCACAGGAAACGTGATATCTCATGGTTCCTGGGTAATTGTCACCGTGTTAAGCGTAATACCATGAACCATGGATTACACCCTGGGACCCGTCTGATGTGTCCGTAAGGATGCTGGACGTGCTCCCGAGATGCAGAGAAGAATCATGTTATGACAAGAAAAGGCTGAATGGCCTGACATGTACTGAGGCCCACAGCTGCAGCTGCCAGCCGGCCAGCGTGAAAGAAAGGGAAATTCTCGAAGCTCTCGCTGCGGCTATCCCAGCACCTGAAAAACCTGGGGCTTTTTGTGAGACATCTTTTTGTCTCATGTTGAAGATGTGGCATCTCTATGGGGGTACTAATGTTATGAGACGGGCACACGTGCAATCTCGACTCAAACGGAAAGACAAGTCCTGACATCACAAGTTAAGGCAGAAGGAAGGGAATGACCAAAAACTGGAATATTTCAATGCAGGCACAGGATAGCTTGGTGATTTTAGAAAGGGGTTTGGCTTTTAGAATGGTCAAGACGGATAGGAAGAGCAGCTTCTACCACGAAGAGGAAGTACACGGTTTCCCAGACGCCCAAGAGGTGATTGCAGAGAAGAAGGAACTACAATCCACCACATGTCAACCACTCCAACACAAACAGTGAAAAACCCAAGAAAATCAGTTGAGGAGACCATGGCTGCCTGCACAGGTTTTTCATGCAGAAGGAGGTGCCCTGTCGGGGGGAAATTGCCACAAAGGACATTTATTCACGAAAAAGACAAGTGAGCACAATGATGTTGGGTAGGAAGGGGTGAAGCAGCTACCGTCTGAGCGGACACAGGCTGGGTATGATCAGGGCGACTGGCCCTGTGTAGGAAGCTCACCCCAGGGTCCTGAAGGCAACAAGTGCCAGTGGCCAGTGGTCTGGCTGCACAACCAGAGCCCTTTCCCTGGACCAGTTCCATCCCGGCTCTGTCCCTCAACTCAGGAAGTACGCTGAAAGCAAGGGACTGTCCTTTAAATTTCCACTGACACTGGACAATGTCCTGGCCACCCAGAACCCCACGGGTCACCATCAAACGTGTCTTGGCAGCTCACTCGCTCTGGAGGGCAGCAAGTCTAAGTACACCAGCGGAGAAGGGGCCACGAGGACATGTGAAGCTCATGACAAATGCCATTTACAAGAAGGACGGTCATTGCTACCAAAGAGAACAACCTCAGATGAAATATATGAAAGGAAGATTCCGAGGGATGTTTTTATAAACTCCGTCAAGGCCAACACAATAAAGAAATCCCTGCTACAGAAAACTGTCCAAATGACGTGGTCACAGGACCTATGTCACAGCCTATCTGGAAACTCAAGAATGAGACTCTGATTATGGTAAAAAAAAAAAAAAATACGAAAAAGGTTTGGGGGATGCAGAGATTCAAAATGTGTATCCTAAAGAAGGTCGAGTGCAGAGAAAAACCCAGAGGATGTCACAGAAGACAGCACAGAGAGGAGATCTGGTGAAAAACCCAGAGGTCGAGGAAAGCTGAATGGAAGTGCCATCGCTGGAAAGCCTGCTGCCACCAGATGTGATCCGGCAGAGTCTCAGCTACTCTCCCACATGGACCATTCCATGACAAGGGCGCTGGGACTAAAGCCAGCCAGCCGTCTATGGAGACTTGAGCCAGGAAGGCCCTCCTGAAAAGTTGCAAAGACATTGCCCGCATCCACCACATACAGCCAGGCCCCGAGACCCAAAATTGCCCCATCCAGCGGGTCCTCCCCACCCCATGCAGGTCTGCAC
The DNA here is from genome assembly GCF_018350195.1 of Panthera tigris. Classification (NCBI taxonomy): domain Eukaryota; kingdom Metazoa; phylum Chordata; class Mammalia; order Carnivora; family Felidae; genus Panthera; species Panthera tigris. Next base: position 19,275,559 of record NC_056670.1, on the reverse strand, counting down.
ATCAGGACATTTGTGAGACCCACCCTCACTTTCCAGACAGCAAATCCTTACCAAGGAGCTCAGTGAATCTCTTCACCTGCCATGCACACGTCTGTGCGTGAAAATCGAGGGAGCATGCAGCCAGTCCACCCGAGACGCACGTGTGTCACTACCACCTAAGGGTTTTTCAGCAGGAACATCGTGTGTGAGACTTTTGTGCACTTGGACAACCTACCCACACACGGACATAAGGGACATAAGATCTGATATAAAACGAATAATGTGTTTTCCATAAGTAGTCTTTCAAAAAATGACATTACCTTGTAGCCTGCCTGTCTCTGTACCTGCCTGGAGAAAATGCCTCTCAGCCTACTCTCACAGGCCTTTTTTGTAATGCAACAATGTGTTCGGACTCTATTAGGAATATGGCTGTAAAATGCAGGCTAGAAAAGCCTTATAACAATTCATTCACCCCTGTATCTCCTAGGCCATGAGGTAGCAAGCGTACTGATTACATTAAGCAATCATGAAGTAGTCACTCTTCAATGTTAATGCATGGTTACGCATGTAACAATGTAAATATACAGGAATCTTTCTAATTCCTCCATTTCTGATGACTAGTTCTGGAGATACACTTAAAAACAGCTTAGTGTGTAACCTAAGCCAACACTGATGCGAGTTCTGGTAGAAAATTTATCCTAGAAACAAAACGGAGAAAAAACTTAGGTATGAATACAGCACAGAGCTGTGAACCTGTTTTCTATGTAACTGTTTCCATAGCTTCCTCGACTCGGAGAATATGGTATATATGACATAAAACATACAAATGTTAATGAAATTTTTGTGTTTCTACTAAGGTTTCTGGACAACAGGAGAGTTTGAACACTTAAGATTTCTGGTGAGGAAGTTATACATGGATTTTCAATTGTGGGCAGGATTTAAAACCGAGAACCAAGTTTTTCTAGGATCAGTTGTAGTCATCCGTGGGGAAAAATGGAGAAAGCACTACCATCGTCAACAGAAAAAAGTAAAATAGAATTTTTTTATTTTAATTTTTTAAATGTTATTCTTTATTTCTTAGAGACAGAGACAAAGAGCAGCAAGGGAGGGGCGGAGTGAGAAGGAGACAAGGAATTCAAAGCAGACTCCAGGCTCTGTGTTGTTAGCACAGAGCCAGACTCGGGGGTTACCTCGCCAACACAAAGTTCATGACCCGAGCTGAAGTTGGCTGTTTAACCGACTGAGCCACCCAGGAACAGAATAGGAGTAATTTGGAGGTTCCTTGTACACAAAGCAAACCTGTTTCCCCAAAAGAGTTAGTTACTAAGTTGCTCAGCAAAAGCCAGCACAAAGGGCCAACAGGAAGGAAGGCCGTCTTCTCAGAGATCGTGGCGTATTGTACACGGATGGGGCAGGATGTCGGCATCTCTGCACAGCGGGAGGCGCTCCCAACACAGCCAAGCTGCTGAGAGGCGAGTGGGGCAGGTGCAGGGAGGACTGCAGGACTCGGTCCCTCCACGAGTCCACCCAAGTGAAGACAGGGTACAGATCTCCAGGGACCTCACACATGGCCTCTGAGACATGCAAGCTCCATGACAGAGTACCCAGGGACCAGCAGGGAGAGGGAAGAGCAGGAAAGAGGCAAAGCCATCTCCCTGGCTTCTGACCACCGGACCAGGTAGCAAGCTGCTACGTTCACAAGAGGAGGCAGAGATGTTTGCAGATTTGTGGCCCATGTGGAACTCAAAGAGCCGACAACCCACCCAGATGGAGCTTCACTATGAGGCGGTCGGAAAGGTGTCCAAGAGACAGAGGGGAGTGGATGAAGAAGAATTCAGGGCAGCCGAACCTCCCAAGAAGAATCTCCTCCCCGATTCTGAGTGACTCAGACTCGTGACAAAATCAGCCATCCTGCAGCAGCACTGTGCACACGTCCCCCCTATTCCACCAAACCACACACTCCCATGCCCTTCTATTGCTCTCCGTATAACCACATACGTCTTTGGGTGAGGTACCTGCAGCACATAGTGTTCAGCACCTAGAACAGTACCTGCCATGCACTCAATAAACAGGTGAACACTTTAGTGTACGCCTTGTACTCACCCAGGTAACTATTACACACATTGCTTTTCAATATTACGTAGTTCTGTGTAGGGTATAAAGACACAAACTGTCCTGTGCTTTATGTGATGGGTGATATGAGGCGGTTGTACCTGTTGCCTAAAGCACGAATCTTATAGCTCAACCCACACAATAGGAGCCACACTACCCAATGGCGCCTACCCTGCTTCCAGTCGTGTCACCCCCCCAACACACTATCCACACAGTAACAGCACCAGCTTTCAAAAATTTTAACATCATGTCAGTCCTTTCCCCTGAGGACACAATGACCCAAGGCCCTTCTCTGAATACCAAATTCCTTACGGGGAAGTTTCTGCCCAACACCAGCGGCCTGGTGCCTCACTTGACTCCACTTCCCCTTCCATAGCTTAAAACAAAGCCACGTTTCTCCTTGATTCTGGCTTTTGGCCCCAGAGACTGCTTGGAGAATGTTCTGTTAGACTCAGATGCTGATGGACCTCTCCAGAAAAAGCCTTTCCTGAACGGCAGTGCGCAAGTAAGCAATTCCTCCTAACTGCATCATTCTCTCAGATAAACTCAGATGTGCCTCCACCTTCGACTCCGAGGAACACAGATGCCAGATCCCAACTACCACAATGGTGCAGGGTCATAAAGGGGCTCAACAAGGGTGCCTAGTTGTGTCTGTGCAGATGATGCAGGTGCACCAACCCAGAAACCCTTGTTGTCGGGGTTGCACTGTACAGTTGAGGGGCAATTCATCCCGATTCTGCTTCAGTTTCTGGGTCTCCCTTCCTCTGCCCTTTTGTCCGTACTTCCTCTCTCTCAAAAGTAAATAAATATTACCAAAAAAATTTTTAAAAAGCCAAAACTGATCAAACACTCACAGAATAAGTGTCACCCCATCCACCTCCTCGTCCTGCTTTGCCACATCCAGCCCGTCACTGCAATGCTTGCCCTGGGCAAGCACATGAAAGGGGAGGAAGGCAGCGGCGGTGGGGTGGGGGGGCCTGAGACACAACATCACCACTCAATGGACGCTGGCTGAGGATGAGCAAACTGACCATTTTAGAACGACGGGTACTAGGCAAGGATTACAGGGTTTCGTTTTCTCCTGCAACAAATGCTGTTGAGCAAAATGTTTACTATGACTTCTCTTTCTTCCCCGCCTGCTCTTATACTTGTGAATATTCTGTCAGTCAACCTATCATGAACTGGGAAAGATGATTTCAATCTGAAGCATGTTGGAAGGCATCAAGGAGACACTGAGGTAGTCACAACTGGAAGGAATGAGACCCCAACAAAAGGGAAGCCCGCTGAGCCAACACTAATGTTCAGAGTCCTCTCTCTCCCTCAAGACATGTGAGGATTCTGAATTTCTTCAGGGATTTGAGGCAATATACCAATGAGCAGGAAAGGAAACAAAACAGACAAGCAGAAAATCACTGATAACCAACACTGTACAGCACAGGGAGGTACAGAAAATTACCCCGGCACTCGGCAAACACTGCCTGAGAAGCTGAGCCTTCAATAATCTCATTGTGCTGCGGAGAAAATACCTGGGCTTTTGGACCAAGCCCCAAAGAGGGGTCCTGGAAGACACTCCAGGCCTCGAGATGGACATCCTGGAGGACTACACGGGGGTGGTGAACATTTTGAGCCCCGCTCACACTGAACCTTACAAAGACAGAGGACCGGTGACAAGTCATTCAGGCCTGACTGAGCTCAATAACCATCACACTCAGTGTGTGTGGGATGAAAGGCTGAAGAAAAGCAAGCACACGAAGAGCCTCTATGCTTCTCCATAATGTCCAACACAAAATTTAAAAAAGAAATTAAGAAAAGAAAAAGAATAAATGAAAAGAAATGAAAAAAAGAAACAAAAGAAAGAAAAGAAAAAAGAAAAGGGATGCCTGGGTGGCTCAGTCGGTTAATCATCCCACTTTGGTTCGGGTCATGATTTCACGGTTTTATGATTTGATTCCCGTGTCGGACTCTGTGCTGACATTGAAAAGCATGGAGCCTGCTTTGGATTCTGTGTCTCCCTGTTTGTCTCCATCTCCCATGCTCAAGATTTGTCTCTACCTCTCTCTCAAAATAAATAATATTAAAAAAATATATTTTAATAAAAAAGAAAAAAAAAAAAAAAACAGGGAAAGGCACGAGCCTAGCTCAGGTTACTCGTTTAGGTGACCAAAATTTGGTTTCGACCCAGGTTTGTGAGTGTGAGCCCTGTGTTGGTCTCTCTACTGATAGAATGGAGCCTCTCAAGAGTCTCTACGCTCCCCTCCCATCCTCTACCCCGACGCGTACTCTCACTCTCTTTCTGAAAAATAAATAAATAAACATTTTAAAAAACAAGGTTTTACATCATATAGACGAAAAGAAGAAAGAACAGAAAGAGACCAAAGGGAGACACACCGACTGGAAATACGGGATGCAAAGGTCAACTGTCCAACAAGCCTACTTGACAAATGGGAAATTTTCAGAGAATCAAAACAGATTCTAAACCTAAAAATTATCAGAGCTAAAACTAAGAACTCTAGGCGCCTGGATGGCTCATTTGGTTAAGCATCTGACTTCAGGTCAGGTCGTGATCTCGTGATTTGGGAGTTTGAGCCCCGCGTGGGACTCTGTGCTGAGTGCTCAGAGCCTAGAACTTGCTTCGGTATCTGTGTCTAGCTCTCTGTTCTTCCCTTGCTCAAATTCTGTCTTTCCAACATAAATAAGAGTAAAAAAAAATTTTTTTAGTAAGATTAAGAACTATGTGGGCTTAATATCAGACTAAACACAAGTGAAGAGAGCCACAGTGAACTGGAAGATAAGTATGTAAAAATTTATCTAGACCATACACAGAGAAAAAATCAATAGAGAAACCCAAAAGACACACAAAATATGGTTGAAGGGTCCAATGAGAACCTTCAAAGTAGAGGAAACACAGAATGGGGGTTACCAGATCCTACAAAGAATCAAAACTTTCCAAAACTCATAAAAGAACCATGACAATGACTCCACAAAGAATGCCTGAGGCAAAAAGATGTTAACAGTCATGAGAGGTAAAAGATACCGCCTTCCATGGGACAAGACTACCAGCTCATGTTTCCAGAAAGCAAATGAAGTCAGATGATGGATTGTCATCTAGAAATTGTTGAATGAAAATAACCACCAACCTGGAAGTCTTTACCTAATAAAAACCTTCAAAGTGAAGACAAGGTAAAGATATTTTCCAGGCAAAACAAAAGCAAAAAGAGAAAAAACAAACAAAAAACTAAGATTAGGAATCAACTACACAAACGAACTAAAAACAATATTAAAACACGTCGTTAAAGAAAAGAAACCTAGTCTCTGACAGATATAGGAAAAATCAAGGCTTCCAGAACAGCGTCCCAACAGAAAGGCTATGAGAACAAATCTTAACAATCATTAAAGACACAAAACAATGACAACTACGCCAAAATCTATCTAAAACTTTAAAATTTTACCGAAAAAAAGGTGAAAGTGTTCACCGTGGTTCAAATGTCAAAGGAAACAGCAGGGGCACCTGGTTAACTCAGTCAGTTGAATGTCCGACTTTGGCTCAGGTCACGATCTCACGGTTTGTGAGTTGGAACCCCGTGTCAGGTTCTGTGCTGATGGTTCAGAGCCTGGAACCTGCTTCAGATTCTGTGTCTCCATTTCTCTAGCCCCTCCCCCACTTTTTTATGTCTCTCTCAAAAAACCAATAAATATTAAAAAAAAAAAGAAAAGAAAAATGAGACGGCAGTGTCAAGGAAGCAGTCCAAGTCCTGAATCAGGCGGGGGTCAGTTTAAAATGCACCAGCCTCTAGAAATATATTCCAATTACCTACCAGATACGTGTACATTTCAAAAATCCCTCATATTTCTTTTTTTTAATATATGAAATTTATGGTCAAATTGATTTCCATACAACACCCCGTGCTCATCCCAAAAGGTGCCCTCCTCAATACCCATCACCCACCCTCCCTTCCCTCCCACCCCCCATCAACCCTCTGTTCTCATTTTTTAACAGTCTCTTATGCTTTGTCTTTCTCCCCCACTCTAACCTTTTTTTTTTTTTTTTCCTTTCCCTCCACCATGGGCTTCTGTTACGTTTCTCAGGATCCACATAAGAGTGAAACCATATGGTATCTGTCTTTCTCTGTATGGCTTATTTCACTTAGCATAACACTCTCCAGTTCCATCCACGTTGCTACAAAAGGCCATATTTCATTTTTTCTGATTGCCACGTAGTATTCCACGTGTGTATATAAACCACAATTTCTTTATCCATTCATCAGTTGATAAAAATCCCTTATATTTCTAATGGAAGGTCAGAGGCCAAAAGAACAAATAACAGGTGGGACCAGGAAGAAACTAGTAATATGGTAGGTGTAAACCAACATATCAGTCACACGTACTCAAATACTCCAAGCAAAAGATTGACTATCAAATTCATTAAAAGGAAACTAAGCATTCACTGGTCACAAAGTTACACCTTAAAACGAATGATCACTGACAGGTGGAAGTAAAAGATCGCCAGGCAAATCCTACCAAACAGAAAACTGATGTGGCCACTGGGACCCTCCAATAAAATAACCTCTATAGCAAAAAGCTCTACTAGAGAAAAAGAGGAACAATTTGCGATTAAAATTCCATCTTCCAAGAAAACAAGACTAATTTGCATATAACTGATAACGCAATGTCAAACTGCAGAAAAATTGACAAATATAGAAAAGGGCCACATCCATAAGCACGATGGGAGACTCGAAATAACATCTCTCAGTATCGGACAGAACTGACAACAACAGGAAAATCAAGGGAGTGGGACGGGGCTGTCCAAAATGCAGTCACGTACTTTATTATAAGTACTTGAAATGAGGCTCCTCCAAACTGCGATGTATAGAAAGTATAAAATGCACACCACATTTTAAAGAAAACATAAAAGAGAATGCAAAATCTTTCATTAGTTTTTTCTCACAGTAGCTAAACACTGTGATATGTTAGTAGTATTAAACTCATTCTCGTCTATTACTTACTTGATTTAAAGTTGTTACTAAAATCTGAATTCTGTCATTAACAAACTTCATCTAACCTATAAATATAGAAATACTGCATATCTTACCGATAAATATTTTTTTCACGTGACCAAAGAACAGTTCATGAAAACTCATATATGCTAGGACACTAGGAAAGTCATCTCATCTCAAAGGACTGAAATACTGCAGGGCATATTTAGGGCTTGCATTCAATGAAGAGTTCAATTTCCCCCAAAATTCATCACTTCCAAAGTGATGGTATGAAGACAGGGAGACTTCCGGTGATGACCAGTCATGGGCGGCTGAGAGAGCACTGTCACCCTTGCCACCACAGGAGGACATGGAGACGCAAGCTGTTGATGAACCAGGAAGCTGACTCTCACCTGACTCTGAATCTGCAGACGCCTTGACCTTGAGAACTTCCCAGTCTCCTCAACTATAAGAAAGAAGCTTCTTCTGCTTATTAGGCAGCCAGTCTATGGTATTTTGTTATAACCACACCAAAACACTGAGACAGATAACTTCATGGAATTAAGCTAGAAATCCGCACAGAGAGAACGAGAAAGTATCCCAAAATATCAAGGTGTTATGCTACTAAACATTGTGATGAATTAAGAAAAAAAAAATGCCACAATGAAAGTTAGAAAATAGTTTCACATAAAAGATAAACATTTGGCTTATCAAAACTTGTGAGATCAGTAAAAGCGTGCTTAAAGGGAGACTCATAGGGATAGCTCAGTCCCTCGGCAACCAACTATTGATTTTGGCTCAGGGCCTGATCCCATGGCCACAAGATCGAGCCCCGAGCAAGGTTCCTCACTGAGTGAGGAGCCTGCTTGAGATTCTCTCTCTCTCTGTCTCTCTCTCTCTCTCTCTCTCTCTCTCTCCCCCTCTGCCCCTCTGCCCTGCTCATGCTCTCATTCTAAAATGAATCAACACACCAATAAGCAAATACAATACACATACTGGAAAAGAACAAAGGCTAAAAATCAAATGAAGGATTTCTTTCTAGAACTACAAGAAAGGACAAAAATCACCACATAGATGGAACAATAAAAGGCAGAAATCCATGCAACAGAAAACAAAGAGTAGATGTCAGAAATCAAAAAAGCCAAAGTTGGTTGTCTGAGAAAGGGACAAAGCACGATTTACCTCTATCAAGGATTACTAAAGTAAATATCAAAACATATGCTGCAGATAAGAAGGATATTATAAACCAGTTTGCACTTTTTTCTTGGTAAGTTTGGGAAGTCTGAGCAAATTCTTCGAAAACAAAATGCCTTATCTAGAAAATAGAAGATATGGGAAATCGGAAAAATCTTGTTTCCACTTAAAAAAGCAATCTGCCATGAAATCCCTTCTCTCAAGGAAAACCTAACACCAGCAGGTTTGCCTATCACTTTTTCCCAAAAATAAAGAACATACAAAAAAATTCTTCTGGGAAAGCACAAGGAGTGCTCCTACCTACGTCGTTTTAGGAGGCCAGCAGGACCTTAACCTCAAACCCCAGGAAAGACAGCAAAATTGGGTGCAAGTGAACACCCACTACTCTCGAATACAGATGCAAGAATCCGAAGCACAATAGTTACAAATGGAATCCAATGAAAAGAGAATGGAATCCAATGAAAAGAGACAACAGGTTCTGCTTATTCTAGAAGGTCAAGAGTTGTTTTACGTTAAGCCAAAACATTAAAAAGAAAATCTCTTTTTGCAAAAGATGCACAAAACACTTCTCAGAAAATTTAGTCATTATTTCATTGATGATTTTTAAATCTTAGAAAATTAAAAATAGAGAATTTTCAAATTTTGATAGACCACTCTACCAGTAACGCCACTGGTGTCATATGTAGTGGTAAAATACTGAACTCTTTGGGTTCCTGAGTGGCCTATAGTTGGTGAAGCTTCCAGCTCTTGATTCAGCTCAGGCCATGATCTCACGGTTCATGGGTTTGAGCCCTGCATCAGACTCTCAGGTGAGAGTGTGGACTCTTCTTGGGAATCCTCTCTTTCCCCCCTCAGTCTCCTTCCCATGCATGTGCTCTAAATAAATAAATAAACAAACTTTAGAAAATATATACAAAAATAATGAAAACCTTCTCTCTACTATCTGGAAGGAGACAAGGACACCTACTCTCACCACTTCCTTTCAACACTGTACTGGAGGCCCTAGCCGGTTCAAGGCAAGAAAAGTGAAAACGGTCACACTACTGGAAAGAAACAAAAGAAACTTACGAAAGGCAACACTGGGAGAATGAAAGGCAGACATACACAAGAATATGAAAAATTCTGCCATTCACAGATATATTCCACACTCATAGAAAGACCTCTTTTGACAAAACACAAAACACACAAAACTATCACAAAGTGGCTTGCAAAAGGCAAATATTTGACAAAAGAAATATGCAAGTGGCTTAGAAGCACTTGCTTCCTGGGTCCCACGGGAGCAGCATGAATACTCCACACCTCCCAACACCTGAGCCCCAGCAAAGAGCAAACACAAGAGAAAAGGCAATACCAGGGATGAGCCACCGGGGAGCTCCCTCACTCTGTTGCTCGTGGGGAAAAGACACACGTGCCACCATTCATGACCTGCTCTTCCAAGGCAACCCAATACGATGCATGTGGATCTGCAGGCAGCCTCTGCACAAACCGGAACACCCACCGGAGAAAGAATAAACCGTTCCGTGCTCACTCACTAGGCCTTTGACAGCAAGGGAGGACGAGCAGAGCCACACAAGGAAAGCAGGTGCATTGCGCACACACAGCGCTCAAGGGTTAGCTCAACATGAAGCGAAGAACAAGCCAAAGCAATTGCCGGTGAAAGTCAAGACCGTGGTTACCTTTGGGGGACGTTCGGTGGGAGTCAGCAGGAGGTAGGAAGCACGGTAAGGTTCCAGTTCTTCACATCCAGGTGGTGGTTCCAAGAATGTGTTCGCTGAGTGAAAAATATGGAAGATCAGCTGAAAGTAGTGGCCTAGGATGTTCCAAACGTCCACCGCGTGCCACACAACTAGGCCGCTCTGTGCGGGCAGCTAACCCCCAAGAGAAGCAAGGAAGCCCCACCCATCTGAGTGCGGAGTCAGGAAAGAGCATCCAGACGCCAGAGGAGCTACCGCCACACCCTACTCGCCTCCAGCTGTTCATCTGGGGGAGTCCACATCACCTTCCTAAACATCATTGGCCACAAGACACTGAATGCAGAAGCAGCTGGAAGAATAAAGATCTTGCACTAAGCAAATGCCACGCTTCTACACAGTGTTGTTCTGAAAATGTACGGATTTTTTCCATGAAAGGTATGAGTACGTTAATAAGTACTAATTTATTGTCTTTAAGTGAATTCATCACATCTGAGATGCTCGGATTTGGTTTGGTTTCCTTAATGTTTGTTTTTGAGAGAGAGACGCAGGGCACGTGAAGGGGAGGGGCAGAGGGAGAGGGCCACAGAGAATCTGAGACAAGTCCAGGTTGGCAGCTGGCAGTACAGAGCCCGACATGGGGCTCTAAACCATCAACTGTGAGATCATCACCTGAGCCAGAGTAGGACCCTTAACACAGAGAGGCACCCAGGCGCCCGCTTCAATTCTCGGTTTAACCTCACCACAGTAGAGATCAAGAGACACAACCCCCACACTCGAAGGCTCTCTGGGGCCCTCAATAATCCCCTGATGCCCAAATGTCCCGACACCACCGAGTTTGAGAAACACTGACCCAGGGGAAAAAGGGCACTCTCCCCTTCTCCTCAACTTCCCAATTTCTATAGGGTTTCCCCAGCTCACCAAACTCTCTAGGGCCTGGCCCACAGGACTGGAGGGCCTAAGTCGACTTTTTTTCGTGAAAGCCGCCTCGGGGGACAGGACATGTGCAGCCTGTGCGGGGCCAAGTAACAGACAAGGCGGGACGGTCTGCGACAGCCTCGGCGTGGGCAGGCGGCACACTTCTCACACCACAGTAGCGGCTGAGGCAGGCACCGGGAGAACCTCCCAGAAGCAGCCTCTTGCAGTGAGAAGGGCCCTTACGGTCCCCCGAGCGTCCCACACACCGAACCCGCCGCCAGAAAGCGGCCACCACGACTGATGGGAGCCTGTGGGCATCCACATGGACAGTCTGTACTTTCTCCCGAGGGTGGCCAAATGCTGTCCCAGCATGAGTAGAACCAGGGGGCCCTGAGCCACCCGGCTTCTCATGGCTGGCATTGTGACGCCTGCGGGAGTCCTTGTGTCGAGGTGTTCTGCAGAACTCACCTGCCTCGATGGGGACGCCTTCTGAGAAGCAGGAGCCCCAAGGTGACATCCTCGTAGTTGGAAGTTATCTAGCAAGCGAGAAGAGCGACGTTCAGGGAGCACTTCTCTTGCCTTCTACAGCCTTCAGGAGCCTTCGCGAGCCTTCCTACTGCCTTCAGGAGCCCACTCTCCTCCCGCCCACCTCTCTGCCTGGCAAACGGGCTGTGGGGCCAGCAGACACAGAATCAGCTGCCTCAGGGCAGGAAGAACATCCAGTGGTAAGTTGCAACGATGGAGACTCATCAACAAACACCCGCCCGGACGCACTCTGGTACAACGTCAGAAGAGAACCCGATCTCAGCCGTGCTCCTTGGGCGTGGACACACGTCAGCAAAGTTTTGGGGTTTTAACAAAGGCCTCGCCTCAGAGGGCTGTACGAATACCTGCTCCTGGGAGAGACTTTGCAGCAGTGAGGGCAGGAATGTGTGTGACATCTCTGGAGCTTCCTCTCACGTTTGTTAAAACTGTCTAAAAAACTAGGCAAGAGGCCAAACACCCCCCCAAAAGATGCATGGGCGGGTTTCCATGCAATCACAACCCACATATGTGCTCTTTCCAAGCCTATTCCTCACCCCCTTCCTTGGCCACCGAGAGCGGCTCCAGAGCATGTACGAGCCCCGATGTTACTGATGGGCCAGGTTCGGGACACCCTGGGCTACGGTGGAGCCTCATTGTTCCTGATTGTCCATGTTTCCCAAAGAGCGAGTTCCCCCCCCCCCCTTGTCGCTTTTGGAAGACACACTGTGTCCCAAGCAAAGCAGCAGTGCTGACTGCCCACACATGGCACACTCTGACCCGTGTGAGGGGTCATCTCAGTGTGGATTTTAATTGTAGTCCTCTGATGAAGAGTGACTTTGAGCATCTTTTCCTTTTTCTTGTATTCAATATAATTTATTGTCAAATTGGTTTCCATTCAACACCCAGTACTCATCCCCACACATCCTCTCCTCAATGACCATCACCCGCTTTCCCCTCTCCCCCACCCCCCATCAAGCCTCAGCTTTTTCTCAGTATTTAAGACTCTCTTACAGTAAGACTCCTTCCCTCTCTGTAAATTTTTTCCCCCTTTCCCCTCTCCCCTGGTCTAAGTTTCTCAGCATCCAAATACGAATGAAAACATATTGTATCTGTCTTTGTCTTATTTCACTTGGCAGAACACCATCCAGTTCCATCCACTTTGCTACAAATTTCATTTTTATTGCCACGTATTAGTCAATTATGTTTGTAAACGACCATTTCTTCATCCATTCATCAGTTGAAGGCTATTTAGGTTCTTTCCATCATTTGTCTACTGTTGAAAATGCTGCTATAAACATTGGTGTGCCAGTCCCTTATGCACCAGCACTCCTGAGTCCCCTGTATTCTAGCAGTGCTTTTGCTGAGTCATAGGGTACATTTATTTTTAATTTTGTGAGGAATCTCCACAGTTTTCCAGAGAACCTTCACCAGTTTTCTTTCCCACCAACAATGCAAAAGGTTTCTTGTTTCTCCCCATCCTCTTCAGCATCTATAGTATCCTGATTTTTTCATTTCCCCCAGTCTGATGGGAAGTGCAATCTCTGTGTGGTTTTGATTTGTATTTCCGTGAAGAGTAGTGGTGTTGAGAGCAAGATGAGGAGCCTCTTGTCAGGTGTCTCTTGGCGATCTGTAGGTCTTCTTTAGAAGAGTGCCTATTCATATCTTCTGCCCAATTCATGACTGGATTGTTTTCAGATGTGGAGTTTGGTGAGTTCTTTATAGGTTTTTGGATAGTAGCCCTTGTCTGATAAGTCATTTGCAAATACACCCATTTCATCTGTTGCCTTTTTTGTGTTTATTGTTTTCTTTGGAGTGCAGAAGGTTTTTATCTTTATGAGGTCCGTATAGTTCATTTTTGCTTTTAATTCTCTTACCTTTGGAGATGTGTCATGTAAGAAATTGCCGCAGATGAGGTAAGAGAGGGTCTGTCTTTTCTCTTCTAGAGTTTTTACAGATTCCTGACTCACATTCAGGTCTTTATCCTTTTTAAGTTTATTTTGAGATATCTCTAAGGAATTGGTCTAGCTTCTTTTTTCTACATGTTGTTACCAGTTCTCCCAACAACATTTGTTAAAGAATCTGTTTTTTTCCCATTGGATACTGTTTCCTGCTTTGTGGAAGATTAGTGAGCCATATATATTTGGGTCTGATTCTGGGTTCTATATTTTATTCCATTGGCCTGTGTGTCTGTGTGCCCATACCGTACTGTCTTAATTACAGGTTTGTAGCAGAAGCTAAATTCTGAGATTGTGATGCATCGTGTTTTGGTTTTAGACTTCAATAATACTTTGGATATTCGGGGTCCTTTGTGATTCCACATAAATGTTAGGATTGTTTGTTCTAGCTTTAAAATAATGCTGACACAATGTTGATGTGGATTGCAGTGAATATGCCGATTGCTTTGGGTAGTATTGACATTTTAACAATAATTATTCTTCTAATCCACGAACATGGAAGATTTTCCCATTTCTTTGTGTCTTCTTCAATTTCCTTCATAACCATTCTATAGTTTTCAGCATAATTTTTTTATATCTTTGGATAGGTGTCTTTGTTATTTAGATTATACGTATTTTATGGTGCTGGCGCAATTGTGAATGTGATCAATTTCTTGATATCTCTCTGTTTTTCATTATTCGTGTATGAAAATGCAACGGGTTTCTGTACATTGATTTTGTACCCTGCGACTTTGCTGAATTCATGTTTCAGTTCTAGGAGATTTTTGTTGCGGTCTGTGAGGTTTTCCATGTAGAGTATCATGTGGTCTCTGAAGAGTGAAAGTTCGACTTCATCTTTGCCATTTTGATGCCATTTATTTCATTTTGTTGTATGAATTCTGGTTTCGGGAATTCCAAAACTACGTTCAACAACAGTGGTGAGAGTGGACATCTTTGTCATGTTCCTGATCTCAGGAGGAAAACTTTCATTTTTTTCCCCAGGAGGATGATACTAGCTATGGGCTTTTATCATCAATGGCTTTTATCATGTGTACTTATGTATGTTCCTTCTATTCCAACTTTCGTGAAAGTGTTTATTAAGAAAGTTTGCTGTGTTTTGTCAAATGCTTTTTCTGCCTGTATTGACAGAATCATGTGGTTCTTGTTCTTTTAGTAATGTGATATATCATATTGATTGATTTGCAAATATTGAACCAGCCCTATAGCCCAGGAAGGAATCCCATTTGACCATGGTGAATATTGTCATATGCTGTGTGTTTGATTTGCCAGTATCTTCTTGAGAATTTTTGCATCCTTATTCATCAGGCATATTGTTCTGTAGTCTTTTTTTTCTTGGTCTCTGGTTTCGGAGTCAAGGTAAAGCTGTCTTCGTAGAATGAGTCTGGAAGTTTTCCTTTCATTTCTATTCTCTAGAACACATTGAGTAAGAAAAGTATTAACTCTGCTTTAGCTATCTGGTGGTGTTCCCCAAGGAAGAATGTGGTCCAGAAAATGAGGTAAAATGACTAGGACAACTCCCTGGAAAGATGATCGTCCCAGGAATAAGATACAGATAGATAAGAAACACAAAAGAGTGGGGCAAAGGAAAGCTTCTGTCGTCTACAGTGGGAACCCAAAAGCAAGATGCCCGAGTTCTTACTTCAGAAAGAGAGGGAAAGCTTCTGGAGTTCACTGTTTTCCCTTGCCATCCTGTCAGTGGATAGAGAAGACAGTGATTCCAAGGTAACAGGCTTGTGTTGCAGGCGAAAGTTCAAATGTTTAGAACAGGGCTGGGGTGCTGTAATTCTTGAAAGGTCTCTTTCTGTGCTAAGCAGGTCCTCGAGAATCCTGCCCATGGTGAACCAACTGCTCTTCAGAATGAAATCTTTAATGGCCAGGGAGGGAAACAAGTTGGCTAGCCATTATTTCTTATACCAGCCAACCAAACACCATGTACTCTCAGGAAGGCAATCCTTCCTTTGGGATCTCAGAAACTGCTCTTGTTTAGCACAGACCAGATTCAGAGCTGGTTAGGAGTGGCCAGCACACACTATGTGGGGGACAGCCTCATTGTCCTTGCCTGAGACCCAATACAGGGTTATCCCTATGGTCAGGATAATCAGAATGGCTAGAAACAGAGCAAAAGTGTTTCAGTTCACCACATTATGGAATCAAGCTGAGACGGAAATATCTACCTCCACATGCTTCTTATCCCAGAAGAGAGGATAGCTCCCTCCCAATATCGGTGACGCTGACTCCACATAGGCATTCCTCCTGGGCAATTTGAAATGCCCTGGGCTTAACTTTGTCCACAGAGTACAGAAAGTCAATTGTTGAGGGATCCTGTGGCCGAAGGGACCCCGCAGTGACAAGAATATAGCCTGACACTCCAGTTAAAAGTAGAAAAAATGGTTCTGAGACACTGTCCTGAGTGGACACCAGGGAGAACTTTTTTGGAAAAGAGCAACAGGATGGAGGATACAGAGAAGACCAAAGTTCTTTCTTACTTAACACGAGAGAATGCGATAGAGCAATGAATGAAGCAACGAACGAGCACAGTATCCTGACAGAATGGTTGCCTCAGGAGTAAGAACCATGTATGGGCTAGTACCAAGGGAGACTTCCTGCACTGTTTCTTCAGACAGGGGTGGAAATTTTCTGGCATTGGCTTTTGTTGCCCTGTCCTTTGAAGCCAGTAGTGACACCTAGTTACCAGCTTTTGGCTCAGGTATTTGGAGAGTGGCTCTGCTGTAGCAGTGCTTTAGTGGGCGGTGTCCGGCATGTGGCACATCCTGAAGAATATTGCCAATGGATGAAGAGTCTGTTCTGCATGGTGAAGGCATCTGTAGCCACCAATGGTTGGTGTTCTGTTGTCAAACTGATGAAGAGTGGCGGTGATGGTTGGGGTGGTCCATAGCCCAAGACAAAGAAAGATTTCCTTAAGACAACTTTCATAAAAAGAAGGTGATTTTATTAAATGATGGGGACAGAACCCACATGCAGGAAGAACTGCACTGGGGTCCTGAAGGGTAACTCATTATTACACACCATCAGGATGGCAGGGCATCAGGGATAGGGTAAGTCTCTAAGCAGTGTTGGAAGCAAGTTTTCAGCACCTTGAGGGGCTAAGTGTGGCTAGGGAAATGCCACTTAATAAAACCCAAGTCATGAGATCCATTGAATGTATATCGGGGGTGCTTAAGCTTGGAGTAAGACTGCCAGCTTATATCTTGGGCCATTTGAATTAATAGAAGTTGACCTGCAGGGCCCTCGTTGTTGGGATAATGTTACGCTAAGGTTGTCTTTTGACCCTAGCAAAGTGTCATCACCATCATTGAGCAGCTGAGCTTCTAGAAGGAGCTCACTCTGTCCGTTTCAGGGACTTGTCAGTGGGCTATAGGCAGTAAGGGAATTTCATTTGCATTTGCTGTATCACACCTTACCATGGCAAGTGCTTAAGCCCCTTTTCCCTCTACTTGGGTTGTCAAGAGTGTCCACAGAAAAACAATAATATCCCCCCCGGGGTGGGAAGAGGGGCTAGCTTGTGCTTTATCCCTCAGTCTGCCTTATGCTCCCTCATCATATCCTCACTGAATAACGTCAACCCTGAAACCTTGAAGACTGATGAAGGTAGAAGGTTTCATCTTCTGTAGCTTCGTTGTACTGGGTAGAGGCGTAAGTCGTCCTAACCTATATGGATCCTTATTGGTTTCTTAAGCAACATGTAAAAGAGTTACAAAAGGCAGGGGCAGCTGAATTCAAAGTGGGCTTTCTTGAGTAGAAAGTCTCATCGTTTGGCAAGTAATTGTAGTGATGGAGTCGGCACCAGGCAGATAGGCATGGGAGAACCCTGCAAAGCCTAGTTAGAAAAACAAGAGAGAAGCCCAAAGTCCTTTGGTAGTTGACAAACATGCTCAAGTCCAGGAGTGTAGCCAGTCACTAAAGGAAAGAGAGGCATTGTTTAAATCAGTTGAAGTATTCATGTCAGTCAGAAATCCAGAATTCTCTCGGTGGTAATCTAGAATGTATACACAATATTTTGTCAGATCAGATTCCAAACCCCGTGTCTACCAGTGCTGCCAGTGAGGTTTTTAGATGTGAGGTTTGAAGCATCCTCAGATGGAAGTGGGAACAGGCAGCAGGAATCCGATTGGTCTTTCCAGTTGGGAACTCAAATGTCTGCAGTGATCCTTCGAATGGCCCATCTGTAAGAAGGAAATGTTAGTATGAATTGAGAAAGGAAAGTGAAAAAGAAAGGTGGGACCACCCTAAGAGAGGTTTGAGGTCTCGTACAGGTTCCTCGGAATAATAAGGCACACTCGTTTGCCCACTGACTTCCTGTAAAGTGGGTAGAGGTTTTGTTTCGATACGGGAGCCCATGAAGATTGCCCCTCTAAATGATTGCAGTTGGAAGACATAATATTAAGGGCTTTTTAAGGGCTTTTTATTTCAGAGTTAAATCCCCTGTTGCATGAGATTCCATCCTTTGAATAAACCAGGTCTTGGGGGTTTATATGGGGTGAGTTTCGAGTAACTGTCAGATCAGGTGTAGGGAGGACATCGTTTGCATACTTAGAGATTTACAAATTAACTCAGCTACAAGTGAATACTAGAGCACTGTCCCTTGATAGGTATACAGTGAGAAAAGACTTTGCATACAGTTGTTGGGGAAACCCATCCCATTTTCAAGCTGTTTAAAGATTATACCCAGGGTGGGTCTTATTACTATGCCCACAGAACAACAAGGTTGTCCATACCTGTGGTACTGTGACAGGATCTCTCAAGGTTACTTCACGTGTAGTTTAGGCAAACATTTAAAGACACCTAGGATTTAACATCTGTAAATGTGCATTGCTGAAATGTAGATTTTCTCTCTAAAAACCCTCATTGCCCAAAAGTAGCCATCCAGACTAATTCATTTGCAAAACACCACTTGAAAAACTTGGCCTCATTTATTTCCATAAACTCTGCAAGAAGAGTCATTGATCCTAAGGATCTTTGAAAGTGTATTTTGCTGGAATCCCTTCTAAGGTATCTCCAGACTGAATTTTTATAGCCTATCCAGGCCAGAAAGTTTTCAAATTCTTGTATTTCTCCTAAAAGTGGTTTTTTTTGTGAGTTTCCTACAAGACCAAAAAGGTTTTGTGAGAGAAGAACAATACCCCAAGTGTTAAAGTCTCAGAAATAGTGTTAGAGATCTGATGAGACTTCAGGATGACGCAACTGACAGGGGCATTCGGTTCTTTCTGTGGCATATAACACTGTGATACAAAGAATATCAAGTGAAGACCTTAGAGCAGAACCAATTAAAACTTGAGCATTGCCTGTCTTTGAGCAGTTACAGCATTAACCCAAGCAAGAGAACCTAAGGTTTACCATTGACCACGCTTCTCCAAGCAACTTAGCATACATGCCACATAAAAAGGCCTAATTGGTCAAAAAGACTTCATTTACAATTGAATTCTTGGGAAAGTTCGTTCAAGCCTTAGGAAGTGATAGAGCACATCCTAGATAGAATTACAGATCATTTCCAATGTGAAACTTTAAATTATTGGGGCACTGGGGTGGCTCTGTTGGTTAGACGTCTGACTGCAGCTCGGGTCATAATCTCGTGGTTTGTGAATTCCAGGCCCACGTCACACTCCTGTGCTGACAGCTTGGAGCCTGGAGCCTGGTTCAGATTCTGTGCCTCCCTATCTGCCCTTCCCCTGCTCATGTTCTATCTCTCTGAATTTCAAAAATAAATGATAAAAAATAAAATTTAAGTTGATATTTAACCGAGATGGCAAGACGAGATTCCAAAGGCAAATAGGGAACATTTTATAGTTGTTAGCAAAACCTAACTCCTTTACCATTGAGAAGTTTTCAGTTTAAGTCATCAGACTTGACAAAGAACATATCCAAAGCTTTGCTTTTCCTGGCATACAAAAGACAAAGAAAAAAACAAAACAAAAAACTTCGTTTACATTTTCTTATGAAGAGCAGATCAACAATCCAAGAAAACTTTGTCTTTCCAAAACATAAGAAAACAGGATTTTAAACTTATATCAGTGTAGTAAAATCCGTAGACGGCAAACTTAGTCCATCTTTACCACCCATAAAATTCCTTTCCAAAGATTTCCCTTCATGAACCTGGTACAACTTTCCTTTGCCTTCAGGTTTTGTCCCAAGTCATTTCTTTCCAAACAACCCATTTAACCCAATTTTCTTTCTTTTATACCCTCAACAAAAAATGTATTGCCATTCTTTGTATCTTTCTTACAACCTCCTATTTTCCAACAAAACTGCTTTCCTTATTTCCATCAGTCTTAAGAACACTTAGCAGAATTTTAACTTTTAGAACCTTAGTCTCCAATGAAAACTTAATAAGCAGTTGAGAACTCTTTGCACCAGAATTCTTTAGATGGCTAATTCATGAGTCAGTTAAGCACAAAGCATGTTTTCAAATAGGTCCAAATAGCCTTAGTTCCTATGCATTAAGGAGTTCCTCTGCATAAGTTCCTGTGCATTAAAAGCACAGAGGCGACTGGGTGACTCAGTCGTTAAGTGTCCGACTGCGGCTCGGGTCACGATCTAGCCGTTCATGGGTTCAAGCCCTACGTCGGGCTCTGTGTTGACTGCTCAGAGCCTGGAGGCTGCTTCGGTTTTATGTCTCCTTCTCACTCTGCACCTCCCCCACTCACACTCTGTTTCTCTGTCTTTTCTCTCTTCAAAAAGGATAAACATAAAAAGTAGAAAAGAAAGAAGTTAAAAGACCACTTCTATGTCCAATAATGAAAGAATTCCCCTGCAATCTCTTTGGAAAGGACATAGATGTCCCATGAACGTCTTGTCATTCACCGTGTAAACTTAAAAGCACAAGTCTAAAATAGTCTCAGGTTTCCAAAGACTTTGAAAGTTATCTTCAGAATTACCCAAGTAATTAACCATTTAAGACAGTTGAAAGTAACCATTATTTCAAGTCCTCATTTGGTGACAAATTGCAATCGAGATCCATTGAGCATAGTTGACCTTTCATAAAGATTGATAGAATAAATTTTCACACTGAATGCTGATAACTCTAAAGACAAGTCTATCTTAATGAAACCAGCAAACTTCATTTAGCTGAAACACGGAATTGGTTCACCTACACCCACAGAAAAGACCTACACTCATTTGTTCCACCGTTCAGTTTTTACCAGAGATGTCAGTGGGCTCCAAGAACCTGAAGTGCGTGGTGCAAGGGAATGCTCTTTTTCCCTTGATATTTAGCGTGGGAAGAGGGGCCGATGGTGCCTAAGGCACTGAGGGTGGTAAGGGAACCAGTTCCATAGGCCCCACACAAGCTGGTGCAGAAACAGGAGGAAGGGGATGGGAAAGGCAGAAGATTTGGGGTGCCAGCAGAAGGCAGAGAAGGAAAATTTCCCGGGTCTAATCTTGTCAGCTGGGACAGAAGAGCTGACACCATGTCTTTTGTTCCACCAAAGTGGAATAAGGCAGTTCAAGTCAGGCCGGAAAAGACAGGGAATTTCCCCGAAATTAGTGGATTTTCAGCAGCTGCCTGGGAAATTTCCTTAAAAGTCTCCATCTTGAGGTAACCTGAGCACAGTTGTCTCCAGTTATAGCCCCTAACTCACGAAAGGAATGAGGGAGAGGCCCTCATATCTATCATGCAGAGAGGAAGCGTCCGTGTTACCCTTTCAAGGATTGCCTCTCTTACCTTCAGTGACTGAGTTCTGAGTTCTCTCAGGAGGAGGCCTATTTAGACAAATTTCATCCAACATATCAAGGGGGAGCTCACTTGCTTAGCTACTGACCAAACACATTCTGCAAGAAGCCCCTGTGTCCCATTAGCCACCAAGGGCTGGACCTAGGGCAACAGCCGTCCATTTGCCCTGTTTAGTAAAGCCATGCAGTGTTACAGGATCAGTCCTTTCCACATTTTGCAAACCCAACTGTTTCCAGTGGGTTCAAAAGGCATCCTAAGGGAGAATCCTTGCGGACCAAAGAGGAACCCCCATGTTCCACCTCGAGAGAAAAGGGGAGAGAGAAGGTCCATTACCCTTAGAATCCATCCCGACTCCCCAGTAGCATCCCCCACACAGAATATGTCAGGGGTTCCCGAAGTGTCAAAGCGACCCGAGACATCCCTTGAACAAAATCACTATGACTGCCAACCAGGTGGCGAAGGGCTCCTGAAGGAGGGATGCTAGCCTCCCCACCCCCCACCGGCTTCCCCATTGCATTCTAGACAACAGATGGGTGCCTGACTTACAGACCCGCGTCTCCTTTGCTGAGAAGGCAGAGAAGTAACTGCCATTTTCAACCCATGGAAATACTAGAAGAGTTTGACAAGGGGAAATGACCCAATTTTAAGTAGTAGTTAATAGAGGACATTGAGGGAAAACAGAAAAGAGAGAAATCCATCATGATATAAGTGACATTCTGACCCGCGTAGTCTTCACAGCGAACCTCCCTAGGAAATGGCGCCCTGTTGGGTTTTAATTCAGTCAGGTACTGGTTTCGGTCAGCTCTCAGTGGAGATCTGGCATGCAGAAGAGGCTACCCCAGAGATATGGAGGGGGTCACATTAGATCAGTGAGGAGGAATCCTCACACACGGGAGTCTTAAGATTGGCAGACATGGTAGTCACTTAAGTGGCTGTCCACTGCCCAAGACAGACAACTTTAGACACGGAAAGGAATAAAGAGAGGGCGTCAAGTTTCTGCATCTCACTGCCATTCTGGCCAAGGTCCTAACTTCCAACCAAAAGGCAGGCTTTCTCCTCCCCGTAGAGTCGCCGCAGCCTAGAGGATTGCAGCCAGAGCAATCCCCGCAAAAGTGTTCCCTATATAAGACCCTACTTCTCAAAAATCCTCTGAAATGAGAGTAAATGAAAGAGAAAACATACCAAATTGACACTGAAGCACAGAGTCAAGGTGAGAAGATTCGAAGCCCCACATTCGGACACCAAAATGCTGATATTTGGGGATGATGGTGGACTGGTCCACAGCTGATGACCAACACAGAATTCTGGAAGACGTCTTTGGTGAAAAAGGTGGCTTTCTTAATGCCTGGAAGAGCTGTGCTGGGGCCCTACAGCTAACTCATCATTATATTCCTTCAGGTTGGCAGGAGGTCAGGGATAGAATAAGAAATTTTGGAAGCAAGGTTTCCTGCACCTTCAGGGCATAACTCTTGGGAAACACTATTAACCCTTAATGAAACGTGTCATGAGACCCTTTAGATGTAGATCAGGGACCGTAAGTTGGATCCCGTGTCCCAAGTTGATTGCCCGTGTATATCGGGGAAACTGAGGGAAAGGAAGTGGACTTACAAGGTCCTGGATGTTGGGGTAATGTTAGGCTACAGTTCTCTTTTGCCCCCATCAAAGTGCCATTATCTAGGCAGCTGAGCTCTTGGAGGTCACTGTGCTGGTTTCAAGGTGTTGTCAAAGGCCTAAAGGCATAAGGAATTTAATTTTTCCCGTGCCTTTGTTTCCGACATTAGCACGGCAAGGGCTTAAGCCCCTGTTCTTGGGTAGCAGGGGTGTCCAAGGGATATTCCTCAGATCCCCCATGGGGTGGCAGGGGGCGGCTAACTTGCGGTTTACTCTCAGTCGGGCTCATGCTCCATAACTCTTACCATGCCAACTGCCGCCTTTTAAGCACCAAGTGATAAGTGAAAGGGGGTCAATGGATCTTTTTGTAAATCAGCAAATGGTTGCTTTCAGGTAGCATGGTAGCAGAATGGGAGCTCTCCACCATTCCCTGGGTTTACACTGAGTTATGGACAAGCCCAATGTGCCTGGTGGGAACCAATAAAGACAGAAAATCAGCAAGTGTTGGGGTGCCTGGGTAGCTCAGTGGGTTAAGCGGCTGACTCTTGATTTCGGGTCAGGTCATGATCTCAAGGTCATGAATTGAAGCCCTGCATCTGGCTTTGAACTCATGGCATGAAGCCTGCTTTGGATCCTCTCACCCTCTTTCTGCCCCAACCTTGATCAATATCTTAGGAAATTACAAGACAGAGGCAATGTTAACAGTCTAATCTCCAGAAAACTACTCAATTTCCTGATGGGCCTGTATCACTCACCTCTCCATAGTGATGGGGGGGGGGGAATAAAGGCAAGAAGGAAATGTCAGATCAAATAGGATTACCTAGGGTGCCTTGGTGGCTCAGTGGGTTAAACTTCCGACTTTGGCCCAGCTCATGATCTCAGGGTTCCTGAGTTCCAGCCCCATGTCGGGTTCTGTGCTAACACCTCAGAGCCTGAAGACTGCTTCGCATGCTGTCGCTCTCTCTCTCTGTGTCCCTCCCAGACTCATTCTCTCCTCCTCTCTGTCTCTCTCCCAAAAAGGAAATAAACATTCAAAACATTAAATTTGAATTTTTTTGTAATCTGTAGTAGTTGACCATTATTTGAAGCTGGCAGAGGAAAATTGTTCTCCAAGATCTTCCTATCTTAATTGCTTTCCTAGAGGGAGAAATTACCTTAGTTTGACAAAAGCTCGGCTTCCATTGATCTGTGAGTCTTTAGCTGATGAATGTCTCCTTGGAAACTTGCCTTTAGACTTTACCTTCCCCAAACCCCTAGGGTATAACCAGACTTCATAAGCCCAGTGCAGGCAGCTCTTCCTGCCCACAGGTCCTATTCCACTGCTTTAATAAAATCACCTCTGTGCACCAAAGAAGTCTTCAAGAATGCTTCTCCGGGACGTCAGCTCTTAACCACACAAACCACACCATCACCCCGCAAAATTTTATCACGCTATACCTGAGATCCCTTCTGCAAGCTCTGTACATTCTTACCTCAGGTCAAGAAGTCTTTTGGCCTTCACCTGTCTTCCAGCTCTTTCCTTCAATGTATAAAGGCAGGGGTAATTAGGTGATGGTGTTGCCTCGGAGCTAACACTTACATGAGTGGAACCGGGCTCTGGTCTTGTCCACTTTGATCCTTTTCTTGGCCGACCAGCTCTGAGATTGCAATGTGCAAAGGCAACACTTCAGCTATTAGGAGTGCAGGCATTTCAGGCAGCAGGGGGAAGGTGTCAGCAAGGTGACCATTGGCATGCCTACCACAGCCTACCAAGCACCAGGTTCTCAATAAGATGATAATGCTCCCTCAGTGATATTAGAAAGAGATTTGTCCAGGTGGGACAAAGGTGTGGGAGCTTGCTGCCAACTGCTGGGATATTGCTGTCTGGGTGGCAGCTGCATTGCTCCTGACTCCTTCCTGCTGATATATTCATTTTGCCCTAGAAGGAAGGCAGGCTGCTTTTCACCCGGCCTTCTGTCCGCAGGCAAACCTCTTGTGCTCAATGCTTTCCAACGCACTGGGGTACCTGCTTCCTGTTGCCGGTGTAAGTTTTCCAGGGAAGCCCATGAAGCACTAATTTTCCAAGCTTTCCCACATCCAGGGAACCTGATATAAAAAAGTTGACAATTAAAAGTCAGAAGGGTGGCTTCCAGACTCCTGCTACCAAACACCACAAGGAAGAACTTGCCAATAAATAAAAATGATGATTATGATGATAATCATAACCACAATAATAACAAGTGAGAAGAAAAACACTAAGTGCCTAAGTTTTTCACCTCAGATGAGAATGGAATGAAACTGGGACTGCGAACATGAGCACCATTTCTCAGGCAAGCTATTTGTCCTGAGAGTAAGAAGGAAAAACTGTGGGGTTGGGATGTAAGGAAGCACTAGTCACAAGAGCACTGCATCCTGAGCTAAGTAGGGCAGGAAGTCTTCTGGCTCTGGCCATCCACTTACAACCAGTGGGCAAAGGCACTCGCGACCTATCTCAATGTTGGCTTCTTTGTGCTGGCTGGCAGCCATGTCTGTGGAATTGGGTTCTGGTCCCCGTGTCCTTGAATGGACTGTCTGCCATACCACCTGGGGTAAACAATGCTCATGCTCCAACACTGGACTTCTCACCATGTGGTTACCTCACAGCGACCTGTGGGACAGGGTCACAACAGCCCGCAGGCTAACAAGCACACAGGTCTCAGGGAGGGCAATGTTTCCTTGGGAATCGCCATGTGTTAGCTGCTTGTGAATGCTGGGCACTCTCTGAGTAACAGTCACATGATTACTGACTCTGACCTCTGATCTCCAACTTCCCATTCACAGGAGTGAAGATGGCTCCCTCCCAGTAACACTTGCCCCATTTCAGAAGACTTTTTGCCTTCTCTTGCCAAGAGAGGTGTCACAGGTGAGCCCGTGCAGAACCCATTGTCCGCGCTCCCCTGTATCTAAGGCAACGTCGCAGGACTCCACAATTAAAATCGTAGAGACATATTTCCAGGCTAAGAATCTCAATCATTCACTGGAATACTTGTTTAGAAAGGGATCAAGGGAGTCAGAAGGGATGCAGTTGGGTCCAAACCCTGTCCCAGATAATGGAATAATCTGTGAATGAAGTGACTGGCACGATTCCCCAGGGAAGCCTGGGGTCCTATGACTATGGAAAACCTGTGGGGGTATAGAGCAAAGAACATATTTTAGCTACACTTGGGAGCCTGAATGTAGCAAAAGAAACCCTACATCTCACATCAGTGTCAGGGGTTGGGCACTTGCCAGCTTTGCAGCTTTTCCTATCCTTGGGTAAAAGCAGTGGTGATCTGGAGGGCAGAGTCACAATAGGAGTTGATACCCCAGTCTGTAGGACTGGGTTTGTTTCTATTTAGTTTTTTGAGTCATTTCTTTGACGTTCACCTGCTGGCGAAACAACTGGGCATGCATGATCCCTGAGAGTCTCCGAAGGCAGCATTTTAAAGCAGTCTATGGCAGGGCAAAGAACTCAGTAATAGTCCCCGCACAACAAGAGACTTCAACACCCCACTTTTTGAGGAGGACATGTTTTCATTGATATCGGAAATTAGTTGTTCGGAGGGTTGAAAACAACCTTCATGTGTGCTCACTGGGAGTTAATCTGCCCTATCTGTAATGAGGAAGAATGAAATCAAGTCATTGGCAGCAATGTAGATGGAACGGGAAGGTTGTATGCTGAGCGACATAAGTCTGTCAGAGAAGGATAGGTATATGTTTTCACTCACATGTGCTTCTTGAGAAGCTTAAGAGAAGAATGTGGGGGAAGGGAAGGGGACAAAGAGTTACAGAGAGGGTTGGAGGCAAACCATAAGAGACTCTTAAATAGAGACAACAAATGGAGTGTTAATGGGTGGTGGGGGGAGAGAAAATGGGTGATGGCCATTGAAAAGGGCAGTTGGAATAAGTACTGGGTGTTTTAAGAAGCCAATTTATCAATAAACTATGAAAAAAAGAATAATTTTTTTTCAGCCCTATGTGATTTTTTTCTTTACTTCTGAATGTGGCCTTAAATGCCCCATCTCTATCAGTTTTGCCACAGCAGTGAGACCAACTGTCTCCCAATATCACCTGCCCATTCCCACAGGCAAGCCTCTTATGCTTCACACACATTCATGTCCCCAGTACCTCCTTTTCCCAAGGTATATCTGGAAGACACCAGAACACCAGTTCCTCAAGCGATTCCAAATTGATGGGAACATGGCAAGACTCCACCAATAAAACTGGAGACAAAGGTTGCCCGACTCCAGCACAGAATGTCTCCCAATGAACACACAGTGAGGATAAGTGAAAGGAAACTGAAAGATACACTGAGGGCTAAGGCTCTTCATCTAAGATGAGAACAGAAAGAAGCTGGAGCTGTTACTAGCACAACTCCCTGGGCAAGTCTGGGTTCCAAGGAGTGAAAAAGACTTGTTGGCATGAAGAGAAATGGAACACCCACTAACTATACCAGGGAGTTCCGTGAGCAACGTCATGCACCCCAACGTCAATATGGTCAGCAAAGTGTCAAGCTCTGGCCACGTTTCAAGCCATTCCCATCTGTGGATATAAAGGCCCTTGTGACTCACAGGTAGGCTCTTGCTCCTGGCCAATCTTCAGGTTCAGGCTCTGGTATTTTAGTCTTGGCGTATTGTGCCCCAACCTTCTCAGTGAATGAACTTTACACGCACGAACCCTGTCTCAGGGGGTAGGTAGCTCAGGCTTTCCTGAAAAGGGTAGGTAGAGAACAGGGCAATGGTCCCATTTTGAATAAAGTGAAACAAATTCTCAATGCAAAGATCTATTGTAAGTTCTGACCGAAGCCAATGTTTTTGGTAGGTGTTTCAGAATAAACATTTCCTTTCTACAAGGAGTCACCCATGGCCTTGGGCCTCATTTCACTGTGCAAAACTTGTCTTGCCAAAGTATTTGCTCTGCTTCAGTATCTTCAGAGAAGTCTTTTGAAAGACAAAATTCCCACAAATTAAAGAAAACCCATCTTCTGGAGGAGCTTTCTCGTTCTTCCTGACAAGTTAACGAGAGAAAGGTCCGGTCTTACATAATTATAGACTCTTGTCTTAGGGCTCACTACATAGGGCATTCTGAGGTGGGCACAACGGCCAGCACAGAGGTTCGGAGAGCATGCCTGATGCCAGAGGAGTTATTTTTGCAAGTGTATGGTTATTCTACAAAAACACTCTCACTCTTGAAAAATAATTCAACCTGGAAAATTTAGACAAGAGATTTTTTTGTTAAAGGACTTTTAGGGACTCCGAGGTGGCTCAGTCAGTTAAGGTTTCACCTTCGGCCTAGGTTATAATCTCATAGCTCATGGGTTCAAGCCCCGCCTCGGGCTCTGTGTTGACAGCTCAGAACCTCGAGTACGTTTTGGATTCTGTGTGTCCCTCCCTCCTTCTCTGGCCTCCCCTGATCATGCTCTCGCTCGGTCGCTCCCTCTCTCAAAAATAAATAAACATTAAAAATATCTAAAGTCCTTTTAAAAATTATGTATAAGGTGAGGTTCTTGCAAGGTTAACATTTAATCCCACAAAATTCTTCCTTCTGTTTGAGTTTAGCTTTGCGTGTGTATACTCACCGGATATCATGCCTTAAAACCCTCAAATAAATAAATTACTTGCTGTATACATCGTATTTCATGATCTGCCTTTTCCAGTCATGATTTGGAACACCTTACGTGCTCTCAAACAGCATTCCTGAATGTCATTTTAATGGCTTCCTAATATTTCACTTTTATTGTCATTTTGTGTCTACTGACACATTTTATAAACACACCAGGCAAACTTTGTTTCCAAGAAGCTGGATGAGGTTTTCCTTTTTACTGCCGGATGACTTGAGACAACCAAGGAAGAGACGTGCGGCTTCCCAAAAGACAGGGTCTTGCATCCTCAAGCCAGACTATGCTTCTGCACCTGATATTCTCCCCGATCTCAAGTACTAACCAAAACGGTCGGCTGCCTACAAATTCCTGGCCCCTCACCGCTCTTTTGGAAAGAGTGCTAACAAGCAAAAGTGTAACGTGCAGTTAACACATAAGAAGGAATCAATGAGGGTAGCAACATAACATGCTTACATAACATCTGAAAGATTCCCATGACGTTGAAGTAACCCCGTTTTTCAACACAAGATTTTAACATCCTGAAAATTTTACACTGAGACTAGGTCCTTAACTTCATTTGTAATTAACAAAAGAGGAATGAAGTTCAATGCAACCAACGATGATGCAGAGAGCGTTTCTTTGCGATCTCGTTTTCAAGTTTATCCTTGAGGTCGTGCAGGCAAGTGGCTTCATGCTGTGCCCTGAGACAGTGCTTCTCAAAGGTAGTGATCCTCTGTTGCATGTCTTCCTTCTGGGCCATGGCCTACAGCAGGTATTTCAGAGGAAAGACAGGGAAAGAATTAGTGTACGACACATTAATATACTCCAGACAGAAAAACAGGGTGAAATCCTAATTTCCAAAGAGAAAAGTAGCATCCTCGGGGCACCTGGGTGGCTCAGCCGGTGACGCTTTGTGAGTTGGGGCCCCGTGTAAGGCTCAGCGCAGACAGTGCGGAAGCTGCTTGGGATTTTGACCACTCAGTTAACCAGGCTTATTCTTTCCGATGTGTTCAAAGACAAACGAATAATATAATCTCCCGGACATAAAATCTCCTCCCTCGTTGCCTCCGGACACAAGTGAGGTTTCCACAGTACAGGGCCTTCCATCCGGAGGCACACACCAGAAGACAACCATCATTTTTCCGGGAAAAGGGTGGATGAAATCTCACCCAATTACCACAAAGTTGAAGCAGTGGTGTTAACAAATGGAAACCAAACTCAACCTTTCATATAATTGGTAGTCATCTGTAGCTTAGCCTGTAACAAAACTGTATCACATGGTATCTGACACTGCAAATGGAACAAGAACATTCTGCCCTGCTTTTCTTGTCCACCACCCGAAAGATTCCTCTTCCAGCCTTCTGTTTACTAGGCAATTTATGTCAGCAGTCTCAAGAGTGAAAGTGATGAGTCTTAAGAAATGATTGAATTCTCCGCATATTGAACTCAGCTGCGGGGTTTCCACCCATCTTGGCCAAACAACTCCACTGAAAGGGTTATATAATTTCTGCAAATACTTTTGTTTTAAATTCTTACATGACCTCACCTACACTAAGGTACTAAACAGACTGCATGTGTACATACACGAGGGTCTGAGACGGTCTTCCTGAGTTGGCATTGCTGGGCTGCGGGGACTGTCCACAAAGGGCAGCTCACAGTGACAGGAGGAGGCACGGGGAAACCATCCTACCCTTACTAGTTTCTGTGACAATGATCAGATTCCCATCGACGACCACACGTGCAGAAGCGGCCGCACTCCTCCATGACCTTACACCAGGACCAGCGGGCTGCCCCTCGCTCACTCTGACCGCCACGACCAGGAGCACGGAACCCCTGGGAGGAGGGCAGGGCGGCAGAGGCAGCCGTGACGGCCCCTCGGCAGAGCCGCCCTCTCACGGTCGTGCCCCCGTAAGCGAGTTGAGACCAACACGCTGGTTCCTACGTGCCGAGTGTGTTCCCAACACGGACCGAGAGCACGGCATGGGCCAAGCTCAGATGGCCCACACTCCACACCCGATGGCACTCCGCCACCTGCCCCCCCAGGCCTCAGCAGGGGAGAGCCCAGGGAGGACAGATTCAACCACGCAGATGGAGAGACGGCCCGCCCAAGCCCCGGAGTAACGTTCCGTTCTGCTGCTACTTCTATCAAACTCCACAAGTTCAAACCCGTGGGAAATGAAGGACACACTGGGCAAAGACCGAACAAAACACCCCACGTTTAGCTCGATGACGGCGTGGCCATTTCAAATGCCACCGACTTCACGGACATCTCGCTGCAACTTGGTGTTCTTTTCTTCAGAAATGAAGAGGTCCTTCCCTGAGGTGTCTAGGTTCTCTTCCAGCTTGACCACGAGACTGGAGAGGAGAGCCAGGCGCTCTTTCCTCTAGCTCTTCACCTTTGAAAGCCAGAAAGGGAAACAAGGGACGGGCCCCACCGCTAGTCTTGTTTAAAAAACAAGGGAAAAAAAGAAACCCCTCCAATCAAATCCTGTGATGACATCTGGAGCTGAACTCTGAATGTGGCCCTTATATCTTCAACGAAACTATACCCCTTTGTGCCACATGTAACTGCTCCTCACTTGGAAACAAAGGGATTGAGTTTGTTCTCAGAAGACTTTCGTTAGTCTTTACTGTAGAGTTACCCTAAGGTCCCCTTCGCCTCATATAACATGAGGGAATACTGGTAAGCTCTTTCTCGCTTGCTTTTTTTCACACAGTTGCTTGTTAACAGCTTTCAATTTTACATTGGAGAGAAAACTTCCCCGGAAAAAAGTACACTATGAAATTTGTACCAGCCAATCGATATGCACAACATTTCCACCAACCGCTGTTTTTTAACCATAGAGGTCTGACAAGAATTCAAGAAGCTTAAAAGGAAACTCCAGTTACACAAACACGCAATGTGTGCCTGATCACACACATCATGTGCACAAGTCAAGAACCGCTGTGGCTAGTCACACCGTTTCTTCCTCCGTTTTGTGGCTCCTGAACATAGAATTCAGGGCCATGAGCATCTCCGGCTAACTGGACAGGCCAGCCTGAGACTTCGCCTGTTGCCTCACCACCGTCATCCGGAGAGATCTCTCGTGCCTGGAGACAAGGAACTCCAAATGTTCTAGCAGCAGCTAGCGGGAGAGGCAAAAAGAATCCGTGTTTCAAGAACACTTTCAATTCCGGGCCTTAAGTTCACCAAATGCAAAACCA
This sequence comes from Panthera tigris, assembly GCF_018350195.1. NCBI lineage: Eukaryota > Metazoa > Chordata > Mammalia > Carnivora > Felidae > Panthera > Panthera tigris. Next base: position 19,244,114 of record NC_056670.1, on the reverse strand, counting down.
AGTCTGAATCCTTTAAATTCAATTCCGAGGTAGGGAGCTGCCCAAGCAATTGTGTTAAAATAGCCTTACTTTTCCTCACAGATCAAACAAGGTCTGAGAAAAATGGGTCCCATCCAACTCCACTGGGACATGTGGACCAAGGGAGAGAATGGTGTCCTGTGTGTAAATACACTGGCACGGCGCCTACTGACCCTGGTCTTATTTCTCTCTGCCTTCATTTCTGTGGTTTCCTCTCTCTGTAAGAGCTCCTCCTTGCAGATGGTGAGCTCATCAGTGAGTCCTGCAAACTCCTGGGGTTGGAAACGGGATAAAAGTGGAGAAACAGAGGGGGTCGTTAGCCAGAGCGCACCTGGCTTCCGTGGTTCTCCAGAGTCCACTCACCCTACTCCAATCACCCACAACCTTCAAGTAGCACACACACATAAGTCCCTTCCTCACCAATCACAGGAGTTCCAGGGATTTTTGTAGGAACTGAGACTCAATGGGACAGAGATATTTTCAGGTGCCTTGCAGGTCTATGACAGAGGAAATCTGCTGTTGCCCACTCCCAGCCTCTGGCCTCGTCTGGCAAGCAGGTTTGTGGAGCGGCAATGGGGAAAGGCACCGGGACTCAAAAGCTGCTGACAGCCTGAATAACTGGCTCAAAGTCAACCATACAGAATGGACTCTTCAAAAATGATAGTACGACTCGACGAAAGGAAGAGTTTAAGACTTATTTCCTTAGTCAAGCAGGAAACTTTCTGGCAGAAGGATTTCTGAGAGATGCCAGGGCCTACAACACCGCGTGGGGTTTTTCTTCCGTCAATACTGTGCGCCCACCCAGGACATGGCATACATGTGGGCTCCAAGGAGGTGTACGCACACTCTCCAGTCAATCGAGCGCAGAGACTGATGCAAGGCTCAATCCGTGAGCCATGACATCATGAACTGAGCTGAAACCAAGAGTCAGACGCTTAACTTCCTGAGCCACCCAGGCGCCCCAGAGGTTTTTTTCGCTATAGGACAAATGGAATAAAGTTTCACTTAACTGAAATTCCAAATAAAGAGTGGTTGACTTCGGCAATTCTAGAAAATCTGTGTATAAACAGGTGACATTCTTCAAGGTCCTTCATAAATTAACCCTTTACAAATCAATGGGAATTTTGCCACAGAACTGAACACGTTCCTTGAAATCTGACTTGACAAGGTGAACCCACAGAAGCCTTTCTGACCCTTGATGTAGAACTGTGCAAACCCATTTCCATGTGGAGATATTGTTCCAATAAATTCATTGGAAACTTTTCTGGAGATGTGTGACACTTGGAAAGGCTGGCAGATGAGCTGAGCAGCTTCGAAATATCAAAAAACAGTAACTAAAAGGGAGGTCTGAATCCATGAAATATACGCAGATACTAGGCTATTATAGCATTTCATACCCGAAAACATATAAAAAACTAACAAGATAAAACTTACCAAAACTTGTGCATTGAAACAGACAATACCCACAAGATGCCATTTGCAGTCAAGAGAAAGGCAAACAAAAGTGGAAATTCAGGATTAAGTCCTAATCGCATAAAATGAGCTGTAGCAGACGCTGTCCTCTGGGGAAAGTGTGCACCACCTCCTGTTGCTATTGAGGTCACGTCAAGTGTTGCACGAATCTGCTAATCAGCTCTTGGTAAGCCCTTCATTTCTCCAGTAAATCAAGCACCACAGGAAACGTGATATCTCATGGTTCCTGGGTAATTGTCACCGTGTTAAGCGTAATACCATGAACCATGGATTACACCCTGGGACCCGTCTGATGTGTCCGTAAGGATGCTGGACGTGCTCCCGAGATGCAGAGAAGAATCATGTTATGACAAGAAAAGGCTGAATGGCCTGACATGTACTGAGGCCCACAGCTGCAGCTGCCAGCCGGCCAGCGTGAAAGAAAGGGAAATTCTCGAAGCTCTCGCTGCGGCTATCCCAGCACCTGAAAAACCTGGGGCTTTTTGTGAGACATCTTTTTGTCTCATGTTGAAGATGTGGCATCTCTATGGGGGTACTAATGTTATGAGACGGGCACACGTGCAATCTCGACTCAAACGGAAAGACAAGTCCTGACATCACAAGTTAAGGCAGAAGGAAGGGAATGACCAAAAACTGGAATATTTCAATGCAGGCACAGGATAGCTTGGTGATTTTAGAAAGGGGTTTGGCTTTTAGAATGGTCAAGACGGATAGGAAGAGCAGCTTCTACCACGAAGAGGAAGTACACGGTTTCCCAGACGCCCAAGAGGTGATTGCAGAGAAGAAGGAACTACAATCCACCACATGTCAACCACTCCAACACAAACAGTGAAAAACCCAAGAAAATCAGTTGAGGAGACCATGGCTGCCTGCACAGGTTTTTCATGCAGAAGGAGGTGCCCTGTCGGGGGGAAATTGCCACAAAGGACATTTATTCACGAAAAAGACAAGTGAGCACAATGATGTTGGGTAGGAAGGGGTGAAGCAGCTACCGTCTGAGCGGACACAGGCTGGGTATGATCAGGGCGACTGGCCCTGTGTAGGAAGCTCACCCCAGGGTCCTGAAGGCAACAAGTGCCAGTGGCCAGTGGTCTGGCTGCACAACCAGAGCCCTTTCCCTGGACCAGTTCCATCCCGGCTCTGTCCCTCAACTCAGGAAGTACGCTGAAAGCAAGGGACTGTCCTTTAAATTTCCACTGACACTGGACAATGTCCTGGCCACCCAGAACCCCACGGGTCACCATCAAACGTGTCTTGGCAGCTCACTCGCTCTGGAGGGCAGCAAGTCTAAGTACACCAGCGGAGAAGGGGCCACGAGGACATGTGAAGCTCATGACAAATGCCATTTACAAGAAGGACGGTCATTGCTACCAAAGAGAACAACCTCAGATGAAATATATGAAAGGAAGATTCCGAGGGATGTTTTTATAAACTCCGTCAAGGCCAACACAATAAAGAAATCCCTGCTACAGAAAACTGTCCAAATGACGTGGTCACAGGACCTATGTCACAGCCTATCTGGAAACTCAAGAATGAGACTCTGATTATGGTAAAAAAAAAAAAAAAAATACGAAAAAGGTTTGGGGGATGCAGAGATTCAAAATGTGTATCCTAAAGAAGGTCGAGTGCAGAGAAAAACCCAGAGGATGTCACAGAAGACAGCACAGAGAGGAGATCTGGTGAAAAACCCAGAGGTCGAGGAAAGCTGAATGGAAGTGCCATCGCTGGAAAGCCTGCTGCCACCAGATGTGATCCGGCAGAGTCTCAGCTACTCTCCCACATGGACCATTCCATGACAAGGGCGCTGGGACTAAAGCCAGCCAGCCGTCTATGGAGACTTGAGCCAGGAAGGCCCTCCTGAAAAGTTGCAAAGACATTGCCCGCATCCACCACATACAGCCAGGCCCCGAGACCCAAAATTGCCCCATCCAGCGGGTCCTCCCCACCCCATGCAGGTCTGCACATCAGGACATTTGTGAGACCCACCCTCACTTTCCAGACAGCAAATCCTTACCAAGGAGCTCAGTGAATCTCTTCACCTGCCATGCACACGTCTGTGCGTGAAAATCGAGGGAGCATGCAGCCAGTCCACCCGAGACGCACGTGTGTCACTACCACCTAAGGGTTTTTCAGCAGGAACATCGTGTGTGAGACTTTTGTGCACTTGGACAACCTACCCACACACGGACATAAGGGACATAAGATCTGATATAAAACGAATAATGTGTTTTCCATAAGTAGTCTTTCAAAAAATGACATTACCTTGTAGCCTGCCTGTCTCTGTACCTGCCTGGAGAAAATGCCTCTCAGCCTACTCTCACAGGCCTTTTTTGTAATGCAACAATGTGTTCGGACTCTATTAGGAATATGGCTGTAAAATGCAGGCTAGAAAAGCCTTATAACAATTCATTCACCCCTGTATCTCCTAGGCCATGAGGTAGCAAGCGTACTGATTACATTAAGCAATCATGAAGTAGTCACTCTTCAATGTTAATGCATGGTTACGCATGTAACAATGTAAATATACAGGAATCTTTCTAATTCCTCCATTTCTGATGACTAGTTCTGGAGATACACTTAAAAACAGCTTAGTGTGTAACCTAAGCCAACACTGATGCGAGTTCTGGTAGAAAATTTATCCTAGAAACAAAACGGAGAAAAAACTTAGGTATGAATACAGCACAGAGCTGTGAACCTGTTTTCTATGTAACTGTTTCCATAGCTTCCTCGACTCGGAGAATATGGTATATATGACATAAAACATACAAATGTTAATGAAATTTTTGTGTTTCTACTAAGGTTTCTGGACAACAGGAGAGTTTGAACACTTAAGATTTCTGGTGAGGAAGTTATACATGGATTTTCAATTGTGGGCAGGATTTAAAACCGAGAACCAAGTTTTTCTAGGATCAGTTGTAGTCATCCGTGGGGAAAAATGGAGAAAGCACTACCATCGTCAACAGAAAAAAGTAAAATAGAATTTTTTTATTTTAATTTTTTAAATGTTATTCTTTATTTCTTAGAGACAGAGACAAAGAGCAGCAAGGGAGGGGCGGAGTGAGAAGGAGACAAGGAATTCAAAGCAGACTCCAGGCTCTGTGTTGTTAGCACAGAGCCAGACTCGGGGGTTACCTCGCCAACACAAAGTTCATGACCCGAGCTGAAGTTGGCTGTTTAACCGACTGAGCCACCCAGGAACAGAATAGGAGTAATTTGGAGGTTCCTTGTACACAAAGCAAACCTGTTTCCCCAAAAGAGTTAGTTACTAAGTTGCTCAGCAAAAGCCAGCACAAAGGGCCAACAGGAAGGAAGGCCGTCTTCTCAGAGATCGTGGCGTATTGTACACGGATGGGGCAGGATGTCGGCATCTCTGCACAGCGGGAGGCGCTCCCAACACAGCCAAGCTGCTGAGAGGCGAGTGGGGCAGGTGCAGGGAGGACTGCAGGACTCGGTCCCTCCACGAGTCCACCCAAGTGAAGACAGGGTACAGATCTCCAGGGACCTCACACATGGCCTCTGAGACATGCAAGCTCCATGACAGAGTACCCAGGGACCAGCAGGGAGAGGGAAGAGCAGGAAAGAGGCAAAGCCATCTCCCTGGCTTCTGACCACCGGACCAGGTAGCAAGCTGCTACGTTCACAAGAGGAGGCAGAGATGTTTGCAGATTTGTGGCCCATGTGGAACTCAAAGAGCCGACAACCCACCCAGATGGAGCTTCACTATGAGGCGGTCGGAAAGGTGTCCAAGAGACAGAGGGGAGTGGATGAAGAAGAATTCAGGGCAGCCGAACCTCCCAAGAAGAATCTCCTCCCCGATTCTGAGTGACTCAGACTCGTGACAAAATCAGCCATCCTGCAGCAGCACTGTGCACACGTCCCCCCTATTCCACCAAACCACACACTCCCATGCCCTTCTATTGCTCTCCGTATAACCACATACGTCTTTGGGTGAGGTACCTGCAGCACATAGTGTTCAGCACCTAGAACAGTACCTGCCATGCACTCAATAAACAGGTGAACACTTTAGTGTACGCCTTGTACTCACCCAGGTAACTATTACACACATTGCTTTTCAATATTACGTAGTTCTGTGTAGGGTATAAAGACACAAACTGTCCTGTGCTTTATGTGATGGGTGATATGAGGCGGTTGTACCTGTTGCCTAAAGCACGAATCTTATAGCTCAACCCACACAATAGGAGCCACACTACCCAATGGCGCCTACCCTGCTTCCAGTCGTGTCACCCCCCCAACACACTATCCACACAGTAACAGCACCAGCTTTCAAAAATTTTAACATCATGTCAGTCCTTTCCCCTGAGGACACAATGACCCAAGGCCCTTCTCTGAATACCAAATTCCTTACGGGGAAGTTTCTGCCCAACACCAGCGGCCTGGTGCCTCACTTGACTCCACTTCCCCTTCCATAGCTTAAAACAAAGCCACGTTTCTCCTTGATTCTGGCTTTTGGCCCCAGAGACTGCTTGGAGAATGTTCTGTTAGACTCAGATGCTGATGGACCTCTCCAGAAAAAGCCTTTCCTGAACGGCAGTGCGCAAGTAAGCAATTCCTCCTAACTGCATCATTCTCTCAGATAAACTCAGATGTGCCTCCACCTTCGACTCCGAGGAACACAGATGCCAGATCCCAACTACCACAATGGTGCAGGGTCATAAAGGGGCTCAACAAGGGTGCCTAGTTGTGTCTGTGCAGATGATGCAGGTGCACCAACCCAGAAACCCTTGTTGTCGGGGTTGCACTGTACAGTTGAGGGGCAATTCATCCCGATTCTGCTTCAGTTTCTGGGTCTCCCTTCCTCTGCCCTTTTGTCCGTACTTCCTCTCTCTCAAAAGTAAATAAATATTACCAAAAAAATTTTTAAAAAGCCAAAACTGATCAAACACTCACAGAATAAGTGTCACCCCATCCACCTCCTCGTCCTGCTTTGCCACATCCAGCCCGTCACTGCAATGCTTGCCCTGGGCAAGCACATGAAAGGGGAGGAAGGCAGCGGCGGTGGGGTGGGGGGGCCTGAGACACAACATCACCACTCAATGGACGCTGGCTGAGGATGAGCAAACTGACCATTTTAGAACGACGGGTACTAGGCAAGGATTACAGGGTTTCGTTTTCTCCTGCAACAAATGCTGTTGAGCAAAATGTTTACTATGACTTCTCTTTCTTCCCCGCCTGCTCTTATACTTGTGAATATTCTGTCAGTCAACCTATCATGAACTGGGAAAGATGATTTCAATCTGAAGCATGTTGGAAGGCATCAAGGAGACACTGAGGTAGTCACAACTGGAAGGAATGAGACCCCAACAAAAGGGAAGCCCGCTGAGCCAACACTAATGTTCAGAGTCCTCTCTCTCCCTCAAGACATGTGAGGATTCTGAATTTCTTCAGGGATTTGAGGCAATATACCAATGAGCAGGAAAGGAAACAAAACAGACAAGCAGAAAATCACTGATAACCAACACTGTACAGCACAGGGAGGTACAGAAAATTACCCCGGCACTCGGCAAACACTGCCTGAGAAGCTGAGCCTTCAATAATCTCATTGTGCTGCGGAGAAAATACCTGGGCTTTTGGACCAAGCCCCAAAGAGGGGTCCTGGAAGACACTCCAGGCCTCGAGATGGACATCCTGGAGGACTACACGGGGGTGGTGAACATTTTGAGCCCCGCTCACACTGAACCTTACAAAGACAGAGGACCGGTGACAAGTCATTCAGGCCTGACTGAGCTCAATAACCATCACACTCAGTGTGTGTGGGATGAAAGGCTGAAGAAAAGCAAGCACACGAAGAGCCTCTATGCTTCTCCATAATGTCCAACACAAAATTTAAAAAAGAAATTAAGAAAAGAAAAAGAATAAATGAAAAGAAATGAAAAAAAGAAACAAAAGAAAGAAAAGAAAAAAGAAAAGGGATGCCTGGGTGGCTCAGTCGGTTAATCATCCCACTTTGGTTCGGGTCATGATTTCACGGTTTTATGATTTGATTCCCGTGTCGGACTCTGTGCTGACATTGAAAAGCATGGAGCCTGCTTTGGATTCTGTGTCTCCCTGTTTGTCTCCATCTCCCATGCTCAAGATTTGTCTCTACCTCTCTCTCAAAATAAATAATATTAAAAAAATATATTTTAATAAAAAAGAAAAAAAAAAAAAAAAACAGGGAAAGGCACGAGCCTAGCTCAGGTTACTCGTTTAGGTGACCAAAATTTGGTTTCGACCCAGGTTTGTGAGTGTGAGCCCTGTGTTGGTCTCTCTACTGATAGAATGGAGCCTCTCAAGAGTCTCTACGCTCCCCTCCCATCCTCTACCCCGACGCGTACTCTCACTCTCTTTCTGAAAAATAAATAAATAAACATTTTAAAAAACAAGGTTTTACATCATATAGACGAAAAGAAGAAAGAACAGAAAGAGACCAAAGGGAGACACACCGACTGGAAATACGGGATGCAAAGGTCAACTGTCCAACAAGCCTACTTGACAAATGGGAAATTTTCAGAGAATCAAAACAGATTCTAAACCTAAAAATTATCAGAGCTAAAACTAAGAACTCTAGGCGCCTGGATGGCTCATTTGGTTAAGCATCTGACTTCAGGTCAGGTCGTGATCTCGTGATTTGGGAGTTTGAGCCCCGCGTGGGACTCTGTGCTGAGTGCTCAGAGCCTAGAACTTGCTTCGGTATCTGTGTCTAGCTCTCTGTTCTTCCCTTGCTCAAATTCTGTCTTTCCAACATAAATAAGAGTAAAAAAAAATTTTTTTAGTAAGATTAAGAACTATGTGGGCTTAATATCAGACTAAACACAAGTGAAGAGAGCCACAGTGAACTGGAAGATAAGTATGTAAAAATTTATCTAGACCATACACAGAGAAAAAATCAATAGAGAAACCCAAAAGACACACAAAATATGGTTGAAGGGTCCAATGAGAACCTTCAAAGTAGAGGAAACACAGAATGGGGGTTACCAGATCCTACAAAGAATCAAAACTTTCCAAAACTCATAAAAGAACCATGACAATGACTCCACAAAGAATGCCTGAGGCAAAAAGATGTTAACAGTCATGAGAGGTAAAAGATACCGCCTTCCATGGGACAAGACTACCAGCTCATGTTTCCAGAAAGCAAATGAAGTCAGATGATGGATTGTCATCTAGAAATTGTTGAATGAAAATAACCACCAACCTGGAAGTCTTTACCTAATAAAAACCTTCAAAGTGAAGACAAGGTAAAGATATTTTCCAGGCAAAACAAAAGCAAAAAGAGAAAAAACAAACAAAAAACTAAGATTAGGAATCAACTACACAAACGAACTAAAAACAATATTAAAACACGTCGTTAAAGAAAAGAAACCTAGTCTCTGACAGATATAGGAAAAATCAAGGCTTCCAGAACAGCGTCCCAACAGAAAGGCTATGAGAACAAATCTTAACAATCATTAAAGACACAAAACAATGACAACTACGCCAAAATCTATCTAAAACTTTAAAATTTTACCGAAAAAAAGGTGAAAGTGTTCACCGTGGTTCAAATGTCAAAGGAAACAGCAGGGGCACCTGGTTAACTCAGTCAGTTGAATGTCCGACTTTGGCTCAGGTCACGATCTCACGGTTTGTGAGTTGGAACCCCGTGTCAGGTTCTGTGCTGATGGTTCAGAGCCTGGAACCTGCTTCAGATTCTGTGTCTCCATTTCTCTAGCCCCTCCCCCACTTTTTTATGTCTCTCTCAAAAAACCAATAAATATTAAAAAAAAAAAGAAAAGAAAAATGAGACGGCAGTGTCAAGGAAGCAGTCCAAGTCCTGAATCAGGCGGGGGTCAGTTTAAAATGCACCAGCCTCTAGAAATATATTCCAATTACCTACCAGATACGTGTACATTTCAAAAATCCCTCATATTTCTTTTTTTTAATATATGAAATTTATGGTCAAATTGATTTCCATACAACACCCCGTGCTCATCCCAAAAGGTGCCCTCCTCAATACCCATCACCCACCCTCCCTTCCCTCCCACCCCCCATCAACCCTCTGTTCTCATTTTTTAACAGTCTCTTATGCTTTGTCTTTCTCCCCCACTCTAACCTTTTTTTTTTTTTTTTCCTTTCCCTCCACCATGGGCTTCTGTTACGTTTCTCAGGATCCACATAAGAGTGAAACCATATGGTATCTGTCTTTCTCTGTATGGCTTATTTCACTTAGCATAACACTCTCCAGTTCCATCCACGTTGCTACAAAAGGCCATATTTCATTTTTTCTGATTGCCACGTAGTATTCCACGTGTGTATATAAACCACAATTTCTTTATCCATTCATCAGTTGATAAAAATCCCTTATATTTCTAATGGAAGGTCAGAGGCCAAAAGAACAAATAACAGGTGGGACCAGGAAGAAACTAGTAATATGGTAGGTGTAAACCAACATATCAGTCACACGTACTCAAATACTCCAAGCAAAAGATTGACTATCAAATTCATTAAAAGGAAACTAAGCATTCACTGGTCACAAAGTTACACCTTAAAACGAATGATCACTGACAGGTGGAAGTAAAAGATCGCCAGGCAAATCCTACCAAACAGAAAACTGATGTGGCCACTGGGACCCTCCAATAAAATAACCTCTATAGCAAAAAGCTCTACTAGAGAAAAAGAGGAACAATTTGCGATTAAAATTCCATCTTCCAAGAAAACAAGACTAATTTGCATATAACTGATAACGCAATGTCAAACTGCAGAAAAATTGACAAATATAGAAAAGGGCCACATCCATAAGCACGATGGGAGACTCGAAATAACATCTCTCAGTATCGGACAGAACTGACAACAACAGGAAAATCAAGGGAGTGGGACGGGGCTGTCCAAAATGCAGTCACGTACTTTATTATAAGTACTTGAAATGAGGCTCCTCCAAACTGCGATGTATAGAAAGTATAAAATGCACACCACATTTTAAAGAAAACATAAAAGAGAATGCAAAATCTTTCATTAGTTTTTTCTCACAGTAGCTAAACACTGTGATATGTTAGTAGTATTAAACTCATTCTCGTCTATTACTTACTTGATTTAAAGTTGTTACTAAAATCTGAATTCTGTCATTAACAAACTTCATCTAACCTATAAATATAGAAATACTGCATATCTTACCGATAAATATTTTTTTCACGTGACCAAAGAACAGTTCATGAAAACTCATATATGCTAGGACACTAGGAAAGTCATCTCATCTCAAAGGACTGAAATACTGCAGGGCATATTTAGGGCTTGCATTCAATGAAGAGTTCAATTTCCCCCAAAATTCATCACTTCCAAAGTGATGGTATGAAGACAGGGAGACTTCCGGTGATGACCAGTCATGGGCGGCTGAGAGAGCACTGTCACCCTTGCCACCACAGGAGGACATGGAGACGCAAGCTGTTGATGAACCAGGAAGCTGACTCTCACCTGACTCTGAATCTGCAGACGCCTTGACCTTGAGAACTTCCCAGTCTCCTCAACTATAAGAAAGAAGCTTCTTCTGCTTATTAGGCAGCCAGTCTATGGTATTTTGTTATAACCACACCAAAACACTGAGACAGATAACTTCATGGAATTAAGCTAGAAATCCGCACAGAGAGAACGAGAAAGTATCCCAAAATATCAAGGTGTTATGCTACTAAACATTGTGATGAATTAAGAAAAAAAAAATGCCACAATGAAAGTTAGAAAATAGTTTCACATAAAAGATAAACATTTGGCTTATCAAAACTTGTGAGATCAGTAAAAGCGTGCTTAAAGGGAGACTCATAGGGATAGCTCAGTCCCTCGGCAACCAACTATTGATTTTGGCTCAGGGCCTGATCCCATGGCCACAAGATCGAGCCCCGAGCAAGGTTCCTCACTGAGTGAGGAGCCTGCTTGAGATTCTCTCTCTCTCTGTCTCTCTCTCTCTCTCTCTCTCTCTCTCTCTCCCCCTCTGCCCCTCTGCCCTGCTCATGCTCTCATTCTAAAATGAATCAACACACCAATAAGCAAATACAATACACATACTGGAAAAGAACAAAGGCTAAAAATCAAATGAAGGATTTCTTTCTAGAACTACAAGAAAGGACAAAAATCACCACATAGATGGAACAATAAAAGGCAGAAATCCATGCAACAGAAAACAAAGAGTAGATGTCAGAAATCAAAAAAGCCAAAGTTGGTTGTCTGAGAAAGGGACAAAGCACGATTTACCTCTATCAAGGATTACTAAAGTAAATATCAAAACATATGCTGCAGATAAGAAGGATATTATAAACCAGTTTGCACTTTTTTCTTGGTAAGTTTGGGAAGTCTGAGCAAATTCTTCGAAAACAAAATGCCTTATCTAGAAAATAGAAGATATGGGAAATCGGAAAAATCTTGTTTCCACTTAAAAAAGCAATCTGCCATGAAATCCCTTCTCTCAAGGAAAACCTAACACCAGCAGGTTTGCCTATCACTTTTTCCCAAAAATAAAGAACATACAAAAAAATTCTTCTGGGAAAGCACAAGGAGTGCTCCTACCTACGTCGTTTTAGGAGGCCAGCAGGACCTTAACCTCAAACCCCAGGAAAGACAGCAAAATTGGGTGCAAGTGAACACCCACTACTCTCGAATACAGATGCAAGAATCCGAAGCACAATAGTTACAAATGGAATCCAATGAAAAGAGAATGGAATCCAATGAAAAGAGACAACAGGTTCTGCTTATTCTAGAAGGTCAAGAGTTGTTTTACGTTAAGCCAAAACATTAAAAAGAAAATCTCTTTTTGCAAAAGATGCACAAAACACTTCTCAGAAAATTTAGTCATTATTTCATTGATGATTTTTAAATCTTAGAAAATTAAAAATAGAGAATTTTCAAATTTTGATAGACCACTCTACCAGTAACGCCACTGGTGTCATATGTAGTGGTAAAATACTGAACTCTTTGGGTTCCTGAGTGGCCTATAGTTGGTGAAGCTTCCAGCTCTTGATTCAGCTCAGGCCATGATCTCACGGTTCATGGGTTTGAGCCCTGCATCAGACTCTCAGGTGAGAGTGTGGACTCTTCTTGGGAATCCTCTCTTTCCCCCCTCAGTCTCCTTCCCATGCATGTGCTCTAAATAAATAAATAAACAAACTTTAGAAAATATATACAAAAATAATGAAAACCTTCTCTCTACTATCTGGAAGGAGACAAGGACACCTACTCTCACCACTTCCTTTCAACACTGTACTGGAGGCCCTAGCCGGTTCAAGGCAAGAAAAGTGAAAACGGTCACACTACTGGAAAGAAACAAAAGAAACTTACGAAAGGCAACACTGGGAGAATGAAAGGCAGACATACACAAGAATATGAAAAATTCTGCCATTCACAGATATATTCCACACTCATAGAAAGACCTCTTTTGACAAAACACAAAACACACAAAACTATCACAAAGTGGCTTGCAAAAGGCAAATATTTGACAAAAGAAATATGCAAGTGGCTTAGAAGCACTTGCTTCCTGGGTCCCACGGGAGCAGCATGAATACTCCACACCTCCCAACACCTGAGCCCCAGCAAAGAGCAAACACAAGAGAAAAGGCAATACCAGGGATGAGCCACCGGGGAGCTCCCTCACTCTGTTGCTCGTGGGGAAAAGACACACGTGCCACCATTCATGACCTGCTCTTCCAAGGCAACCCAATACGATGCATGTGGATCTGCAGGCAGCCTCTGCACAAACCGGAACACCCACCGGAGAAAGAATAAACCGTTCCGTGCTCACTCACTAGGCCTTTGACAGCAAGGGAGGACGAGCAGAGCCACACAAGGAAAGCAGGTGCATTGCGCACACACAGCGCTCAAGGGTTAGCTCAACATGAAGCGAAGAACAAGCCAAAGCAATTGCCGGTGAAAGTCAAGACCGTGGTTACCTTTGGGGGACGTTCGGTGGGAGTCAGCAGGAGGTAGGAAGCACGGTAAGGTTCCAGTTCTTCACATCCAGGTGGTGGTTCCAAGAATGTGTTCGCTGAGTGAAAAATATGGAAGATCAGCTGAAAGTAGTGGCCTAGGATGTTCCAAACGTCCACCGCGTGCCACACAACTAGGCCGCTCTGTGCGGGCAGCTAACCCCCAAGAGAAGCAAGGAAGCCCCACCCATCTGAGTGCGGAGTCAGGAAAGAGCATCCAGACGCCAGAGGAGCTACCGCCACACCCTACTCGCCTCCAGCTGTTCATCTGGGGGAGTCCACATCACCTTCCTAAACATCATTGGCCACAAGACACTGAATGCAGAAGCAGCTGGAAGAATAAAGATCTTGCACTAAGCAAATGCCACGCTTCTACACAGTGTTGTTCTGAAAATGTACGGATTTTTTCCATGAAAGGTATGAGTACGTTAATAAGTACTAATTTATTGTCTTTAAGTGAATTCATCACATCTGAGATGCTCGGATTTGGTTTGGTTTCCTTAATGTTTGTTTTTGAGAGAGAGACGCAGGGCACGTGAAGGGGAGGGGCAGAGGGAGAGGGCCACAGAGAATCTGAGACAAGTCCAGGTTGGCAGCTGGCAGTACAGAGCCCGACATGGGGCTCTAAACCATCAACTGTGAGATCATCACCTGAGCCAGAGTAGGACCCTTAACACAGAGAGGCACCCAGGCGCCCGCTTCAATTCTCGGTTTAACCTCACCACAGTAGAGATCAAGAGACACAACCCCCACACTCGAAGGCTCTCTGGGGCCCTCAATAATCCCCTGATGCCCAAATGTCCCGACACCACCGAGTTTGAGAAACACTGACCCAGGGGAAAAAGGGCACTCTCCCCTTCTCCTCAACTTCCCAATTTCTATAGGGTTTCCCCAGCTCACCAAACTCTCTAGGGCCTGGCCCACAGGACTGGAGGGCCTAAGTCGACTTTTTTTCGTGAAAGCCGCCTCGGGGGACAGGACATGTGCAGCCTGTGCGGGGCCAAGTAACAGACAAGGCGGGACGGTCTGCGACAGCCTCGGCGTGGGCAGGCGGCACACTTCTCACACCACAGTAGCGGCTGAGGCAGGCACCGGGAGAACCTCCCAGAAGCAGCCTCTTGCAGTGAGAAGGGCCCTTACGGTCCCCCGAGCGTCCCACACACCGAACCCGCCGCCAGAAAGCGGCCACCACGACTGATGGGAGCCTGTGGGCATCCACATGGACAGTCTGTACTTTCTCCCGAGGGTGGCCAAATGCTGTCCCAGCATGAGTAGAACCAGGGGGCCCTGAGCCACCCGGCTTCTCATGGCTGGCATTGTGACGCCTGCGGGAGTCCTTGTGTCGAGGTGTTCTGCAGAACTCACCTGCCTCGATGGGGACGCCTTCTGAGAAGCAGGAGCCCCAAGGTGACATCCTCGTAGTTGGAAGTTATCTAGCAAGCGAGAAGAGCGACGTTCAGGGAGCACTTCTCTTGCCTTCTACAGCCTTCAGGAGCCTTCGCGAGCCTTCCTACTGCCTTCAGGAGCCCACTCTCCTCCCGCCCACCTCTCTGCCTGGCAAACGGGCTGTGGGGCCAGCAGACACAGAATCAGCTGCCTCAGGGCAGGAAGAACATCCAGTGGTAAGTTGCAACGATGGAGACTCATCAACAAACACCCGCCCGGACGCACTCTGGTACAACGTCAGAAGAGAACCCGATCTCAGCCGTGCTCCTTGGGCGTGGACACACGTCAGCAAAGTTTTGGGGTTTTAACAAAGGCCTCGCCTCAGAGGGCTGTACGAATACCTGCTCCTGGGAGAGACTTTGCAGCAGTGAGGGCAGGAATGTGTGTGACATCTCTGGAGCTTCCTCTCACGTTTGTTAAAACTGTCTAAAAAACTAGGCAAGAGGCCAAACACCCCCCCAAAAGATGCATGGGCGGGTTTCCATGCAATCACAACCCACATATGTGCTCTTTCCAAGCCTATTCCTCACCCCCTTCCTTGGCCACCGAGAGCGGCTCCAGAGCATGTACGAGCCCCGATGTTACTGATGGGCCAGGTTCGGGACACCCTGGGCTACGGTGGAGCCTCATTGTTCCTGATTGTCCATGTTTCCCAAAGAGCGAGTTCCCCCCCCCCCCTTGTCGCTTTTGGAAGACACACTGTGTCCCAAGCAAAGCAGCAGTGCTGACTGCCCACACATGGCACACTCTGACCCGTGTGAGGGGTCATCTCAGTGTGGATTTTAATTGTAGTCCTCTGATGAAGAGTGACTTTGAGCATCTTTTCCTTTTTCTTGTATTCAATATAATTTATTGTCAAATTGGTTTCCATTCAACACCCAGTACTCATCCCCACACATCCTCTCCTCAATGACCATCACCCGCTTTCCCCTCTCCCCCACCCCCCATCAAGCCTCAGCTTTTTCTCAGTATTTAAGACTCTCTTACAGTAAGACTCCTTCCCTCTCTGTAAATTTTTTCCCCCTTTCCCCTCTCCCCTGGTCTAAGTTTCTCAGCATCCAAATACGAATGAAAACATATTGTATCTGTCTTTGTCTTATTTCACTTGGCAGAACACCATCCAGTTCCATCCACTTTGCTACAAATTTCATTTTTATTGCCACGTATTAGTCAATTATGTTTGTAAACGACCATTTCTTCATCCATTCATCAGTTGAAGGCTATTTAGGTTCTTTCCATCATTTGTCTACTGTTGAAAATGCTGCTATAAACATTGGTGTGCCAGTCCCTTATGCACCAGCACTCCTGAGTCCCCTGTATTCTAGCAGTGCTTTTGCTGAGTCATAGGGTACATTTATTTTTAATTTTGTGAGGAATCTCCACAGTTTTCCAGAGAACCTTCACCAGTTTTCTTTCCCACCAACAATGCAAAAGGTTTCTTGTTTCTCCCCATCCTCTTCAGCATCTATAGTATCCTGATTTTTTCATTTCCCCCAGTCTGATGGGAAGTGCAATCTCTGTGTGGTTTTGATTTGTATTTCCGTGAAGAGTAGTGGTGTTGAGAGCAAGATGAGGAGCCTCTTGTCAGGTGTCTCTTGGCGATCTGTAGGTCTTCTTTAGAAGAGTGCCTATTCATATCTTCTGCCCAATTCATGACTGGATTGTTTTCAGATGTGGAGTTTGGTGAGTTCTTTATAGGTTTTTGGATAGTAGCCCTTGTCTGATAAGTCATTTGCAAATACACCCATTTCATCTGTTGCCTTTTTTGTGTTTATTGTTTTCTTTGGAGTGCAGAAGGTTTTTATCTTTATGAGGTCCGTATAGTTCATTTTTGCTTTTAATTCTCTTACCTTTGGAGATGTGTCATGTAAGAAATTGCCGCAGATGAGGTAAGAGAGGGTCTGTCTTTTCTCTTCTAGAGTTTTTACAGATTCCTGACTCACATTCAGGTCTTTATCCTTTTTAAGTTTATTTTGAGATATCTCTAAGGAATTGGTCTAGCTTCTTTTTTCTACATGTTGTTACCAGTTCTCCCAACAACATTTGTTAAAGAATCTGTTTTTTTCCCATTGGATACTGTTTCCTGCTTTGTGGAAGATTAGTGAGCCATATATATTTGGGTCTGATTCTGGGTTCTATATTTTATTCCATTGGCCTGTGTGTCTGTGTGCCCATACCGTACTGTCTTAATTACAGGTTTGTAGCAGAAGCTAAATTCTGAGATTGTGATGCATCGTGTTTTGGTTTTAGACTTCAATAATACTTTGGATATTCGGGGTCCTTTGTGATTCCACATAAATGTTAGGATTGTTTGTTCTAGCTTTAAAATAATGCTGACACAATGTTGATGTGGATTGCAGTGAATATGCCGATTGCTTTGGGTAGTATTGACATTTTAACAATAATTATTCTTCTAATCCACGAACATGGAAGATTTTCCCATTTCTTTGTGTCTTCTTCAATTTCCTTCATAACCATTCTATAGTTTTCAGCATAATTTTTTTATATCTTTGGATAGGTGTCTTTGTTATTTAGATTATACGTATTTTATGGTGCTGGCGCAATTGTGAATGTGATCAATTTCTTGATATCTCTCTGTTTTTCATTATTCGTGTATGAAAATGCAACGGGTTTCTGTACATTGATTTTGTACCCTGCGACTTTGCTGAATTCATGTTTCAGTTCTAGGAGATTTTTGTTGCGGTCTGTGAGGTTTTCCATGTAGAGTATCATGTGGTCTCTGAAGAGTGAAAGTTCGACTTCATCTTTGCCATTTTGATGCCATTTATTTCATTTTGTTGTATGAATTCTGGTTTCGGGAATTCCAAAACTACGTTCAACAACAGTGGTGAGAGTGGACATCTTTGTCATGTTCCTGATCTCAGGAGGAAAACTTTCATTTTTTTCCCCAGGAGGATGATACTAGCTATGGGCTTTTATCATCAATGGCTTTTATCATGTGTACTTATGTATGTTCCTTCTATTCCAACTTTCGTGAAAGTGTTTATTAAGAAAGTTTGCTGTGTTTTGTCAAATGCTTTTTCTGCCTGTATTGACAGAATCATGTGGTTCTTGTTCTTTTAGTAATGTGATATATCATATTGATTGATTTGCAAATATTGAACCAGCCCTATAGCCCAGGAAGGAATCCCATTTGACCATGGTGAATATTGTCATATGCTGTGTGTTTGATTTGCCAGTATCTTCTTGAGAATTTTTGCATCCTTATTCATCAGGCATATTGTTCTGTAGTCTTTTTTTTCTTGGTCTCTGGTTTCGGAGTCAAGGTAAAGCTGTCTTCGTAGAATGAGTCTGGAAGTTTTCCTTTCATTTCTATTCTCTAGAACACATTGAGTAAGAAAAGTATTAACTCTGCTTTAGCTATCTGGTGGTGTTCCCCAAGGAAGAATGTGGTCCAGAAAATGAGGTAAAATGACTAGGACAACTCCCTGGAAAGATGATCGTCCCAGGAATAAGATACAGATAGATAAGAAACACAAAAGAGTGGGGCAAAGGAAAGCTTCTGTCGTCTACAGTGGGAACCCAAAAGCAAGATGCCCGAGTTCTTACTTCAGAAAGAGAGGGAAAGCTTCTGGAGTTCACTGTTTTCCCTTGCCATCCTGTCAGTGGATAGAGAAGACAGTGATTCCAAGGTAACAGGCTTGTGTTGCAGGCGAAAGTTCAAATGTTTAGAACAGGGCTGGGGTGCTGTAATTCTTGAAAGGTCTCTTTCTGTGCTAAGCAGGTCCTCGAGAATCCTGCCCATGGTGAACCAACTGCTCTTCAGAATGAAATCTTTAATGGCCAGGGAGGGAAACAAGTTGGCTAGCCATTATTTCTTATACCAGCCAACCAAACACCATGTACTCTCAGGAAGGCAATCCTTCCTTTGGGATCTCAGAAACTGCTCTTGTTTAGCACAGACCAGATTCAGAGCTGGTTAGGAGTGGCCAGCACACACTATGTGGGGGACAGCCTCATTGTCCTTGCCTGAGACCCAATACAGGGTTATCCCTATGGTCAGGATAATCAGAATGGCTAGAAACAGAGCAAAAGTGTTTCAGTTCACCACATTATGGAATCAAGCTGAGACGGAAATATCTACCTCCACATGCTTCTTATCCCAGAAGAGAGGATAGCTCCCTCCCAATATCGGTGACGCTGACTCCACATAGGCATTCCTCCTGGGCAATTTGAAATGCCCTGGGCTTAACTTTGTCCACAGAGTACAGAAAGTCAATTGTTGAGGGATCCTGTGGCCGAAGGGACCCCGCAGTGACAAGAATATAGCCTGACACTCCAGTTAAAAGTAGAAAAAATGGTTCTGAGACACTGTCCTGAGTGGACACCAGGGAGAACTTTTTTGGAAAAGAGCAACAGGATGGAGGATACAGAGAAGACCAAAGTTCTTTCTTACTTAACACGAGAGAATGCGATAGAGCAATGAATGAAGCAACGAACGAGCACAGTATCCTGACAGAATGGTTGCCTCAGGAGTAAGAACCATGTATGGGCTAGTACCAAGGGAGACTTCCTGCACTGTTTCTTCAGACAGGGGTGGAAATTTTCTGGCATTGGCTTTTGTTGCCCTGTCCTTTGAAGCCAGTAGTGACACCTAGTTACCAGCTTTTGGCTCAGGTATTTGGAGAGTGGCTCTGCTGTAGCAGTGCTTTAGTGGGCGGTGTCCGGCATGTGGCACATCCTGAAGAATATTGCCAATGGATGAAGAGTCTGTTCTGCATGGTGAAGGCATCTGTAGCCACCAATGGTTGGTGTTCTGTTGTCAAACTGATGAAGAGTGGCGGTGATGGTTGGGGTGGTCCATAGCCCAAGACAAAGAAAGATTTCCTTAAGACAACTTTCATAAAAAGAAGGTGATTTTATTAAATGATGGGGACAGAACCCACATGCAGGAAGAACTGCACTGGGGTCCTGAAGGGTAACTCATTATTACACACCATCAGGATGGCAGGGCATCAGGGATAGGGTAAGTCTCTAAGCAGTGTTGGAAGCAAGTTTTCAGC
Organism: Panthera tigris; assembly: GCF_018350195.1. NCBI lineage: Eukaryota > Metazoa > Chordata > Mammalia > Carnivora > Felidae > Panthera > Panthera tigris. The sequence continues at coordinate 19,224,217 of NC_056670.1, read as the reverse complement.
ACCTTGAGGGGCTAAGTGTGGCTAGGGAAATGCCACTTAATAAAACCCAAGTCATGAGATCCATTGAATGTATATCGGGGGTGCTTAAGCTTGGAGTAAGACTGCCAGCTTATATCTTGGGCCATTTGAATTAATAGAAGTTGACCTGCAGGGCCCTCGTTGTTGGGATAATGTTACGCTAAGGTTGTCTTTTGACCCTAGCAAAGTGTCATCACCATCATTGAGCAGCTGAGCTTCTAGAAGGAGCTCACTCTGTCCGTTTCAGGGACTTGTCAGTGGGCTATAGGCAGTAAGGGAATTTCATTTGCATTTGCTGTATCACACCTTACCATGGCAAGTGCTTAAGCCCCTTTTCCCTCTACTTGGGTTGTCAAGAGTGTCCACAGAAAAACAATAATATCCCCCCCGGGGTGGGAAGAGGGGCTAGCTTGTGCTTTATCCCTCAGTCTGCCTTATGCTCCCTCATCATATCCTCACTGAATAACGTCAACCCTGAAACCTTGAAGACTGATGAAGGTAGAAGGTTTCATCTTCTGTAGCTTCGTTGTACTGGGTAGAGGCGTAAGTCGTCCTAACCTATATGGATCCTTATTGGTTTCTTAAGCAACATGTAAAAGAGTTACAAAAGGCAGGGGCAGCTGAATTCAAAGTGGGCTTTCTTGAGTAGAAAGTCTCATCGTTTGGCAAGTAATTGTAGTGATGGAGTCGGCACCAGGCAGATAGGCATGGGAGAACCCTGCAAAGCCTAGTTAGAAAAACAAGAGAGAAGCCCAAAGTCCTTTGGTAGTTGACAAACATGCTCAAGTCCAGGAGTGTAGCCAGTCACTAAAGGAAAGAGAGGCATTGTTTAAATCAGTTGAAGTATTCATGTCAGTCAGAAATCCAGAATTCTCTCGGTGGTAATCTAGAATGTATACACAATATTTTGTCAGATCAGATTCCAAACCCCGTGTCTACCAGTGCTGCCAGTGAGGTTTTTAGATGTGAGGTTTGAAGCATCCTCAGATGGAAGTGGGAACAGGCAGCAGGAATCCGATTGGTCTTTCCAGTTGGGAACTCAAATGTCTGCAGTGATCCTTCGAATGGCCCATCTGTAAGAAGGAAATGTTAGTATGAATTGAGAAAGGAAAGTGAAAAAGAAAGGTGGGACCACCCTAAGAGAGGTTTGAGGTCTCGTACAGGTTCCTCGGAATAATAAGGCACACTCGTTTGCCCACTGACTTCCTGTAAAGTGGGTAGAGGTTTTGTTTCGATACGGGAGCCCATGAAGATTGCCCCTCTAAATGATTGCAGTTGGAAGACATAATATTAAGGGCTTTTTAAGGGCTTTTTATTTCAGAGTTAAATCCCCTGTTGCATGAGATTCCATCCTTTGAATAAACCAGGTCTTGGGGGTTTATATGGGGTGAGTTTCGAGTAACTGTCAGATCAGGTGTAGGGAGGACATCGTTTGCATACTTAGAGATTTACAAATTAACTCAGCTACAAGTGAATACTAGAGCACTGTCCCTTGATAGGTATACAGTGAGAAAAGACTTTGCATACAGTTGTTGGGGAAACCCATCCCATTTTCAAGCTGTTTAAAGATTATACCCAGGGTGGGTCTTATTACTATGCCCACAGAACAACAAGGTTGTCCATACCTGTGGTACTGTGACAGGATCTCTCAAGGTTACTTCACGTGTAGTTTAGGCAAACATTTAAAGACACCTAGGATTTAACATCTGTAAATGTGCATTGCTGAAATGTAGATTTTCTCTCTAAAAACCCTCATTGCCCAAAAGTAGCCATCCAGACTAATTCATTTGCAAAACACCACTTGAAAAACTTGGCCTCATTTATTTCCATAAACTCTGCAAGAAGAGTCATTGATCCTAAGGATCTTTGAAAGTGTATTTTGCTGGAATCCCTTCTAAGGTATCTCCAGACTGAATTTTTATAGCCTATCCAGGCCAGAAAGTTTTCAAATTCTTGTATTTCTCCTAAAAGTGGTTTTTTTTGTGAGTTTCCTACAAGACCAAAAAGGTTTTGTGAGAGAAGAACAATACCCCAAGTGTTAAAGTCTCAGAAATAGTGTTAGAGATCTGATGAGACTTCAGGATGACGCAACTGACAGGGGCATTCGGTTCTTTCTGTGGCATATAACACTGTGATACAAAGAATATCAAGTGAAGACCTTAGAGCAGAACCAATTAAAACTTGAGCATTGCCTGTCTTTGAGCAGTTACAGCATTAACCCAAGCAAGAGAACCTAAGGTTTACCATTGACCACGCTTCTCCAAGCAACTTAGCATACATGCCACATAAAAAGGCCTAATTGGTCAAAAAGACTTCATTTACAATTGAATTCTTGGGAAAGTTCGTTCAAGCCTTAGGAAGTGATAGAGCACATCCTAGATAGAATTACAGATCATTTCCAATGTGAAACTTTAAATTATTGGGGCACTGGGGTGGCTCTGTTGGTTAGACGTCTGACTGCAGCTCGGGTCATAATCTCGTGGTTTGTGAATTCCAGGCCCACGTCACACTCCTGTGCTGACAGCTTGGAGCCTGGAGCCTGGTTCAGATTCTGTGCCTCCCTATCTGCCCTTCCCCTGCTCATGTTCTATCTCTCTGAATTTCAAAAATAAATGATAAAAAATAAAATTTAAGTTGATATTTAACCGAGATGGCAAGACGAGATTCCAAAGGCAAATAGGGAACATTTTATAGTTGTTAGCAAAACCTAACTCCTTTACCATTGAGAAGTTTTCAGTTTAAGTCATCAGACTTGACAAAGAACATATCCAAAGCTTTGCTTTTCCTGGCATACAAAAGACAAAGAAAAAAACAAAACAAAAAACTTCGTTTACATTTTCTTATGAAGAGCAGATCAACAATCCAAGAAAACTTTGTCTTTCCAAAACATAAGAAAACAGGATTTTAAACTTATATCAGTGTAGTAAAATCCGTAGACGGCAAACTTAGTCCATCTTTACCACCCATAAAATTCCTTTCCAAAGATTTCCCTTCATGAACCTGGTACAACTTTCCTTTGCCTTCAGGTTTTGTCCCAAGTCATTTCTTTCCAAACAACCCATTTAACCCAATTTTCTTTCTTTTATACCCTCAACAAAAAATGTATTGCCATTCTTTGTATCTTTCTTACAACCTCCTATTTTCCAACAAAACTGCTTTCCTTATTTCCATCAGTCTTAAGAACACTTAGCAGAATTTTAACTTTTAGAACCTTAGTCTCCAATGAAAACTTAATAAGCAGTTGAGAACTCTTTGCACCAGAATTCTTTAGATGGCTAATTCATGAGTCAGTTAAGCACAAAGCATGTTTTCAAATAGGTCCAAATAGCCTTAGTTCCTATGCATTAAGGAGTTCCTCTGCATAAGTTCCTGTGCATTAAAAGCACAGAGGCGACTGGGTGACTCAGTCGTTAAGTGTCCGACTGCGGCTCGGGTCACGATCTAGCCGTTCATGGGTTCAAGCCCTACGTCGGGCTCTGTGTTGACTGCTCAGAGCCTGGAGGCTGCTTCGGTTTTATGTCTCCTTCTCACTCTGCACCTCCCCCACTCACACTCTGTTTCTCTGTCTTTTCTCTCTTCAAAAAGGATAAACATAAAAAGTAGAAAAGAAAGAAGTTAAAAGACCACTTCTATGTCCAATAATGAAAGAATTCCCCTGCAATCTCTTTGGAAAGGACATAGATGTCCCATGAACGTCTTGTCATTCACCGTGTAAACTTAAAAGCACAAGTCTAAAATAGTCTCAGGTTTCCAAAGACTTTGAAAGTTATCTTCAGAATTACCCAAGTAATTAACCATTTAAGACAGTTGAAAGTAACCATTATTTCAAGTCCTCATTTGGTGACAAATTGCAATCGAGATCCATTGAGCATAGTTGACCTTTCATAAAGATTGATAGAATAAATTTTCACACTGAATGCTGATAACTCTAAAGACAAGTCTATCTTAATGAAACCAGCAAACTTCATTTAGCTGAAACACGGAATTGGTTCACCTACACCCACAGAAAAGACCTACACTCATTTGTTCCACCGTTCAGTTTTTACCAGAGATGTCAGTGGGCTCCAAGAACCTGAAGTGCGTGGTGCAAGGGAATGCTCTTTTTCCCTTGATATTTAGCGTGGGAAGAGGGGCCGATGGTGCCTAAGGCACTGAGGGTGGTAAGGGAACCAGTTCCATAGGCCCCACACAAGCTGGTGCAGAAACAGGAGGAAGGGGATGGGAAAGGCAGAAGATTTGGGGTGCCAGCAGAAGGCAGAGAAGGAAAATTTCCCGGGTCTAATCTTGTCAGCTGGGACAGAAGAGCTGACACCATGTCTTTTGTTCCACCAAAGTGGAATAAGGCAGTTCAAGTCAGGCCGGAAAAGACAGGGAATTTCCCCGAAATTAGTGGATTTTCAGCAGCTGCCTGGGAAATTTCCTTAAAAGTCTCCATCTTGAGGTAACCTGAGCACAGTTGTCTCCAGTTATAGCCCCTAACTCACGAAAGGAATGAGGGAGAGGCCCTCATATCTATCATGCAGAGAGGAAGCGTCCGTGTTACCCTTTCAAGGATTGCCTCTCTTACCTTCAGTGACTGAGTTCTGAGTTCTCTCAGGAGGAGGCCTATTTAGACAAATTTCATCCAACATATCAAGGGGGAGCTCACTTGCTTAGCTACTGACCAAACACATTCTGCAAGAAGCCCCTGTGTCCCATTAGCCACCAAGGGCTGGACCTAGGGCAACAGCCGTCCATTTGCCCTGTTTAGTAAAGCCATGCAGTGTTACAGGATCAGTCCTTTCCACATTTTGCAAACCCAACTGTTTCCAGTGGGTTCAAAAGGCATCCTAAGGGAGAATCCTTGCGGACCAAAGAGGAACCCCCATGTTCCACCTCGAGAGAAAAGGGGAGAGAGAAGGTCCATTACCCTTAGAATCCATCCCGACTCCCCAGTAGCATCCCCCACACAGAATATGTCAGGGGTTCCCGAAGTGTCAAAGCGACCCGAGACATCCCTTGAACAAAATCACTATGACTGCCAACCAGGTGGCGAAGGGCTCCTGAAGGAGGGATGCTAGCCTCCCCACCCCCCACCGGCTTCCCCATTGCATTCTAGACAACAGATGGGTGCCTGACTTACAGACCCGCGTCTCCTTTGCTGAGAAGGCAGAGAAGTAACTGCCATTTTCAACCCATGGAAATACTAGAAGAGTTTGACAAGGGGAAATGACCCAATTTTAAGTAGTAGTTAATAGAGGACATTGAGGGAAAACAGAAAAGAGAGAAATCCATCATGATATAAGTGACATTCTGACCCGCGTAGTCTTCACAGCGAACCTCCCTAGGAAATGGCGCCCTGTTGGGTTTTAATTCAGTCAGGTACTGGTTTCGGTCAGCTCTCAGTGGAGATCTGGCATGCAGAAGAGGCTACCCCAGAGATATGGAGGGGGTCACATTAGATCAGTGAGGAGGAATCCTCACACACGGGAGTCTTAAGATTGGCAGACATGGTAGTCACTTAAGTGGCTGTCCACTGCCCAAGACAGACAACTTTAGACACGGAAAGGAATAAAGAGAGGGCGTCAAGTTTCTGCATCTCACTGCCATTCTGGCCAAGGTCCTAACTTCCAACCAAAAGGCAGGCTTTCTCCTCCCCGTAGAGTCGCCGCAGCCTAGAGGATTGCAGCCAGAGCAATCCCCGCAAAAGTGTTCCCTATATAAGACCCTACTTCTCAAAAATCCTCTGAAATGAGAGTAAATGAAAGAGAAAACATACCAAATTGACACTGAAGCACAGAGTCAAGGTGAGAAGATTCGAAGCCCCACATTCGGACACCAAAATGCTGATATTTGGGGATGATGGTGGACTGGTCCACAGCTGATGACCAACACAGAATTCTGGAAGACGTCTTTGGTGAAAAAGGTGGCTTTCTTAATGCCTGGAAGAGCTGTGCTGGGGCCCTACAGCTAACTCATCATTATATTCCTTCAGGTTGGCAGGAGGTCAGGGATAGAATAAGAAATTTTGGAAGCAAGGTTTCCTGCACCTTCAGGGCATAACTCTTGGGAAACACTATTAACCCTTAATGAAACGTGTCATGAGACCCTTTAGATGTAGATCAGGGACCGTAAGTTGGATCCCGTGTCCCAAGTTGATTGCCCGTGTATATCGGGGAAACTGAGGGAAAGGAAGTGGACTTACAAGGTCCTGGATGTTGGGGTAATGTTAGGCTACAGTTCTCTTTTGCCCCCATCAAAGTGCCATTATCTAGGCAGCTGAGCTCTTGGAGGTCACTGTGCTGGTTTCAAGGTGTTGTCAAAGGCCTAAAGGCATAAGGAATTTAATTTTTCCCGTGCCTTTGTTTCCGACATTAGCACGGCAAGGGCTTAAGCCCCTGTTCTTGGGTAGCAGGGGTGTCCAAGGGATATTCCTCAGATCCCCCATGGGGTGGCAGGGGGCGGCTAACTTGCGGTTTACTCTCAGTCGGGCTCATGCTCCATAACTCTTACCATGCCAACTGCCGCCTTTTAAGCACCAAGTGATAAGTGAAAGGGGGTCAATGGATCTTTTTGTAAATCAGCAAATGGTTGCTTTCAGGTAGCATGGTAGCAGAATGGGAGCTCTCCACCATTCCCTGGGTTTACACTGAGTTATGGACAAGCCCAATGTGCCTGGTGGGAACCAATAAAGACAGAAAATCAGCAAGTGTTGGGGTGCCTGGGTAGCTCAGTGGGTTAAGCGGCTGACTCTTGATTTCGGGTCAGGTCATGATCTCAAGGTCATGAATTGAAGCCCTGCATCTGGCTTTGAACTCATGGCATGAAGCCTGCTTTGGATCCTCTCACCCTCTTTCTGCCCCAACCTTGATCAATATCTTAGGAAATTACAAGACAGAGGCAATGTTAACAGTCTAATCTCCAGAAAACTACTCAATTTCCTGATGGGCCTGTATCACTCACCTCTCCATAGTGATGGGGGGGGGGAATAAAGGCAAGAAGGAAATGTCAGATCAAATAGGATTACCTAGGGTGCCTTGGTGGCTCAGTGGGTTAAACTTCCGACTTTGGCCCAGCTCATGATCTCAGGGTTCCTGAGTTCCAGCCCCATGTCGGGTTCTGTGCTAACACCTCAGAGCCTGAAGACTGCTTCGCATGCTGTCGCTCTCTCTCTCTGTGTCCCTCCCAGACTCATTCTCTCCTCCTCTCTGTCTCTCTCCCAAAAAGGAAATAAACATTCAAAACATTAAATTTGAATTTTTTTGTAATCTGTAGTAGTTGACCATTATTTGAAGCTGGCAGAGGAAAATTGTTCTCCAAGATCTTCCTATCTTAATTGCTTTCCTAGAGGGAGAAATTACCTTAGTTTGACAAAAGCTCGGCTTCCATTGATCTGTGAGTCTTTAGCTGATGAATGTCTCCTTGGAAACTTGCCTTTAGACTTTACCTTCCCCAAACCCCTAGGGTATAACCAGACTTCATAAGCCCAGTGCAGGCAGCTCTTCCTGCCCACAGGTCCTATTCCACTGCTTTAATAAAATCACCTCTGTGCACCAAAGAAGTCTTCAAGAATGCTTCTCCGGGACGTCAGCTCTTAACCACACAAACCACACCATCACCCCGCAAAATTTTATCACGCTATACCTGAGATCCCTTCTGCAAGCTCTGTACATTCTTACCTCAGGTCAAGAAGTCTTTTGGCCTTCACCTGTCTTCCAGCTCTTTCCTTCAATGTATAAAGGCAGGGGTAATTAGGTGATGGTGTTGCCTCGGAGCTAACACTTACATGAGTGGAACCGGGCTCTGGTCTTGTCCACTTTGATCCTTTTCTTGGCCGACCAGCTCTGAGATTGCAATGTGCAAAGGCAACACTTCAGCTATTAGGAGTGCAGGCATTTCAGGCAGCAGGGGGAAGGTGTCAGCAAGGTGACCATTGGCATGCCTACCACAGCCTACCAAGCACCAGGTTCTCAATAAGATGATAATGCTCCCTCAGTGATATTAGAAAGAGATTTGTCCAGGTGGGACAAAGGTGTGGGAGCTTGCTGCCAACTGCTGGGATATTGCTGTCTGGGTGGCAGCTGCATTGCTCCTGACTCCTTCCTGCTGATATATTCATTTTGCCCTAGAAGGAAGGCAGGCTGCTTTTCACCCGGCCTTCTGTCCGCAGGCAAACCTCTTGTGCTCAATGCTTTCCAACGCACTGGGGTACCTGCTTCCTGTTGCCGGTGTAAGTTTTCCAGGGAAGCCCATGAAGCACTAGTTTTCCAAGCTTTCCCACATCCAGGGAACCTGATATAAAAAAGTTGACAATTAAAAGTCAGAAGGGTGGCTTCCAGACTCCTGCTACCAAACACCACAAGGAAGAACTTGCCAATAAATAAAAATGATGATTATGATGATAATCATAACCACAATAATAACAAGTGAGAAGAAAAACACTAAGTGCCTAAGTTTTTCACCTCAGATGAGAATGGAATGAAACTGGGACTGCGAACATGAGCACCATTTCTCAGGCAAGCTATTTGTCCTGAGAGTAAGAAGGAAAAACTGTGGGGTTGGGATGTAAGGAAGCACTAGTCACAAGAGCACTGCATCCTGAGCTAAGTAGGGCAGGAAGTCTTCTGGCTCTGGCCATCCACTTACAACCAGTGGGCAAAGGCACTCGCGACCTATCTCAATGTTGGCTTCTTTGTGCTGGCTGGCAGCCATGTCTGTGGAATTGGGTTCTGGTCCCCGTGTCCTTGAATGGACTGTCTGCCATACCACCTGGGGTAAACAATGCTCATGCTCCAACACTGGACTTCTCACCATGTGGTTACCTCACAGCGACCTGTGGGACAGGGTCACAACAGCCCGCAGGCTAACAAGCACACAGGTCTCAGGGAGGGCAATGTTTCCTTGGGAATCGCCATGTGTTAGCTGCTTGTGAATGCTGGGCACTCTCTGAGTAACAGTCACATGATTACTGACTCTGACCTCTGATCTCCAACTTCCCATTCACAGGAGTGAAGATGGCTCCCTCCCAGTAACACTTGCCCCATTTCAGAAGACTTTTTGCCTTCTCTTGCCAAGAGAGGTGTCACAGGTGAGCCCGTGCAGAACCCATTGTCCGCGCTCCCCTGTATCTAAGGCAACGTTGCAGGACTCCACAATTAAAATCGTAGAGACATATTTCCGGGCTAAGAATCTCAATCATTCACTGGAATACTTGTTTAGAAAGGGATCAAGGGAGTCAGAAGGGATGCAGTTGGGTCCAAACCCTGTCCCAGATAATGGAATAATCTGTGAATGAAGTGACTGGCACGATTCCCCAGGGAAGCCTGGGGTCCTATGACTATGGAAAACCTGTGGGGGTATAGAGCAAAGAACATATTTTAGCTACACTTGGGAGCCTGAATGTAGCAAAAGAAACCCTACATCTCACATCAGTGTCAGGGGTTGGGCACTTGCCAGCTTTGCAGCTTTTCCTATCCTTGGGTAAAAGCAGTGGTGATCTGGAGGGCAGAGTCACAATAGGAGTTGATACCCCAGTCTGTAGGACTGGGTTTGTTTCTATTTAGTTTTTTGAGTCATTTCTTTGACGTTCACCTGCTGGCGAAACAACTGGGCATGCATGATCCCTGAGAGTCTCCGAAGGCAGCATTTTAAAGCAGTCTATGGCAGGGCAAAGAACTCAGTAATAGTCCCCGCACAACAAGAGACTTCAACACCCCACTTTTTGAGGAGGACATGTTTTCATTGATATCGGAAATTAGTTGTTCGGAGGGTTGAAAACAACCTTCATGTGTGCTCACTGGGAGTTAATCTGCCCTATCTGTAATGAGGAAGAATGAAATCAAGTCATTGGCAGCAATGTAGATGGAACGGGAAGGTTGTATGCTGAGCGACATAAGTCTGTCAGAGAAGGATAGGTATATGTTTTCACTCACATGTGCTTCTTGAGAAGCTTAAGAGAAGAATGCGGGGGAAGGGAAGGGGAAAAAGAGTTACAGAGAGGGTTGGAGGCAAACCATAAGAGACTCTTAAATAGAGACAACAAATGGAGTGTTAATGGGTGGTGGGGGGAGAGAAAATGGGTGATGGCCATTGAAAAGGGCAGTTGGAATAAGTACTGGGTGTTTTAAGAAGCCAATTTATCAATAAACTATGAAAAAAAGAATAATTTTTTTTCAGCCCTATGTGATTTTTTTCTTTACTTCTGAATGTGGCCTTAAATGCCCCATCTCTATCAGTTTTGCCACAGCAGTGAGACCAACTGTCTCCCAATATCACCTGCCCATTCCCACAGGCAAGCCTCTTATGCTTCACACATTCATGTCCCCAGTACCTCCTTTTCCCAAGGTATATCTGGAAGACACCAGAACACCAGTTCCTCAAGTGATTCCAAATTGATGGGAACATGGCAAGACTCCACCAATAAAACTGGAGACAAAGGTTGCCCGACTCCAGCACAGAATGTCTCCCAATGAACACACAGTGAGGATAAGTGAAAGGAAACTGAAAGATACACTGAGGGCTAAGGCTCTTCATCTAAGATGAGAACAGAAAGAAGCTGGAGCTGTTACTAGCACAACTCCCTGGGCAAGTTTGGGTTCCAAGGAGTGAAAAAGACTTGTTGGCATGAGGAGAAATGGAACACCCACTAACTATACCAGGGAGTTCCGTGAGCAACGTCATGCACCCCAACGTCAATATGGTCAGCAAAGTGTCAAGCTCTGGCCACGTTTCAAGCCATTCCCATCTGTGGATATAAAGGCCCTTGTGACTCACAGGTAGGCTCTTGCTCCTGGCCAATCTTCAGGTTCAGGCTCTGGTATTTTAGTCTTGGCGTATTGTGCCCCAACCTTCTCAGTGAATGAACTTTACACGCACGAACCCTGTCTCAGGGGGTAGGTAGCTCAGGCTTTCCTGAAAAGGGTAGGTAGAGAACAGGGCAATGGTCCCATGGCAATGGAAACCAGCCAAACACAGAGCTCTTACTGGCAGGAGGTCAACCTTTCCTTTTTGATATCAGAAATTAAGTGCTATGTGATGACACACGGTGTGAGTGCAGGCTCCCCAGGAAGGACTGGGCACTGTCTGAGTGACAGCCCTGTAGCTCCTCAACATGGTACTAGGCCTTTGATCCAGAAATGAGATCGTATCCTTCCAAACCAACATGAAAAACGAATTGCTGTAGGGTACCACACCACCGAGTGGGAGCTCCCCTAGAGCTTCTTGCCTGAGGACAGACAGTTGCTCCTGAATCTGACCCCTGATCCCAGTCTCTTCTTGACAATGAAGAGGTGTGCTCTCTCCAGCACCAACTGCTTTGAATTGCTTTAGCATATTATATTCTCTATTCTATTTAACATCTAAGTTGATTGCTTTGCAGCATGACACCTGTCTGTGGAGTGCTTTCAACCCACAGGGACACATCACTGTTTGTTTTTATGTCTCTGGCTAAAAGTATGTCACTTTACAACAACCTATGTTGCTAAAGTGCGAAATCTCCCAATGGTTTAGCTGTAATTCTGTGATTGCCAACAGGAAACTGATATCTGACAGAAATATAGAAATATCTAAATTCCCTTGAAAGACAGTCTTTGTCAGTTGTGGTTCCTGCATTTGGTCACGTTCTACTATCATCTAGAAATGAGGATTTTGCATATTTAGAAACACTTGTGAGTAGAAAATGTCATAAACATTGAATGTTCATTATAGCACACTCTTCTGTCTTATTTTCCTTCATTTATTCTAAATATCTGAGTGGCAAACATTAGATTTTATTCGATTCCTGCTGAGGTATAAGAATAAAGAGAAACTAAATAGAAATATTTCTGGAATAAGTGAGTCAGTCATAATAAATCTTTTTGTTTTTAGGCTTTTTGTTTTAGGCTTTTTGTTTTTTTTTGTTTTTGTTTTTGTTTTCAGTCCTCTTTGTAATATGTAATGATGCCTCCAGTTTTTCTTTGGTTTGTAGGATTGCTTTATTTGGGGACTCGTGGAATTCCATACACATTTTAGGATCCTTTTTCTGTGAAAGATGGTGGTGGTATTTTGATAAGGATTGCATTAACATGTAGATTGTTTGGCGTAGTATAGACCTTTTAACCATTTTTTAGTCCAAACCATGGGCATGGAGAGGTTTCCCTTTTCTTTGTGTCCTCTTGCATTTCTTTCATAAGATTTCAGAGTACAGATTTTGTACCTCTCTATTAAGGTAATTTCTACGTAACTCATAAAGTATTTTGGTGCAATTGGCAATAGCTTAAACCTCTCCCATCATGTTTGCTTTAAAAATGAGAGATGAATATTGTAGAAGAAATCATGCCAACACTTGCTGTGCATTTGGGGTCATCTTACTATCCAAATTCCACATATGAACTGGCACACACACACTGACGATATGTTCAAGAGAGGCTGGACACTGGGCATTGACAAAACAGAAAGAAGAAACAGGTTAGAGAGAGCTCTGCCATGGGGCAGCAGCATCCATTTTCACAGCTGCATGCACAAAGGCCCAAAGATGGTCAAGAAATTCTTGATGTTCGTAGATCTCTGCTACACCCAGGGCGACCTTTGACCCAGCCTCCAGAGGAAAGGACTAGGGTCCTACAGTCCACCTCTCTGGACACCTGGAATTATGATGAACTAACTTCAGTTAGTTTGACAATAACTAAAGGAGAAAAGTCTTCAGTGTTCTCCCATAATCATTTGTGTTACCAGCGGGTTTCTCCTGAGTTCCGTAAAATCATAAAGTGTCATCTAGCTTTGGTTCTCGATCAATGCTTCGCTGTGTTCTGAGATACTAGAGAAGGACTTGATACTTGCTGAAGCCTTTAGAGACTAGAGAGCTTTGGGGACTTGGGGCGGTGAGAGCTGGGATAAGGAAGGACATGTCAGAGCACTGTACACTGAGTCCAGAGCCCAAGCCCAATAACAGGCCAGGGTCCCCAGGCCCTTCATTTGGAAACAGGGGATTTATTTTGCTGGCTGACTGGAGGATGCCTCCTGAGTCACAAGTATACACTGGAGATGGACAAAGGGGAACGGTACAAACCTGAGATCCGTAGCACAGCTCTTGGGCGTGTAGGTTATGAGCTTTACTCAGGGACCTTCAAGGGCTACGTTAGCTTAGGTTTAAGTTAGGTTAGGTTAAGTTAGGGTTAGAGTGCTGATTCTGTCTGGTGGTCTTCATGCCTGTGGCTGCAGTGCTAGTGCCGGACACCAGGGTACAGGCAGCCTCCTGTGTCAGGGGTACACACTGAGACTTGCTGGAGGAACGGAACAAGAGAAAGTTCATGTAGAGGTCATTCTGGAATCCCCCAGCCTCTGATACAACAGGAATCCCCATTAGTAGCAGTTATCTTCACAGAGTAAGCCCATTAAATCTAGACAGAGGGCTCCACGGTCCTTCAATTTCTTCATTCAGTAACTGCTCCAAGGACGTACTTTGTGCTAGGGGATCTTGTGGGCCTAACTTAAAGGCTGACAATGACAAAGCAGTCCCCGCCTGCCAGGTCTTCACAGTCTGGTGGGGAGATGAACGAAGGTATGAAAGACAAGACGTCCCAATAAAAAGGGAAGGGGTTCAAGGACTGTAGTAGAGAAAAAAAAGTGTGCTCTAAGGACAGCCTGGGGAGTCACTGGAGAGTATGTCACTGAAGTGACATTTGCTGGGGACAGAATGACAAGAGAGAACCACCCTGCCCATGTCTGCAATGTGTCAGGAGAAGATATTGCTGTGGCCAAGAATAGGAGACAAAATCGAGTGTGTCCAGAAACATTAGAAAGGTGGAAAATGTGGCTGTGGGATCTTGGGAGGGGAGAGGCAGGGAGGAGCCAGAGCATAGACCAGATGCTGGGACCTGGTAGACTATTAGGTTTCCATTCCTCTCTGACAGCATTACCTAGGTACTTTGAAACTTAAAGCTACAAATATTTAATAGATCACAATTTTTGTAGGAGAGGAATCCAGTCACAGCATAGCTGTGTGACCCTGCCTCAAAGTCTCTATGAATCCAGGTTTGTGGTCTGAACGGAGACTCAAAAGGGTGATACTTTCTTTTCAAGCTCACTCACACAGACAGTGTCAGAACTCAGTTGCAACTGAGAGCCTATTTCAATCTTTTGACTTGGAAACTTGCTTCTTACTCTCCTATATCATGTTCTCATATGGTAGCCCTTAACGCAAGGCTTGATTCCCCATTTCCAGGGTTAGCAGAGAGGCATAGGGAGCAAATGAGGACAGAGAGCAGAGAGAGAGAGAGAGAGACAAAAGAGAAAGAGATAGAGACAGAGAGAGAGAGAAAGAGGAGTAGACAGACATAGAGATGGAACAAACACGGGACAAAGCAAGAAGTGACAGAATTTCTGTCCTGAAATCTTGAAACTGACCTCCAATCACTAACAGCTTAGTGGTTTCACAAGGGGTGAAGTTTCCTGATTGGACACAGATCACTGTCTGTGTCCCTGGGGGATGTCCAGGAGAGTGTGTTCATCATGTTCACCCAGAACTGAAAACAGTGGCTACATTTTGGAAATGGCAGTGATAAACTTCCAGCCTCATCATTAGAAAAGTGAACATAGGACGATGAGTTTGGTGTAAATCTCATCCACAAAACTAGAAAAATAACTCATCACACTCCTGAAACTAGTCACCTTGTTGTGCACACACTCCTGAAATTAGACCCCTTGTTGTGCATTTGAGGTTAGGACACTCATTTTTCAGTAGCGAGAGGGGCCTCAACTCTGTTACTGGAGAGTTATTGTTGCCATGATTTCAGTTGCCATCACCGTTGATTCCGGAAGGGAAGGGTCTGCTTCTGGAGACCAAAGCCAGGGATTAGGGATTTGCACAAAGACTTTCATGTAGGCATATGTCATCTCTATTTTTTCTCTAAGAGCCCTGAATGGGACACCTTCTCAGAGAGGATCCGATTCCTCTGGCAACACGACCATGATACAGCATTTAGAATGATGGTGTCAGAATGTCAACACTGTTGTCAAAACCATTTAATGGACCATGACCAAGTGTTTAGATTTCTGTTTCTTATTTTAATTTAAATTTTAGTTAACATATTGGTTTCAGAAGTCGAATTCAGTGAGTCATCACTTACAACACTCAGTGCTCATCACGAGTGCCCTCCTTAGGACCCACCACCCATCTAGCCCATCTCTCACCCACATCCCTCCATAAACTCTCAGTTTGTTCTTTATCATTAAAAGTCTACCTCTCTTCTAGGTGCATGTGTGGCTCAGTCGGTTGAGTGTCTGACTCCGGATCAGGTCATGATCTCACAGTCTGTGAGTTCGAGCCCTGCGTCAGGCTCTGTGCTGACAGCTCAGAGCCTGGAGTTGGCTTTGGATTCTGTGTCTCCCTCTCTCTCTGCCTCTCCCTGTTCAAGCTCTGTCTCTCTCTCTCTGTCAAAAATAAATAAGCATTAAAAAAAATATATTTCATCGCACTGTGTGCTGACAGCTCAGAGCCTGGAGCATGCTTCTAATTCTGTGTCCCCCCCCCCCGCCCTTCCCCGGCTCATGCTCTGTCTCTCTCTGTCTCAGCAATAAACATTAAAAAAAATTTTTGTCTACCTCTCTTCTCTTCCTCACCTTCTCATATGTTAAATTACACACGCTAGTGAAATTGTGATATTTGTCTTTCTCGGTTGGACTCATTTAGTTTAGCATAATACATTCTAGTTCCATCCACATAGTTGCAAATGGCTATGCACTCTCAGTTGATGGCTGAGTAATATTCTCATCAATATAAAACCTGCACAGTGAAGGAAACAATGAACAAAAAAGCAGCACCCAGCATGGGGGAAGATATTTGCAAGACACTTATCTGATAAAGGGTTAAGATCCAAAATCTAGAAGCAACTTATCAAACTCAGCACCTCCCCCAAAAAAAACCCAGTTATGAAATGGGCAGAAGACATGAATAGACCCTTTCACAAAGAAGACTTCCTGATGGTTAACAGACATATGGAAAGATGCTCAACATCACTCTGCATTAAGGAATGCAAAGCAAAACCATGACGGGAGACCACCTCACACCTGTTAGAATGGCTACAATTAACCACACAAGAAAAAACAATTGGTGAGATTTGGAGAAAGGGGAACACTCTTGCAGTGCTGGTCACAATACAAACTGGTGCAGCCACTCTGTTATGACTTTTTAAAGAAGCAACTTTAGCAAGCACTCCTCCTTCTATGGCTACTTTTTCTCATTTATGTGTACTATTAAGGGCATTGGCAGCAGGTGAAGATTTTTCCTTAGGAGGAGTAGGGTAAAAAAAATTGAAAACCTGGGGCACCTGGGTGGCTCAGTTGGTTAAGCAGCCGACTTCAGTCAGGTCATGATCTCACGGTCCGTGAGTTCGAGCCCCGTGTCGGGCTCTGTGCTGACAGCTCAGAGCCTGGAGACTGTTTCAGATTCTGTGTCTCCATCTCTCTCTGACCTTCCCCCATTCATGCTCTGTCTCTCTCTGTCTCAAAAATGAATAAACATTAAAAAAAAATTTTTTTAATTGAAAACCAATGTAAATGGATATTTAAAGATATGAAGTAAGGTTTACCCAGTTGAAATGAAAACAAGAATAAAAACAGAAACAAAACAGTTTGCCCAACAAAAAAGCCAAACTCACATTGTGATTCCACTCTCTGAAAATAATGCTTATATGTAGAAAAATAGTGTAGGCTGTGATTGTCCTTGAATGTCAGGATTTTTATTTCCTTCATTATCCTTATTTTGTCTTTCCAAATAACACAGAAAGCTACCGACAAATGTAACCTGGTTTGGTTAAGCTGCTTCAAAATCAAAGGAAAGTCAATAAGGAAGATGACCCAATGGAGGTTTCCAAAGAGAATGACTTGATTGTCACAGGAATAGAGAAGCCCTTGGAAAAACTAAAGAGGCCTAGAAGATTTCTGCCACAATGCTATAATTTGGTGAGACAAATTACTTGGTCCTCTCCAGTTTAAACAAGTTCTAGGAAATAAATACACAGGAGATTATAAAACTTTTGTTCAGTATACAAACACATTTTCCAAAAGCTTTAATGCATTCCTTTGCAAGACCTTCGTGCTAAGCTTTCCTTTTGGAGGAATTTTCCTTTGAAGTGCAAGTCTCTGCTCTAAATGACCCATGCTGTGCTCTCCATCCCTACTAACCACATGGACCCCCTTTTCACCTGTTTTCTTCATTGGCAGTGATCTCCACATGGGCACAGATCACATTTTGTCCCGGTCACTAATGAAGATATAGTGCTGGACACAGAGGAAGGATGGGTGGCCTTTAAAGGAATTCATACAAAATGAACCTGTATTTGACGCGTCATGAGCGTCAAAACTACAGGCCCAGGATGGCACGCACGGAGTATTTCCCGCTAACCTTCCATTGTTAAGCTGCCTTTGTCTCTCTGAAAACATTGTCATCCTCATTCTTCTTCAATGCCTGCACAACTACTGCTAAATATTTCTGCACAGGAAAGAGAGGAATCTGTGCAATGTGACTTAGAGGACACTGTAACTTTTTTGAAGGTAGTTCTTTTTTTTTTAATTTTTTTTAACGTTCATTCATCTTTAGAGACAGAGAGAGATACAGCATTAGCAGGGAAGGGGCAGAGAGAGAAGGAGACATAAGCTCTGAGCTATCAGCACAAGGCCCAACACAGGGCTCGAACTCACAGATGGCGAGATCATGATTTGAACCCGTCAGACACACAACTCACTGAGCCGCCCATACGCCCCCCCCCCCCCAAGGTAGTTCTGAAGCCACAGCAGGCCTGGCAAGGGAGCCATAACTACAATCTCATGTAATGCACCTACTAAATGATTGGACAGGTACTCATTTCATTTACTTTCTTTTTCAAATTGTATTTTTTTGTTGTTTCTTAGATTTCAAAAGGTTAATACAAATAGTTAATTAGTCTCAGGGACCAAATATTACCCAGTGTGCATTTTGGCAGGTACACATTTCAATCCACTTCACGTGCTGCAAAAACTACCCAACCAACCACCTTCCCTCTAGTACTATCAAACTGTTCTAATACTAGGGTCTGTTACTTGATAGTCTATTGCTCTCCTCTCGCTTTCTCTCTCTTTCTCTTTCTCTCTCGCTCTCTTCTCACTCTCTCTTATTTCCGGTGATTCTTTGCTTCTAACCCATAAATAATTACATTATTGCAAAGTACTTCTATATTTCTGACAAAATTCATTATCAAAATTGTTAAATTCATCAAACTATTACAAGTTGAAACGTTACACTCTTCACTGGGCTGCATAATATATATCCTACAGGCTCACCCAGGAATAAAACAAACCCTTATGGCACCCATAAAAGACCTAGATGGATGCTCAGTGGGAAGAAGGTGCAAGCTACCAGGGACATTCGGCCAGCCTGGCCTTACACCCCTGCAGATACTCATCAACTCCTGCCCACCCTAGTGCTGGAACAGCACGCCAGCTGGCCTTTCCCTCCCATCTGCCCCACCTGGCTCAAATCCAACCCGGAAACCTCATCTTGCCCAGAGAACATCACCAGCCCAAGCCCACTACCTTAGCTGCATCCTGTGAATGGCCAGAGATCTGGGGATGAGGGCTTCGAGGGAGAGAACAGGTCCAAGACCCAAGGAACACAGGCCTGTGGCAGACTCTGAGTCTGGGGTGTGCATGCACTTACCACCCCTCCTGGGTCCTAGTATCCATCCATCCAGCCCCCAAACTCCAGCCCACAGTCCCCAACACCCTACCTCCGACACCCGGGTGGAGCGCACTACCCTCCATGCAGGTGCTAGGGGTGTGTCAAGGAACATGCAAAACAGGGATGGGGATAGAAGCCCGTGCAGTGGGATTTGGCCCAGGGATGACAGCGGAGTGGGGAGCGGCCCCCTGTGACATATGGTGGGTTGTGTGATCCAGACCAGACGGCTGGGCAGGCCTGGGAGGGGCCGAGAAAGCAGTGACTGGGGTGTGCTTGGCCCCAGGAGCACTGCACCCTGGGAAGTAAGACAGTGAGGAAGGGGCGCAGGCGGGCACCAAAGCAGAGGTGAAAGAAGACAAAGGTAAAAGGCAAAAGCCTACAGCACGCTTTGTTCCCTCAAGGGCTCCCATCCAAGTACTAACGAAGCCCAAAACTGCTTAGGTTCTGATAACAATAGAGATCTGGCACATTCAGGGAAGTATGGCATAAGACACAAGAGGCTGCCACTGGGCGCCTCAAGAGCCTTCTCCACGCCCCTAAAACCCAGTACGTGCAACTCTTCACCCGTGCACCTGCCTGCCTGCCTCCCTGCCACTGTGCTGGCCAGCCTGCCTCCCACCGACTTCCTCTGCTGGCACCAAGTGGGTGGCAGAGGCCGCGCAACAGGCCCCTGGCAACCCGGAGTGGCGAAAGCCCTGGCTGTCTCTGAAACTGGTACTCTTGCAGGCTGCTCCGGCTTGGTCCCACGTCCACCTCCGCCTTCATCCCACACCTCACCGCACTGCATGGCACTGCACCTCACAGCAACTCAGCAAACCACACCACCCCACTCCACCACACCCCACACAACCCCACACAACCCCACACCACACCAAAGCACAGCACACCACACCACGCCCCACTGCTTATGTGAAATGTGTGGGAGCGAGCAGGAGCATCCTCCCGGGCAGGCCTTAGGGGCCCCCCGGATTCTCAGGGCCTCCTCTCCACCCTAAGGAAGCCCCCCACCTGGCCTATCCCTCCCTTCAGCCCCATCTGGCTCAAACGCAAACTGGAGGCCCAAGCATCCCCAGAGAATATCACCAACCAAAGCCCGCTGCCCTAGATGGGCCTTGTGAATTGACAGGGGCTCTGGGGATGAGGGCTCCGAGGGAGGGAAGAGGTCCAGGAACCA
Source organism: Panthera tigris (assembly GCF_018350195.1). NCBI lineage: Eukaryota > Metazoa > Chordata > Mammalia > Carnivora > Felidae > Panthera > Panthera tigris. Next base: position 19,204,355 of record NC_056670.1, on the reverse strand, counting down.
TGCAGCCCAGGCCTGTGGCATAGTTGGAGTCTGTGTCCCTCATGCCCCTTCTTTGTCCTCAGATACATGCACCCCAGCCCCCACCGTCCAGCCCCCAGCCCCTGGACCCCAGACTCAGGAACCTGGACTTTGGAAACAAGTCCCACCTGCACTCCAAGCGGTGTAGGTGGTATGTCAGGAAAGGTGCAAAGCTAGGGTGTGGATTCAAGCCCGTGCAGTGGGATTTGGCCTGGTTTTGGGAGTGGGGGGCAGGGAGCGGGACCCTTGTGAGGTGAGCTGGGGTGTGCAAGGCAGGCCAGGCCCCTGGGCTGAACAGGGAGGGGCTGAGGGATTCCTGGTTGGTTTGAGATTGGCACCAGGAGCGCAGCTCCCTGGTCAGGGAGGGAGGGGACCTGGGCTGGAGCCAAAGGAGAGGTGAAGGAGGTCAAAGTCAAAAGGCAAAGCCTACAGCACCCGGTATTCCCAGACGGTCTCCCATCAAAGTACTCACCAGGCCCGAAAGTCCTTAGCTTCCGAGACAAAACAATCAGGCGCATTCAGGATAGTATGTCCCTAAAGGCCATCCGCTTCTGCTTGGTGCCTAAAGAGAATGGCCCTCGCCTCCCAAGACCAGAGCGTGTCCCACAACACACGTGAAGCTGCCTGCCAGCCTTCCTGTCAGCTGGACGGACTGCCTCCTGCCGCGTTCCTCCGTGGGCACCGGGAACCAGGAGTGGGTGGGAGGGCAGGTGGCGCAGCGAGACCACAGACTCCGACTCCGCCACACGCCTGGGCTCCCTGGGTCCTGGACCTCGCCCCTCCCTCTAGCCCTAATCCCCAGGGACCCTGGCATTTCGCGAGGCCGGGTAGGGCAGCGGGCTCGGGCTGGTGATGTTCTCTGGGGGCGCTGGAGCCTCTGGGGTGGCTTGGCACCAGGTGGGGCAGACGGGAGGGAAAGGCCGGGTGGCTGGCTGCGTTCGCCCTGCGGCTGAGGAGGAGGCGCTGAGACCCCGGCGGGGCGGGCCCGGAAGACACGGCCGGCAGGATGCCCCACGCTCGCCTCCACCCTCTTGCCAGGCAGCAACCCTACGTGGTGCGGTGCGGTGCGGGATGGAGCGGAGGCGGACGTGGGGGCAAGCCGGGAGCACCCTGCAAGAGTCCCGGGATCGGAGAACGCCGGGGCTTGCGCCACAGCGCCTTGCCAGGGTCCTCTTGCGCGGCCTCCGCCACCCGCCCGGGGCCCGCGGCGGAGGGCGGTGGCAGTCAGGCAGACAGGCAGGCATGCAGGCAGGCAGAAGGGCAGGCAGGGGCGTGCATGGGTGAAGCGCGGCACCCGCAGGGTTGGGACGCGTGGAGCAGGCTCTTGAGGCGCCCAGCGGCGGCGGCTGGCGTCGACGGCCAGACCACCCCGAACGCGCCCGATCTCCTCTGATCTCGGAAGCTAAGCAGGGCCGGGCCTGGTTAGTACTTGCATGGGAGACCGCCTGGGAATACCGGGTGCTGTAGGCTTTTTTGCCTTTGGCCTTTGGCCTCCTTGACATTTCCTTTGGCGCGCGCCGCCGCTCCCCCCTCGCCCTCCCTCCCTGTGTCACTCTCTCCCCTGGGAGCGCGGCTGCTGGGGCCAAACACACCCCAGCCATTGATCCCTCCGCCCCTCCCGGGCCACCAAAGCGGCCTGGCCTGGCCCGGCCCCTCCCCGCCCGGCCCCGCCCCCCGAGCCCGCACACCCCACGGCACTTCACGAGGGGCACGCTCCCCGCTCCCCGCACCCGGCCAGATCCCACTGCACCGGCTGGAAGCCACGCCCCAGCTTTGCACCTTTCCTGACACACCACCCACACCGGCACCCGGCACCGGCACGGAGGGCGGGGGTGCGGTGAGGGCAGGAACGGGGGCTGGCGCCTGGGAACTGGAGGGTGGGGACTGGGTGGGTGGATAGGAGAACCCAGGAGCGGGCGGGCGGGGCAGCGAGACCCCAGACTCGGACTCCGCCACACGCCTGGGCTCCCTGGGTACTGGACCTCTCCCCTCCCTGGAGCCCTCATACCCAGGGCCCCTGACATTTCGCGAGGCGCACCTAGGGCAGCGGGCTCGGGCTGGTGATGTACTCTGGGGGCGCTGGGGCCCCCAGGGTGGCTTGGCACCAGGTGGGGCAGACGGCAGGGAAAGGCCGGGTGGCTGGCTGCGCTCGCCCTGGGGCTGGGGAGGAGGCGATGAGACCTCGGCGGGGTGGGCCCGTAAGGCACGGCCGGCCGGCCGGATGCCCCACGCTCGCTTCCACCCTCTTGCCAGGGAGCAGCCCGACGTGGTGCGGTGCGGTGCCGTGCGATACTGTGCGGGATGGAAGCGGAGGCGGGCGTGGGGCCAGGCCGGGATCAGCCTGCAAGAGTCCCGGGATGAGAGAACGCCGGGGCTTGCGCCACAGCGCCTTAACAGGGTCCTCTTGTGCGGCCTCCGCCACCCGCCCGGGCCCTCGGCGGAGGGCGGCGACAGGCAGGCAGGTCCGTGCACGGGTGAAGCGCGGCACCGGCTGGGCTTGGGACCCGTGGAGCAGGCTCTTGAGGCGCCTGGCGACAGCCGCTGGCGTCTACGGCCATAGCACCCCGAACGCGCCCGATCTCCTCTGATCTAGGAAGCTAAGCAGGGTCGGGCCTGTTTAGTATTTGGATGGGAGACGCCTGGGAATATCGGGTGCTGTAGGCTTTTTTGCCTTTGGCCTCCTTGACGCTCCTTTGGCGCGCGCCGCCGCTCCCCCCTCCCCCCTCCCTCCCTGTGTCCCTCTCTCCCCTGGGAGCGCAGCTACTGGGGCCAAACACACCCCAGCCACTGCTCCCTCAGGCCCTGGCGCAACAGCAAGGCGGCCTGGCCTGGTCCGGACCCGCCCCGCCCCGCCCCCCTAGCCCGCACACCCCACGGCACTTGACAAGGGGCACGCTCCCCGATCCACGCACCCGGCCAGATCCCACCGCACCGGCTGGAAGCCACGCCCCAGCTTTGCACCTATCCTCACACATCACCCACACCGGCACCCGGCACCCGCACGGAGGGCGGGGGGGGGGGGGACGGGGGGTGCGGTGAGGGCAGGAACGGGGGCTGGCGCTTGGGAACCGGAGGGTGGGGACAGGGTGGGTGGATAGGAGAACCCAGGAGCGGGCGGGCGGGTGGCGGAGGCCGCGCAAGACGACCCTGGCAAGGTGCTGTGGCGCAAGCCCCGGCTTTCTCCGATCCCGGGACTCTTGCAGGCCGCTCCCGGCTTGGCCCCACGCCCGCCTCCGCTTCCATCCGGCGCGGCACCGCACCGCACCTCACCGCACTAGGTCGGGCTACTCACTGGCAAGAGGGTGGAAGCGAGCGTGGGGCATCCGGCCGGCCGTGCCTTCCGGGGCCCGCCCCGCCGGGGTGTCCGCGCCTCCTCCCCAGCCCCAGGGCGAGCGCAGCCAGCCACCCCCCCGGCCTTCCCGTCCCGTCTGCCCCACCTGATGCAAACCCACCCCGGAGGCCCCAGCGCCCCCAGTGAACATCACCAGCCCGAGCCCGCTGCCCTAGCTGGGCCTCGCGAATTGCCTGGGCCCTGCCCGGGGATGAGGGCTCGAGGGAGGGGAGAGGTCCAGGACCCAGGGAGCCCAGGCGTGTGGCGGAGTTGGAGTGTGGGGTCTCGCTGCCCCACCCGCCCGCCCGCTCCTGGGTTCTGGGATCCACCCACCCAGCCCCCACCCTCCAGTCCCCAGGCGCCAGGCCCCGGTCCCGCCCTCACCGCACGCCCCCCACCCCCCACCCCCCGCACCCCCCCACCCTCCGTGCGGGTGCCGGTGTGGGTGGTGTGTCAGGAAAGGTGCAAGGCTGGGGCGTGGCTTCCAGCCGGTGCGGTGGGATCTGGCCGGGTGCGGGGAGCGAGCGGGGAGCGTGGCCCTCGTGAAGTGCCGTGGGGTGTGCGGGCTCGGGGGGCGGGGCCGGGCGGGGAGGGGCCGGGCCAGGCCAGGCCGCTTTGGTGGCCCGGGAGGGGCGGAGGGATCAGTGGCTGGGCTGTGTTTGGCCCCAGCAGCCGCGCTCCCTGGGGAGAGGGGGACCCAGGGAGGGAGGGGGGAGGGGCGGCGGGCGCCAAAGGAGAGGTCAAGGAGGCCAAAGGCCAAAGGCCAAAAGCAAAAAAGCCTACAGCACCCGGTATTCCCAGGCGGTCTCCCATCCAAGTACTAACCAGGCCCGACCCTGCTTAGCTTCCGAGATCAGACGAGATCGGGCGCGTTCAGGGTGGTATGGCCGTAGACGCCGGCGGCTGCCGCTGGGCGCCTCAAGAGCCTGCTCCACGCGTCCCAGGCCCAGCGGGTGCCGCGCTTCACCCGTGCACGCACCTGTCTGCCTGTCTGCCTGCCTGCCTGCCTGCCTGCCTGCCTGCCGCCGCCCTCCGCCGCGGGCCCCGGGCGGGTGGCGGAGGCCGCGCAAGAGGACCCTGGCAAGGCGCTGTGGCGCAAGCCCCGGCGTTCTCCGATCCCGGGACTCTTGCAGGCCGCGCCCGGCTTGGCCCCACGCCCGCCTCCGCTTCCATCCGGCGCGGCACCGCACCGCACCTCACCGCACTAGGTCGGGCTACTCACTGGCAAGAGGGTGGAAGCGAGCGTGGGGCATCCGGCCGGCCGTGCCTTCCGGGGCCCGCCCCGCCGGGGTGTCCGCGCCTCCTCCCCAGCCCCAGGGCGAGCGCAGCCAGCCACCCCCCCGGCCTTCCCGTCCCGTCTGCCCCACCTGATGCAAACCCACCCCGGAGGCCCCAGCGCCCCCAGTGAACATCACCAGCCCGAGCCCGCTGCCCTAGCTGGGCCTCGCGAATTGCCTGGGCCCTGCCCGGGGATGAGGGCTCGAGGGAGGGGAGAGGTCCAGGACCCAGGGAGCCCAGGCGTGTGGCGGAGTTGGAGTGTGGGGTCTCGCTGCCCCACCCGCCCGCCCGCTCCTGGGTTCTGGGATCCACCCACCCAGCCCCCACCCTCCAGTCCCCAGGCGCCAGGCCCCGGTCCCGCCCTCACCGCACGCCCCCCACCCCCCACCCCCCGCACCCCCCCACCCTCCGTGCGGGTGCCGGTGTGGGTGGTGTGTCAGGAAAGGTGCAAGGCTGGGGCGTGGCTTCCAGCCGGTGCGGTGGGATCTGGCCGGGTGCGGGGAGCGAGCGGGGAGCGTGGCCCTCGTGAAGTGCCGTGGGGTGTGCGGGCTCGGGGGGCGGGGCCGGGCGGGGAGGGGCCGGGCCAGGCCAGGCCGCTTTGGTGGCCCGGGAGGGGCGGAGGGATCAGTGGCTGGGCTGTGTTTGGCCCCAGCAGCCGCGCTCCCTGGGGAGAGGGGGACCCAGGGAGGGAGGGGGGAGGGGCGGCGGGCGCCAAAGGAGAGGTCAAGGAGGCCAAAGGCCAAAGGCCAAAAGCAAAAAAGCCTACAGCACCCGGTATTCCCAGGCGGTCTCCCATCCAAGTACTAACCAGGCCCGACCCTGCTTAGCTTCCGAGATCAGACGAGATCGGGCGCGTTCAGGGTGGTATGGCCGTAGACGCCGGCGGCTGCCGCTGGGCGCCTCAAGAGCCTGCTCCACGCGTCCCAGGCCCAGCGGGTGCCGCGCTTCACCCGTGCACGCACCTGTCTGCCTGTCTGCCTGCCTGCCTGCCTGCCTGCCTGCCTGCCGCCGCCCTCCGCCGCGGGCCCCGGGCGGGTGGCGGAGGCCGCGCAAGAGGACCCTGGCAAGGCGCTGTGGCGCAAGCCCCGGCGTTCTCCGATCCCGGGACTCTTGCAGGCCGCGCCCGGCTTGGCCCCACGCCCGCCTCCGCTTCCATCCGGCGCGGCACCGCACCGCACCTCACCGCACTAGGTCGGGCTACTCACTGGCAAGAGGGTGGAAGCGAGCGTGGGGCATCCGGCCGGCCGTGCCTTCCGGGGCCCGCCCCGCCGGGGTGTCCGCGCCTCCTCCCCAGCCCCAGGGCGAGCGCAGCCAGCCACCCCCCCGGCCTTCCCGTCCCGTCTGCCCCACCTGATGCAAACCCACCCCGGAGGCCCCAGCGCCCCCAGTGAACATCACCAGCCCGAGCCCGCTGCCCTAGCTGGGCCTCGCGAATTGCCTGGGCCCTGCCCGGGGATGAGGGCTCGAGGGAGGGGAGAGGTCCAGGACCCAGGGAGCCCAGGCGTGTGGCGGAGTTGGAGTGTGGGGTCTCGCTGCCCCACCCGCCCGCCCGCTCCTGGGTTCTGGGATCCACCCACCCAGCCCCCACCCTCCAGTCCCCAGGCGCCAGGCCCCGGTCCCGCCCTCACCGCACGCCCCCCACCCCCCACCCCCCGCACCCCCCCACCCTCCGTGCGGGTGCCGGTGTGGGTGGTGTGTCAGGAAAGGTGCAAGGCTGGGGCGTGGCTTCCAGCCGGTGCGGTGGGATCTGGCCGGGTGCGGGGAGCGAGCGGGGAGCGTGGCCCTCGTGAAGTGCCGTGGGGTGTGCGGGCTCGGGGGGCGGGGCCGGGCGGGGAGGGGCCGGGCCAGGCCAGGCCGCTTTGGTGGCCCGGGAGGGGCGGAGGGATCAGTGGCTGGGCTGTGTTTGGCCCCAGCAGCCGCGCTCCCTGGGGAGAGGGGGACCCAGGGAGGGAGGGGGGAGGGGCGGCGGGCGCCAAAGGAGAGGTCAAGGAGGCCAAAGGCCAAAGGCCAAAAGCAAAAAAGCCTACAGCACCCGGTATTCCCAGGCGGTCTCCCATCCAAGTACTAACCAGGCCCGACCCTGCTTAGCTTCCGAGATCAGACGAGATCGGGCGCGTTCAGGGTGGTATGGCCGTAGACGCCGGCGGCTGCCGCTGGGCGCCTCAAGAGCCTGCTCCACGCGTCCCAGGCCCAGCGGGTGCCGCGCTTCACCCGTGCACGCACCTGTCTGCCTGTCTGCCTGCCTGCCTGCCTGCCTGCCTGCCTGCCGCCGCCCTCCGCCGCGGGCCCCGGGCGGGTGGCGGAGGCCGCGCAAGAGGACCCTGGCAAGGCGCTGTGGCGCAAGCCCCGGCGTTCTCCGATCCCGGGACTCTTGCAGGCCGCGCCCGGCTTGGCCCCACGCCCGCCTCCGCTTCCATCCGGCGCGGCACCGCACCGCACCTCACCGCACTAGGTCGGGCTACTCACTGGCAAGAGGGTGGAAGCGAGCGTGGGGCATCCGGCCGGCCGTGCCTTCCGGGGCCCGCCCCGCCGGGGTGTCCGCGCCTCCTCCCCAGCCCCAGGGCGAGCGCAGCCAGCCACCCCCCCGGCCTTCCCGTCCCGTCTGCCCCACCTGATGCAAACCCACCCCGGAGGCCCCAGCGCCCCCAGTGAACATCACCAGCCCGAGCCCGCTGCCCTAGCTGGGCCTCGCGAATTGCCTGGGCCCTGCCCGGGGATGAGGGCTCGAGGGAGGGGAGAGGTCCAGGACCCAGGGAGCCCAGGCGTGTGGCGGAGTTGGAGTGTGGGGTCTCGCTGCCCCACCCGCCCGCCCGCTCCTGGGTTCTGGGATCCACCCACCCAGCCCCCACCCTCCAGTCCCCAGGCGCCAGGCCCCGGTCCCGCCCTCACCGCACGCCCCCCACCCCCCACCCCCCGCACCCCCCCACCCTCCGTGCGGGTGCCGGTGTGGGTGGTGTGTCAGGAAAGGTGCAAGGCTGGGGCGTGGCTTCCAGCCGGTGCGGTGGGATCTGGCCGGGTGCGGGGAGCGAGCGGGGAGCGTGGCCCTCGTGAAGTGCCGTGGGGTGTGCGGGCTCGGGGGGCGGGGCCGGGCGGGGAGGGGCCGGGCCAGGCCAGGCCGCTTTGGTGGCCCGGGAGGGGCGGAGGGATCAGTGGCTGGGCTGTGTTTGGCCCCAGCAGCCGCGCTCCCTGGGGAGAGGGGGACCCAGGGAGGGAGGGGGGAGGGGCGGCGGGCGCCAAAGGAGAGGTCAAGGAGGCCAAAGGCCAAAGGCCAAAAGCAAAAAAGCCTACAGCACCCGGTATTCCCAGGCGGTCTCCCATCCAAGTACTAACCAGGCCCGACCCTGCTTAGCTTCCGAGATCAGACGAGATCGGGCGCGTTCAGGGTGGTATGGCCGTAGACGCCGGCGGCTGCCGCTGGGCGCCTCAAGAGCCTGCTCCACGCGTCCCAGGCCCAGCGGGTGCCGCGCTTCACCCGTGCACGCACCTGTCTGCCTGTCTGCCTGCCTGCCTGCCTGCCTGCCTGCCTGCCGCCGCCCTCCGCCGCGGGCCCCGGGCGGGTGGCGGAGGCCGCGCAAGAGGACCCTGGCAAGGCGCTGTGGCGCAAGCCCCGGCGTTCTCCGATCCCGGGACTCTTGCAGGCCGCGCCCGGCTTGGCCCCACGCCCGCCTCCGCTTCCATCCGGCGCGGCACCGCACCGCACCTCACCGCACTAGGTCGGGCTACTCACTGGCAAGAGGGTGGAAGCGAGCGTGGGGCATCCGGCCGGCCGTGCCTTCCGGGGCCCGCCCCGCCGGGGTGTCCGCGCCTCCTCCCCAGCCCCAGGGCGAGCGCAGCCAGCCACCCCCCCGGCCTTCCCGTCCCGTCTGCCCCACCTGATGCAAACCCACCCCGGAGGCCCCAGCGCCCCCAGTGAACATCACCAGCCCGAGCCCGCTGCCCTAGCTGGGCCTCGCGAATTGCCTGGGCCCTGCCCGGGGATGAGGGCTCGAGGGAGGGGAGAGGTCCAGGACCCAGGGAGCCCAGGCGTGTGGCGGAGTTGGAGTGTGGGGTCTCGCTGCCCCACCCGCCCGCCCGCTCCTGGGTTCTGGGATCCACCCACCCAGCCCCCACCCTCCAGTCCCCAGGCGCCAGGCCCCGGTCCCGCCCTCACCGCACGCCCCCCACCCCCCACCCCCCGCACCCCCCCACCCTCCGTGCGGGTGCCGGTGTGGGTGGTGTGTCAGGAAAGGTGCAAGGCTGGGGCGTGGCTTCCAGCCGGTGCGGTGGGATCTGGCCGGGTGCGGGGAGCGAGCGGGGAGCGTGGCCCTCGTGAAGTGCCGTGGGGTGTGCGGGCTCGGGGGGCGGGGCCGGGCGGGGAGGGGCCGGGCCAGGCCAGGCCGCTTTGGTGGCCCGGGAGGGGCGGAGGGATCAGTGGCTGGGCTGTGTTTGGCCCCAGCAGCCGCGCTCCCTGGGGAGAGGGGGACCCAGGGAGGGAGGGGGGAGGGGCGGCGGGCGCCAAAGGAGAGGTCAAGGAGGCCAAAGGCCAAAGGCCAAAAGCAAAAAAGCCTACAGCACCCGGTATTCCCAGGCGGTCTCCCATCCAAGTACTAACCAGGCCCGACCCTGCTTAGCTTCCGAGATCAGACGAGATCGGGCGCGTTCAGGGTGGTATGGCCGTAGACGCCGGCGGCTGCCGCTGGGCGCCTCAAGAGCCTGCTCCACGCGTCCCAGGCCCAGCGGGTGCCGCGCTTCACCCGTGCACGCACCTGTCTGCCTGTCTGCCTGCCTGCCTGCCTGCCTGCCTGCCTGCCGCCGCCCTCCGCCGCGGGCCCCGGGCGGGTGGCGGAGGCCGCGCAAGAGGACCCTGGCAAGGCGCTGTGGCGCAAGCCCCGGCGTTCTCCGATCCCGGGACTCTTGCAGGCCGCGCCCGGCTTGGCCCCACGCCCGCCTCCGCTTCCATCCGGCGCGGCACCGCACCGCACCTCACCGCACTAGGTCGGGCTACTCACTGGCAAGAGGGTGGAAGCGAGCGTGGGGCATCCGGCCGGCCGTGCCTTCCGGGGCCCGCCCCGCCGGGGTGTCCGCGCCTCCTCCCCAGCCCCAGGGCGAGCGCAGCCAGCCACCCCCCCGGCCTTCCCGTCCCGTCTGCCCCACCTGATGCAAACCCACCCCGGAGGCCCCAGCGCCCCCAGTGAACATCACCAGCCCGAGCCCGCTGCCCTAGCTGGGCCTCGCGAATTGCCTGGGCCCTGCCCGGGGATGAGGGCTCGAGGGAGGGGAGAGGTCCAGGACCCAGGGAGCCCAGGCGTGTGGCGGAGTTGGAGTGTGGGGTCTCGCTGCCCCACCCGCCCGCCCGCTCCTGGGTTCTGGGATCCACCCACCCAGCCCCCACCCTCCAGTCCCCAGGCGCCAGGCCCCGGTCCCGCCCTCACCGCACGCCCCCCACCCCCCACCCCCCGCACCCCCCCACCCTCCGTGCGGGTGCCGGTGTGGGTGGTGTGTCAGGAAAGGTGCAAGGCTGGGGCGTGGCTTCCAGCCGGTGCGGTGGGATCTGGCCGGGTGCGGGGAGCGAGCGGGGAGCGTGGCCCTCGTGAAGTGCCGTGGGGTGTGCGGGCTCGGGGGGCGGGGCCGGGCGGGGAGGGGCCGGGCCAGGCCAGGCCGCTTTGGTGGCCCGGGAGGGGCGGAGGGATCAGTGGCTGGGCTGTGTTTGGCCCCAGCAGCCGCGCTCCCTGGGGAGAGGGGGACCCAGGGAGGGAGGGGGGAGGGGCGGCGGGCGCCAAAGGAGAGGTCAAGGAGGCCAAAGGCCAAAGGCCAAAAGCAAAAAAGCCTACAGCACCCGGTATTCCCAGGCGGTCTCCCATCCAAGTACTAACCAGGCCCGACCCTGCTTAGCTTCCGAGATCAGACGAGATCGGGCGCGTTCAGGGTGGTATGGCCGTAGACGCCGGCGGCTGCCGCTGGGCGCCTCAAGAGCCTGCTCCACGCGTCCCAGGCCCAGCGGGTGCCGCGCTTCACCCGTGCACGCACCTGTCTGCCTGTCTGCCTGCCTGCCTGCCTGCCTGCCTGCCTGCCGCCGCCCTCCGCCGCGGGCCCCGGGCGGGTGGCGGAGGCCGCGCAAGAGGACCCTGGCAAGGCGCTGTGGCGCAAGCCCCGGCGTTCTCCGATCCCGGGACTCTTGCAGGCCGCGCCCGGCTTGGCCCCACGCCCGCCTCCGCTTCCATCCGGCGCGGCACCGCACCGCACCTCACCGCACTAGGTCGGGCTACTCACTGGCAAGAGGGTGGAAGCGAGCGTGGGGCATCCGGCCGGCCGTGCCTTCCGGGGCCCGCCCCGCCGGGGTGTCCGCGCCTCCTCCCCAGCCCCAGGGCGAGCGCAGCCAGCCACCCCCCCGGCCTTCCCGTCCCGTCTGCCCCACCTGATGCAAACCCACCCCGGAGGCCCCAGCGCCCCCAGTGAACATCACCAGCCCGAGCCCGCTGCCCTAGCTGGGCCTCGCGAATTGCCTGGGCCCTGCCCGGGGATGAGGGCTCGAGGGAGGGGAGAGGTCCAGGACCCAGGGAGCCCAGGCGTGTGGCGGAGTTGGAGTGTGGGGTCTCGCTGCCCCACCCGCCCGCCCGCTCCTGGGTTCTGGGATCCACCCACCCAGCCCCCACCCTCCAGTCCCCAGGCGCCAGGCCCCGGTCCCGCCCTCACCGCACGCCCCCCACCCCCCACCCCCCGCACCCCCCCACCCTCCGTGCGGGTGCCGGTGTGGGTGGTGTGTCAGGAAAGGTGCAAGGCTGGGGCGTGGCTTCCAGCCGGTGCGGTGGGATCTGGCCGGGTGCGGGGAGCGAGCGGGGAGCGTGGCCCTCGTGAAGTGCCGTGGGGTGTGCGGGCTCGGGGGGCGGGGCCGGGCGGGGAGGGGCCGGGCCAGGCCAGGCCGCTTTGGTGGCCCGGGAGGGGCGGAGGGATCAGTGGCTGGGCTGTGTTTGGCCCCAGCAGCCGCGCTCCCTGGGGAGAGGGGGACCCAGGGAGGGAGGGGGGAGGGGCGGCGGGCGCCAAAGGAGAGGTCAAGGAGGCCAAAGGCCAAAGGCCAAAAGCAAAAAAGCCTACAGCACCCGGTATTCCCAGGCGGTCTCCCATCCAAGTACTAACCAGGCCCGACCCTGCTTAGCTTCCGAGATCAGACGAGATCGGGCGCGTTCAGGGTGGTATGGCCGTAGACGCCGGCGGCTGCCGCTGGGCGCCTCAAGAGCCTGCTCCACGCGTCCCAGGCCCAGCGGGTGCCGCGCTTCACCCGTGCACGCACCTGTCTGCCTGTCTGCCTGCCTGCCTGCCTGCCTGCCTGCCTGCCGCCGCCCTCCGCCGCGGGCCCCGGGCGGGTGGCGGAGGCCGCGCAAGAGGACCCTGGCAAGGCGCTGTGGCGCAAGCCCCGGCGTTCTCCGATCCCGGGACTCTTGCAGGCCGCGCCCGGCTTGGCCCCACGCCCGCCTCCGCTTCCATCCGGCGCGGCACCGCACCGCACCTCACCGCACTAGGTCGGGCTACTCACTGGCAAGAGGGTGGAAGCGAGCGTGGGGCATCCGGCCGGCCGTGCCTTCCGGGGCCCGCCCCGCCGGGGTGTCCGCGCCTCCTCCCCAGCCCCAGGGCGAGCGCAGCCAGCCACCCCCCCGGCCTTCCCGTCCCGTCTGCCCCACCTGATGCAAACCCACCCCGGAGGCCCCAGCGCCCCCAGTGAACATCACCAGCCCGAGCCCGCTGCCCTAGCTGGGCCTCGCGAATTGCCTGGGCCCTGCCCGGGGATGAGGGCTCGAGGGAGGGGAGAGGTCCAGGACCCAGGGAGCCCAGGCGTGTGGCGGAGTTGGAGTGTGGGGTCTCGCTGCCCCACCCGCCCGCCCGCTCCTGGGTTCTGGGATCCACCCACCCAGCCCCCACCCTCCAGTCCCCAGGCGCCAGGCCCCGGTCCCGCCCTCACCGCACGCCCCCCACCCCCCACCCCCCGCACCCCCCCACCCTCCGTGCGGGTGCCGGTGTGGGTGGTGTGTCAGGAAAGGTGCAAGGCTGGGGCGTGGCTTCCAGCCGGTGCGGTGGGATCTGGCCGGGTGCGGGGAGCGAGCGGGGAGCGTGGCCCTCGTGAAGTGCCGTGGGGTGTGCGGGCTCGGGGGGCGGGGCCGGGCGGGGAGGGGCCGGGCCAGGCCAGGCCGCTTTGGTGGCCCGGGAGGGGCGGAGGGATCAGTGGCTGGGCTGTGTTTGGCCCCAGCAGCCGCGCTCCCTGGGGAGAGGGGGACCCAGGGAGGGAGGGGGGAGGGGCGGCGGGCGCCAAAGGAGAGGTCAAGGAGGCCAAAGGCCAAAGGCCAAAAGCAAAAAAGCCTACAGCACCCGGTATTCCCAGGCGGTCTCCCATCCAAGTACTAACCAGGCCCGACCCTGCTTAGCTTCCGAGATCAGACGAGATCGGGCGCGTTCAGGGTGGTATGGCCGTAGACGCCGGCGGCTGCCGCTGGGCGCCTCAAGAGCCTGCTCCACGCGTCCCAGGCCCAGCGGGTGCCGCGCTTCACCCGTGCACGCACCTGTCTGCCTGTCTGCCTGCCTGCCTGCCTGCCTGCCTGCCTGCCGCCGCCCTCCGCCGCGGGCCCCGGGCGGGTGGCGGAGGCCGCGCAAGAGGACCCTGGCAAGGCGCTGTGGCGCAAGCCCCGGCGTTCTCCGATCCCGGGACTCTTGCAGGCCGCGCCCGGCTTGGCCCCACGCCCGCCTCCGCTTCCATCCGGCGCGGCACCGCACCGCACCTCACCGCACTAGGTCGGGCTACTCACTGGCAAGAGGGTGGAAGCGAGCGTGGGGCATCCGGCCGGCCGTGCCTTCCGGGGCCCGCCCCGCCGGGGTGTCCGCGCCTCCTCCCCAGCCCCAGGGCGAGCGCAGCCAGCCACCCCCCCGGCCTTCCCGTCCCGTCTGCCCCACCTGATGCAAACCCACCCCGGAGGCCCCAGCGCCCCCAGTGAACATCACCAGCCCGAGCCCGCTGCCCTAGCTGGGCCTCGCGAATTGCCTGGGCCCTGCCCGGGGATGAGGGCTCGAGGGAGGGGAGAGGTCCAGGACCCAGGGAGCCCAGGCGTGTGGCGGAGTTGGAGTGTGGGGTCTCGCTGCCCCACCCGCCCGCCCGCTCCTGGGTTCTGGGATCCACCCACCCAGCCCCCACCCTCCAGTCCCCAGGCGCCAGGCCCCGGTCCCGCCCTCACCGCACGCCCCCCACCCCCCACCCCCCGCACCCCCCCACCCTCCGTGCGGGTGCCGGTGTGGGTGGTGTGTCAGGAAAGGTGCAAGGCTGGGGCGTGGCTTCCAGCCGGTGCGGTGGGATCTGGCCGGGTGCGGGGAGCGAGCGGGGAGCGTGGCCCTCGTGAAGTGCCGTGGGGTGTGCGGGCTCGGGGGGCGGGGCCGGGCGGGGAGGGGCCGGGCCAGGCCAGGCCGCTTTGGTGGCCCGGGAGGGGCGGAGGGATCAGTGGCTGGGCTGTGTTTGGCCCCAGCAGCCGCGCTCCCTGGGGAGAGGGGGACCCAGGGAGGGAGGGGGGAGGGGCGGCGGGCGCCAAAGGAGAGGTCAAGGAGGCCAAAGGCCAAAGGCCAAAAGCAAAAAAGCCTACAGCACCCGGTATTCCCAGGCGGTCTCCCATCCAAGTACTAACCAGGCCCGACCCTGCTTAGCTTCCGAGATCAGACGAGATCGGGCGCGTTCAGGGTGGTATGGCCGTAGACGCCGGCGGCTGCCGCTGGGCGCCTCAAGAGCCTGCTCCACGCGTCCCAGGCCCAGCGGGTGCCGCGCTTCACCCGTGCACGCACCTGTCTGCCTGTCTGCCTGCCTGCCTGCCTGCCTGCCTGCCTGCCGCCGCCCTCCGCCGCGGGCCCCGGGCGGGTGGCGGAGGCCGCGCAAGAGGACCCTGGCAAGGCGCTGTGGCGCAAGCCCCGGCGTTCTCCGATCCCGGGACTCTTGCAGGCCGCGCCCGGCTTGGCCCCACGCCCGCCTCCGCTTCCATCCGGCGCGGCACCGCACCGCACCTCACCGCACTAGGTCGGGCTACTCACTGGCAAGAGGGTGGAAGCGAGCGTGGGGCATCCGGCCGGCCGTGCCTTCCGGGGCCCGCCCCGCCGGGGTGTCCGCGCCTCCTCCCCAGCCCCAGGGCGAGCGCAGCCAGCCACCCCCCCGGCCTTCCCGTCCCGTCTGCCCCACCTGATGCAAACCCACCCCGGAGGCCCCAGCGCCCCCAGTGAACATCACCAGCCCGAGCCCGCTGCCCTAGCTGGGCCTCGCGAATTGCCTGGGCCCTGCCCGGGGATGAGGGCTCGAGGGAGGGGAGAGGTCCAGGACCCAGGGAGCCCAGGCGTGTGGCGGAGTTGGAGTGTGGGGTCTCGCTGCCCCACCCGCCCGCCCGCTCCTGGGTTCTGGGATCCACCCACCCAGCCCCCACCCTCCAGTCCCCAGGCGCCAGGCCCCGGTCCCGCCCTCACCGCACGCCCCCCACCCCCCACCCCCCGCACCCCCCCACCCTCCGTGCGGGTGCCGGTGTGGGTGGTGTGTCAGGAAAGGTGCAAGGCTGGGGCGTGGCTTCCAGCCGGTGCGGTGGGATCTGGCCGGGTGCGGGGAGCGAGCGGGGAGCGTGGCCCTCGTGAAGTGCCGTGGGGTGTGCGGGCTCGGGGGGCGGGGCCGGGCGGGGAGGGGCCGGGCCAGGCCAGGCCGCTTTGGTGGCCCGGGAGGGGCGGAGGGATCAGTGGCTGGGCTGTGTTTGGCCCCAGCAGCCGCGCTCCCTGGGGAGAGGGGGACCCAGGGAGGGAGGGGGGAGGGGCGGCGGGCGCCAAAGGAGAGGTCAAGGAGGCCAAAGGCCAAAGGCCAAAAGCAAAAAAGCCTACAGCACCCGGTATTCCCAGGCGGTCTCCCATCCAAGTACTAACCAGGCCCGACCCTGCTTAGCTTCCGAGATCAGACGAGATCGGGCGCGTTCAGGGTGGTATGGCCGTAGACGCCGGCGGCTGCCGCTGGGCGCCTCAAGAGCCTGCTCCACGCGTCCCAGGCCCAGCGGGTGCCGCGCTTCACCCGTGCACGCACCTGTCTGCCTGTCTGCCTGCCTGCCTGCCTGCCTGCCTGCCTGCCGCCGCCCTCCGCCGCGGGCCCCGGGCGGGTGGCGGAGGCCGCGCAAGAGGACCCTGGCAAGGCGCTGTGGCGCAAGCCCCGGCGTTCTCCGATCCCGGGACTCTTGCAGGCCGCGCCCGGCTTGGCCCCACGCCCGCCTCCGCTTCCATCCGGCGCGGCACCGCACCGCACCTCACCGCACTAGGTCGGGCTACTCACTGGCAAGAGGGTGGAAGCGAGCGTGGGGCATCCGGCCGGCCGTGCCTTCCGGGGCCCGCCCCGCCGGGGTGTCCGCGCCTCCTCCCCAGCCCCAGGGCGAGCGCAGCCAGCCACCCCCCCGGCCTTCCCGTCCCGTCTGCCCCACCTGATGCAAACCCACCCCGGAGGCCCCAGCGCCCCCAGTGAACATCACCAGCCCGAGCCCGCTGCCCTAGCTGGGCCTCGCGAATTGCCTGGGCCCTGCCCGGGGATGAGGGCTCGAGGGAGGGGAGAGGTCCAGGACCCAGGGAGCCCAGGCGTGTGGCGGAGTTGGAGTGTGGGGTCTCGCTGCCCCACCCGCCCGCCCGCTCCTGGGTTCTGGGATCCACCCACCCAGCCCCCACCCTCCAGTCCCCAGGCGCCAGGCCCCGGTCCCGCCCTCACCGCACGCCCCCCACCCCCCACCCCCCGCACCCCCCCACCCTCCGTGCGGGTGCCGGTGTGGGTGGTGTGTCAGGAAAGGTGCAAGGCTGGGGCGTGGCTTCCAGCCGGTGCGGTGGGATCTGGCCGGGTGCGGGGAGCGAGCGGGGAGCGTGGCCCTCGTGAAGTGCCGTGGGGTGTGCGGGCTCGGGGGGCGGGGCCGGGCGGGGAGGGGCCGGGCCAGGCCAGGCCGCTTTGGTGGCCCGGGAGGGGCGGAGGGATCAGTGGCTGGGCTGTGTTTGGCCCCAGCAGCCGCGCTCCCTGGGGAGAGGGGGACCCAGGGAGGGAGGGGGGAGGGGCGGCGGGCGCCAAAGGAGAGGTCAAGGAGGCCAAAGGCCAAAGGCCAAAAGCAAAAAAGCCTACAGCACCCGGTATTCCCAGGCGGTCTCCCATCCAAGTACTAACCAGGCCCGACCCTGCTTAGCTTCCGAGATCAGACGAGATCGGGCGCGTTCAGGGTGGTATGGCCGTAGACGCCGGCGGCTGCCGCTGGGCGCCTCAAGAGCCTGCTCCACGCGTCCCAGGCCCAGCGGGTGCCGCGCTTCACCCGTGCACGCACCTGTCTGCCTGTCTGCCTGCCTGCCTGCCTGCCTGCCTGCCTGCCGCCGCCCTCCGCCGCGGGCCCCGGGCGGGTGGCGGAGGCCGCGCAAGAGGACCCTGGCAAGGCGCTGTGGCGCAAGCCCCGGCGTTCTCCGATCCCGGGACTCTTGCAGGCCGCGCCCGGCTTGGCCCCACGCCCGCCTCCGCTTCCATCCGGCGCGGCACCGCACCGCACCTCACCGCACTAGGTCGGGCTACTCACTGGCAAGAGGGTGGAAGCGAGCGTGGGGCATCCGGCCGGCCGTGCCTTCCGGGGCCCGCCCCGCCGGGGTGTCCGCGCCTCCTCCCCAGCCCCAGGGCGAGCGCAGCCAGCCACCCCCCCGGCCTTCCCGTCCCGTCTGCCCCACCTGATGCAAACCCACCCCGGAGGCCCCAGCGCCCCCAGTGAACATCACCAGCCCGAGCCCGCTGCCCTAGCTGGGCCTCGCGAATTGCCTGGGCCCTGCCCGGGGATGAGGGCTCGAGGGAGGGGAGAGGTCCAGGACCCAGGGAGCCCAGGCGTGTGGCGGAGTTGGAGTGTGGGGTCTCGCTGCCCCACCCGCCCGCCCGCTCCTGGGTTCTGGGATCCACCCACCCAGCCCCCACCCTCCAGTCCCCAGGCGCCAGGCCCCGGTCCCGCCCTCACCGCACGCCCCCCACCCCCCACCCCCCGCACCCCCCCACCCTCCGTGCGGGTGCCGGTGTGGGTGGTGTGTCAGGAAAGGTGCAAGGCTGGGGCGTGGCTTCCAGCCGGTGCGGTGGGATCTGGCCGGGTGCGGGGAGCGAGCGGGGAGCGTGGCCCTCGTGAAGTGCCGTGGGGTGTGCGGGCTCGGGGGGCGGGGCCGGGCGGGGAGGGGCCGGGCCAGGCCAGGCCGCTTTGGTGGCCCGGGAGGGGCGGAGGGATCAGTGGCTGGGCTGTGTTTGGCCCCAGCAGCCGCGCTCCCTGGGGAGAGGGGGACCCAGGGAGGGAGGGGGGAGGGGCGGCGGGCGCCAAAGGAGAGGTCAAGGAGGCCAAAGGCCAAAGGCCAAAAGCAAAAAAGCCTACAGCACCCGGTATTCCCAGGCGGTCTCCCATCCAAGTACTAACCAGGCCCGACCCTGCTTAGCTTCCGAGATCAGACGAGATCGGGCGCGTTCAGGGTGGTATGGCCGTAGACGCCGGCGGCTGCCGCTGGGCGCCTCAAGAGCCTGCTCCACGCGTCCCAGGCCCAGCGGGTGCCGCGCTTCACCCGTGCACGCACCTGTCTGCCTGTCTGCCTGCCTGCCTGCCTGCCTGCCTGCCTGCCGCCGCCCTCCGCCGCGGGCCCCGGGCGGGTGGCGGAGGCCGCGCAAGAGGACCCTGGCAAGGCGCTGTGGCGCAAGCCCCGGCGTTCTCCGATCCCGGGACTCTTGCAGGCCGCGCCCGGCTTGGCCCCACGCCCGCCTCCGCTTCCATCCGGCGCGGCACCGCACCGCACCTCACCGCACTAGGTCGGGCTACTCACTGGCAAGAGGGTGGAAGCGAGCGTGGGGCATCCGGCCGGCCGTGCCTTCCGGGGCCCGCCCCGCCGGGGTGTCCGCGCCTCCTCCCCAGCCCCAGGGCGAGCGCAGCCAGCCACCCCCCCGGCCTTCCCGTCCCGTCTGCCCCACCTGATGCAAACCCACCCCGGAGGCCCCAGCGCCCCCAGTGAACATCACCAGCCCGAGCCCGCTGCCCTAGCTGGGCCTCGCGAATTGCCTGGGCCCTGCCCGGGGATGAGGGCTCGAGGGAGGGGAGAGGTCCAGGACCCAGGGAGCCCAGGCGTGTGGCGGAGTTGGAGTGTGGGGTCTCGCTGCCCCACCCGCCCGCCCGCTCCTGGGTTCTGGGATCCACCCACCCAGCCCCCACCCTCCAGTCCCCAGGCGCCAGGCCCCGGTCCCGCCCTCACCGCACGCCCCCCACCCCCCACCCCCCGCACCCCCCCACCCTCCGTGCGGGTGCCGGTGTGGGTGGTGTGTCAGGAAAGGTGCAAGGCTGGGGCGTGGCTTCCAGCCGGTGCGGTGGGATCTGGCCGGGTGCGGGGAGCGAGCGGGGAGCGTGGCCCTCGTGAAGTGCCGTGGGGTGTGCGGGCTCGGGGGGCGGGGCCGGGCGGGGAGGGGCCGGGCCAGGCCAGGCCGCTTTGGTGGCCCGGGAGGGGCGGAGGGATCAGTGGCTGGGCTGTGTTTGGCCCCAGCAGCCGCGCTCCCTGGGGAGAGGGGGACCCAGGGAGGGAGGGGGGAGGGGCGGCGGGCGCCAAAGGAGAGGTCAAGGAGGCCAAAGGCCAAAGGCCAAAAGCAAAAAAGCCTACAGCACCCGGTATTCCCAGGCGGTCTCCCATCCAAGTACTAACCAGGCCCGACCCTGCTTAGCTTCCGAGATCAGACGAGATCGGGCGCGTTCAGGGTGGTATGGCCGTAGACGCCGGCGGCTGCCGCTGGGCGCCTCAAGAGCCTGCTCCACGCGTCCCAGGCCCAGCGGGTGCCGCGCTTCACCCGTGCACGCACCTGTCTGCCTGTCTGCCTGCCTGCCTGCCTGCCTGCCTGCCTGCCGCCGCCCTCCGCCGCGGGCCCCGGGCGGGTGGCGGAGGCCGCGCAAGAGGACCCTGGCAAGGCGCTGTGGCGCAAGCCCCGGCGTTCTCCGATCCCGGGACTCTTGCAGGCCGCGCCCGGCTTGGCCCCACGCCCGCCTCCGCTTCCATCCGGCGCGGCACCGCACCGCACCTCACCGCACTAGGTCGGGCTACTCACTGGCAAGAGGGTGGAAGCGAGCGTGGGGCATCCGGCCGGCCGTGCCTTCCGGGGCCCGCCCCGCCGGGGTGTCCGCGCCTCCTCCCCAGCCCCAGGGCGAGCGCAGCCAGCCACCCCCCCGGCCTTCCCGTCCCGTCTGCCCCACCTGATGCAAACCCACCCCGGAGGCCCCAGCGCCCCCAGTGAACATCACCAGCCCGAGCCCGCTGCCCTAGCTGGGCCTCGCGAATTGCCTGGGCCCTGCCCGGGGATGAGGGCTCGAGGGAGGGGAGAGGTCCAGGACCCAGGGAGCCCAGGCGTGTGGCGGAGTTGGAGTGTGGGGTCTCGCTGCCCCACCCGCCCGCCCGCTCCTGGGTTCTGGGATCCACCCACCCAGCCCCCACCCTCCAGTCCCCAGGCGCCAGGCCCCGGTCCCGCCCTCACCGCACGCCCCCCACCCCCCACCCCCCGCACCCCCCCACCCTCCGTGCGGGTGCCGGTGTGGGTGGTGTGTCAGGAAAGGTGCAAGGCTGGGGCGTGGCTTCCAGCCGGTGCGGTGGGATCTGGCCGGGTGCGGGGAGCGAGCGGGGAGCGTGGCCCTCGTGAAGTGCCGTGGGGTGTGCGGGCTCGGGGGGCGGGGCCGGGCGGGGAGGGGCCGGGCCAGGCCAGGCCGCTTTGGTGGCCCGGGAGGGGCGGAGGGATCAGTGGCTGGGCTGTGTTTGGCCCCAGCAGCCGCGCTCCCTGGGGAGAGGGGGACCCAGGGAGGGAGGGGGGAGGGGCGGCGGGCGCCAAAGGAGAGGTCAAGGAGGCCAAAGGCCAAAGGCCAAAAGCAAAAAAGCCTACAGCACCCGGTATTCCCAGGCGGTCTCCCATCCAAGTACTAACCAGGCCCGACCCTGCTTAGCTTCCGAGATCAGACGAGATCGGGCGCGTTCAGGGTGGTATGGCCGTAGACGCCGGCGGCTGCCGCTGGGCGCCTCAAGAGCCTGCTCCACGCGTCCCAGGCCCAGCGGGTGCCGCGCTTCACCCGTGCACGCACCTGTCTGCCTGTCTGCCTGCCTGCCTGCCTGCCTGCCTGCCTGCCGCCGCCCTCCGCCGCGGGCCCCGGGCGGGTGGCGGAGGCCGCGCAAGAGGACCCTGGCAAGGCGCTGTGGCGCAAGCCCCGGCGTTCTCCGATCCCGGGACTCTTGCAGGCCGCGCCCGGCTTGGCCCCACGCCCGCCTCCGCTTCCATCCGGCGCGGCACCGCACCGCACCTCACCGCACTAGGTCGGGCTACTCACTGGCAAGAGGGTGGAAGCGAGCGTGGGGCATCCGGCCGGCCGTGCCTTCCGGGGCCCGCCCCGCCGGGGTGTCCGCGCCTCCTCCCCAGCCCCAGGGCGAGCGCAGCCAGCCACCCCCCCGGCCTTCCCGTCCCGTCTGCCCCACCTGATGCAAACCCACCCCGGAGGCCCCAGCGCCCCCAGTGAACATCACCAGCCCGAGCCCGCTGCCCTAGCTGGGCCTCGCGAATTGCCTGGGCCCTGCCCGGGGATGAGGGCTCGAGGGAGGGGAGAGGTCCAGGACCCAGGGAGCCCAGGCGTGTGGCGGAGTTGGAGTGTGGGGTCTCGCTGCCCCACCCGCCCGCCCGCTCCTGGGTTCTGGGATCCACCCACCCAGCCCCCACCCTCCAGTCCCCAGGCGCCAGGCCCCGGTCCCGCCCTCACCGCACGCCCCCCACCCCCCACCCCCCGCACCCCCCCACCCTCCGTGCGGGTGCCGGTGTGGGTGGTGTGTCAGGAAAGGTGCAAGGCTGGGGCGTGGCTTCCAGCCGGTGCGGTGGGATCTGGCCGGGTGCGGGGAGCGAGCGGGGAGCGTGGCCCTCGTGAAGTGCCGTGGGGTGTGCGGGCTCGGGGGGCGGGGCCGGGCGGGGAGGGGCCGGGCCAGGCCAGGCCGCTTTGGTGGCCCGGGAGGGGCGGAGGGATCAGTGGCTGGGCTGTGTTTGGCCCCAGCAGCCGCGCTCCCTGGGGAGAGGGGGACCCAGGGAGGGAGGGGGGAGGGGCGGCGGGCGCCAAAGGAGAGGTCAAGGAGGCCAAAGGCCAAAGGCCAAAAGCAAAAAAGCCTACAGCACCCGGTATTCCCAGGCGGTCTCCCATCCAAGTACTAACCAGGCCCGACCCTGCTTAGCTTCCGAGATCAGACGAGATCGGGCGCGTTCAGGGTGGTATGGCCGTAGACGCCGGCGGCTGCCGCTGGGCGCCTCAAGAGCCTGCTCCACGCGTCCCAGGCCCAGCGGGTGCCGCGCTTCACCCGTGCACGCACCTGTCTGCCTGTCTGCCTGCCTGCCTGCCTGCCTGCCTGCCTGCCGCCGCCCTCCGCCGCGGGCCCCGGGCGGGTGGCGGAGGCCGCGCAAGAGGACCCTGGCAAGGCGCTGTGGCGCAAGCCCCGGCGTTCTCCGATCCCGGGACTCTTGCAGGCCGCGCCCGGCTTGGCCCCACGCCCGCCTCCGCTTCCATCCGGCGCGGCACCGCACCGCACCTCACCGCACTAGGTCGGGCTACTCACTGGCAAGAGGGTGGAAGCGAGCGTGGGGCATCCGGCCGGCCGTGCCTTCCGGGGCCCGCCCCGCCGGGGTGTCCGCGCCTCCTCCCCAGCCCCAGGGCGAGCGCAGCCAGCCACCCCCCCGGCCTTCCCGTCCCGTCTGCCCCACCTGATGCAAACCCACCCCGGAGGCCCCAGCGCCCCCAGTGAACATCACCAGCCCGAGCCCGCTGCCCTAGCTGGGCCTCGCGAATTGCCTGGGCCCTGCCCGGGGATGAGGGCTCGAGGGAGGGGAGAGGTCCAGGACCCAGGGAGCCCAGGCGTGTGGCGGAGTTGGAGTGTGGGGTCTCGCTGCCCCACCCGCCCGCCCGCTCCTGGGTTCTGGGATCCACCCACCCAGCCCCCACCCTCCAGTCCCCAGGCGCCAGGCCCCGGTCCCGCCCTCACCGCACGCCCCCCACCCCCCACCCCCCGCACCCCCCCACCCTCCGTGCGGGTGCCGGTGTGGGTGGTGTGTCAGGAAAGGTGCAAGGCTGGGGCGTGGCTTCCAGCCGGTGCGGTGGGATCTGGCCGGGTGCGGGGAGCGAGCGGGGAGCGTGGCCCTCGTGAAGTGCCGTGGGGTGTGCGGGCTCGGGGGGCGGGGCCGGGCGGGGAGGGGCCGGGCCAGGCCAGGCCGCTTTGGTGGCCCGGGAGGGGCGGAGGGATCAGTGGCTGGGCTGTGTTTGGCCCCAGCAGCCGCGCTCCCTGGGGAGAGGGGGACCCAGGGAGGGAGGGGGGAGGGGCGGCGGGCGCCAAAGGAGAGGTCAAGGAGGCCAAAGGCCAAAGGCCAAAAGCAAAAAAGCCTACAGCACCCGGTATTCCCAGGCGGTCTCCCATCCAAGTACTAACCAGGCCCGACCCTGCTTAGCTTCCGAGATCAGACGAGATCGGGCGCGTTCAGGGTGGTATGGCCGTAGACGCCGGCGGCTGCCGCTGGGCGCCTCAAGAGCCTGCTCCACGCGTCCCAGGCCCAGCGGGTGCCGCGCTTCACCCGTGCACGCACCTGTCTGCCTGTCTGCCTGCCTGCCTGCCTGCCTGCCTGCCTGCCGCCGCCCTCCGCCGCGGGCCCCGGGCGGGTGGCGGAGGCCGCGCAAGAGGACCCTGGCAAGGCGCTGTGGCGCAAGCCCCGGCGTTCTCCGATCCCGGGACTCTTGCAGGCCGCGCCCGGCTTGGCCCCACGCCCGCCTCCGCTTCCATCCGGCGCGGCACCGCACCGCACCTCACCGCACTAGGTCGGGCTACTCACTGGCAAGAGGGTGGAAGCGAGCGTGGGGCATCCGGCCGGCCGTGCCTTCCGGGGCCCGCCCCGCCGGGGTGTCCGCGCCTCCTCCCCAGCCCCAGGGCGAGCGCAGCCAGCCACCCCCCCGGCCTTCCCGTCCCGTCTGCCCCACCTGATGCAAACCCACCCCGGAGGCCCCAGCGCCCCCAGTGAACATCACCAGCCCGAGCCCGCTGCCCTAGCTGGGCCTCGCGAATTGCCTGGGCCCTGCCCGGGGATGAGGGCTCGAGGGAGGGGAGAGGTCCAGGACCCAGGGAGCCCAGGCGTGTGGCGGAGTTGGAGTGTGGGGTCTCGCTGCCCCACCCGCCCGCCCGCTCCTGGGTTCTGGGATCCACCCACCCAGCCCCCACCCTCCAGTCCCCAGGCGCCAGGCCCCGGTCCCGCCCTCACCGCACGCCCCCCACCCCCCACCCCCCGCACCCCCCCACCCTCCGTGCGGGTGCCGGTGTGGGTGGTGTGTCAGGAAAGGTGCAAGGCTGGGGCGTGGCTTCCAGCCGGTGCGGTGGGATCTGGCCGGGTGCGGGGAGCGAGCGGGGAGCGTGGCCCTCGTGAAGTGCCGTGGGGTGTGCGGGCTCGGGGGGCGGGGCCGGGCGGGGAGGGGCCGGGCCAGGCCAGGCCGCTTTGGTGGCCCGGGAGGGGCGGAGGGATCAGTGGCTGGGCTGTGTTTGGCCCCAGCAGCCGCGCTCCCTGGGGAGAGGGGGACCCAGGGAGGGAGGGGGGAGGGGCGGCGGGCGCCAAAGGAGAGGTCAAGGAGGCCAAAGGCCAAAGGCCAAAAGCAAAAAAGCCTACAGCACCCGGTATTCCCAGGCGGTCTCCCATCCAAGTACTAACCAGGCCCGACCCTGCTTAGCTTCCGAGATCAGACGAGATCGGGCGCGTTCAGGGTGGTATGGCCGTAGACGCCGGCGGCTGCCGCTGGGCGCCTCAAGAGCCTGCTCCACGCGTCCCAGGCCCAGCGGGTGCCGCGCTTCACCCGTGCACGCACCTGTCTGCCTGTCTGCCTGCCTGCCTGCCTGCCTGCCTGCCTGCCGCCGCCCTCCGCCGCGGGCCCCGGGCGGGTGGCGGAGGCCGCGCAAGAGGACCCTGGCAAGGCGCTGTGGCGCAAGCCCCGGCGTTCTCCGATCCCGGGACTCTTGCAGGCCGCGCCCGGCTTGGCCCCACGCCCGCCTCCGCTTCCATCCGGCGCGGCACCGCACCGCACCTCACCGCACTAGGTCGGGCTACTCACTGGCAAGAGGGTGGAAGCGAGCGTGGGGCATCCGGCCGGCCGTGCCTTCCGGGGCCCGCCCCGCCGGGGTGTCCGCGCCTCCTCCCCAGCCCCAGGGCGAGCGCAGCCAGCCACCCCCCCGGCCTTCCCGTCCCGTCTGCCCCACCTGATGCAAACCCACCCCGGAGGCCCCAGCGCCCCCAGTGAACATCACCAGCCCGAGCCCGCTGCCCTAGCTGGGCCTCGCGAATTGCCTGGGCCCTGCCCGGGGATGAGGGCTCGAGGGAGGGGAGAGGTCCAGGACCCAGGGAGCCCAGGCGTGTGGCGGAGTTGGAGTGTGGGGTCTCGCTGCCCCACCCGCCCGCCCGCTCCTGGGTTCTGGGATCCACCCACCCAGCCCCCACCCTCCAGTCCCCAGGCGCCAGGCCCCGGTCCCGCCCTCACCGCACGCCCCCCACCCCCCACCCCCCGCACCCCCCCACCCTCCGTGCGGGTGCCGGTGTGGGTGGTGTGTCAGGAAAGGTGCAAGGCTGGGGCGTGGCTTCCAGCCGGTGCGGTGGGATCTGGCCGGGTGCGGGGAGCGAGCGGGGAGCGTGGCCCTCGTGAAGTGCCGTGGGGTGTGCGGGCTCGGGGGGCGGGGCCGGGCGGGGAGGGGCCGGGCCAGGCCAGGCCGCTTTGGTGGCCCGGGAGGGGCGGAGGGATCAGTGGCTGGGCTGTGTTTGGCCCCAGCAGCCGCGCTCCCTGGGGAGAGGGGGACCCAGGGAGGGAGGGGGGAGGGGCGGCGGGCGCCAAAGGAGAGGTCAAGGAGGCCAAAGGCCAAAGGCCAAAAGCAAAAAAGCCTACAGCACCCGGTATTCCCAGGCGGTCTCCCATCCAAGTACTAACCAGGCCCGACCCTGCTTAGCTTCCGAGATCAGACGAGATCGGGCGCGTTCAGGGTGGTATGGCCGTAGACGCCGGCGGCTGCCGCTGGGCGCCTCAAGAGCCTGCTCCACGCGTCCCAGGCCCAGCGGGTGCCGCGCTTCACCCGTGCACGCACCTGTCTGCCTGTCTGCCTGCCTGCCTGCCTGCCTGCCTGCCTGCCGCCGCCCTCCGCCGCGGGCCCCGGGCGGGTGGCGGAGGCCGCGCAAGAGGACCCTGGCAAGGCGCTGTGGCGCAAGCCCCGGCGTTCTCCGATCCCGGGACTCTTGCAGGCCGCGCCCGGCTTGGCCCCACGCCCGCCTCCGCTTCCATCCGGCGCGGCACCGCACCGCACCTCACCGCACTAGGTCGGGCTACTCACTGGCAAGAGGGTGGAAGCGAGCGTGGGGCATCCGGCCGGCCGTGCCTTCCGGGGCCCGCCCCGCCGGGGTGTCCGCGCCTCCTCCCCAGCCCCAGGGCGAGCGCAGCCAGCCACCCCCCCGGCCTTCCCGTCCCGTCTGCCCCACCTGATGCAAACCCACCCCGGAGGCCCCAGCGCCCCCAGTGAACATCACCAGCCCGAGCCCGCTGCCCTAGCTGGGCCTCGCGAATTGCCTGGGCCCTGCCCGGGGATGAGGGCTCGAGGGAGGGGAGAGGTCCAGGACCCAGGGAGCCCAGGCGTGTGGCGGAGTTGGAGTGTGGGGTCTCGCTGCCCCACCCGCCCGCCCGCTCCTGGGTTCTGGGATCCACCCACCCAGCCCCCACCCTCCAGTCCCCAGGCGCCAGGCCCCGGTCCCGCCCTCACCGCACGCCCCCCACCCCCCACCCCCCGCACCCCCCCACCCTCCGTGCGGGTGCCGGTGTGGGTGGTGTGTCAGGAAAGGTGCAAGGCTGGGGCGTGGCTTCCAGCCGGTGCGGTGGGATCTGGCCGGGTGCGGGGAGCGAGCGGGGAGCGTGGCCCTCGTGAAGTGCCGTGGGGTGTGCGGGCTCGGGGGGCGGGGCCGGGCGGGGAGGGGCCGGGCCAGGCCAGGCCGCTTTGGTGGCCCGGGAGGGGCGGAGGGATCAGTGGCTGGGCTGTGTTTGGCCCCAGCAGCCGCGCTCCCTGGGGAGAGGGGGACCCAGGGAGGGAGGGGGGAGGGGCGGCGGGCGCCAAAGGAGAGGTCAAGGAGGCCAAAGGCCAAAGGCCAAAAGCAAAAAAGCCTACAGCACCCGGTATTCCCAGGCGGTCTCCCATCCAAGTACTAACCAGGCCCGACCCTGCTTAGCTTCCGAGATCAGACGAGATCGGGCGCGTTCAGGGTGGTATGGCCGTAGACGCCGGCGGCTGCCGCTGGGCGCCTCAAGAGCCTGCTCCACGCGTCCCAGGCCCAGCGGGTGCCGCGCTTCACCCGTGCACGCACCTGTCTGCCTGTCTGCCTGCCTGCCTGCCTGCCTGCCTGCCTGCCGCCGCCCTCCGCCGCGGGCCCCGGGCGGGTGGCGGAGGCCGCGCAAGAGGACCCTGGCAAGGCGCTGTGGCGCAAGCCCCGGCGTTCTCCGATCCCGGGACTCTTGCAGGCCGCGCCCGGCTTGGCCCCACGCCCGCCTCCGCTTCCATCCGGCGCGGCACCGCACCGCACCTCACCGCACTAGGTCGGGCTACTCACTGGCAAGAGGGTGGAAGCGAGCGTGGGGCATCCGGCCGGCCGTGCCTTCCGGGGCCCGCCCCGCCGGGGTGTCCGCGCCTCCTCCCCAGCCCCAGGGCGAGCGCAGCCAGCCACCCCCCCGGCCTTCCCGTCCCGTCTGCCCCACCTGATGCAAACCCACCCCGGAGGCCCCAGCGCCCCCAGTGAACATCACCAGCCCGAGCCCGCTGCCCTAGCTGGGCCTCGCGAATTGCCTGGGCCCTGCCCGGGGATGAGGGCTCGAGGGAGGGGAGAGGTCCAGGACCCAGGGAGCCCAGGCGTGTGGCGGAGTTGGAGTGTGGGGTCTCGCTGCCCCACCCGCCCGCCCGCTCCTGGGTTCTGGGATCCACCCACCCAGCCCCCACCCTCCAGTCCCCAGGCGCCAGGCCCCGGTCCCGCCCTCACCGCACGCCCCCCACCCCCCACCCCCCGCACCCCCCCACCCTCCGTGCGGGTGCCGGTGTGGGTGGTGTGTCAGGAAAGGTGCAAGGCTGGGGCGTGGCTTCCAGCCGGTGCGGTGGGATCTGGCCGGGTGCGGGGAGCGAGCGGGGAGCGTGGCCCTCGTGAAGTGCCGTGGGGTGTGCGGGCTCGGGGGGCGGGGCCGGGCGGGGAGGGGCCGGGCCAGGCCAGGCCGCTTTGGTGGCCCGGGAGGGGCGGAGGGATCAGTGGCTGGGCTGTGTTTGGCCCCAGCAGCCGCGCTCCCTGGGGAGAGGGGGACCCAGGGAGGGAGGGGGGAGGGGCGGCGGGCGCCAAAGGAGAGGTCAAGGAGGCCAAAGGCCAAAGGCCAAAAGCAAAAAAGCCTACAGCACCCGGTATTCCCAGGCGGTCTCCCATCCAAGTACTAACCAGGCCCGACCCTGCTTAGCTTCCGAGATCAGACGAGATCGGGCGCGTTCAGGGTGGTATGGCCGTAGACGCCGGCGGCTGCCGCTGGGCGCCTCAAGAGCCTGCTCCACGCGTCCCAGGCCCAGCGGGTGCCGCGCTTCACCCGTGCACGCACCTGTCTGCCTGTCTGCCTGCCTGCCTGCCTGCCTGCCTGCCTGCCGCCGCCCTCCGCCGCGGGCCCCGGGCGGGTGGCGGAGGCCGCGCAAGAGGACCCTGGCAAGGCGCTGTGGCGCAAGCCCCGGCGTTCTCCGATCCCGGGACTCTTGCAGGCCGCGCCCGGCTTGGCCCCACGCCCGCCTCCGCTTCCATCCGGCGCGGCACCGCACCGCACCTCACCGCACTAGGTCGGGCTACTCACTGGCAAGAGGGTGGAAGCGAGCGTGGGGCATCCGGCCGGCCGTGCCTTCCGGGGCCCGCCCCGCCGGGGTGTCCGCGCCTCCTCCCCAGCCCCAGGGCGAGCGCAGCCAGCCACCCCCCCGGCCTTCCCGTCCCGTCTGCCCCACCTGATGCAAACCCACCCCGGAGGCCCCAGCGCCCCCAGTGAACATCACCAGCCCGAGCCCGCTGCCCTAGCTGGGCCTCGCGAATTGCCTGGGCCCTGCCCGGGGATGAGGGCTCGAGGGAGGGGAGAGGTCCAGGACCCAGGGAGCCCAGGCGTGTGGCGGAGTTGGAGTGTGGGGTCTCGCTGCCCCACCCGCCCGCCCGCTCCTGGGTTCTGGGATCCACCCACCCAGCCCCCACCCTCCAGTCCCCAGGCGCCAGGCCCCGGTCCCGCCCTCACCGCACGCCCCCCACCCCCCACCCCCCGCACCCCCCCACCCTCCGTGCGGGTGCCGGTGTGGGTGGTGTGTCAGGAAAGGTGCAAGGCTGGGGCGTGGCTTCCAGCCGGTGCGGTGGGATCTGGCCGGGTGCGGGGAGCGAGCGGGGAGCGTGGCCCTCGTGAAGTGCCGTGGGGTGTGCGGGCTCGGGGGGCGGGGCCGGGCGGGGAGGGGCCGGGCCAGGCCAGGCCGCTTTGGTGGCCCGGGAGGGGCGGAGGGATCAGTGGCTGGGCTGTGTTTGGCCCCAGCAGCCGCGCTCCCTGGGGAGAGGGGGACCCAGGGAGGGAGGGGGGAGGGGCGGCGGGCGCCAAAGGAGAGGTCAAGGAGGCCAAAGGCCAAAGGCCAAAAGCAAAAAAGCCTACAGCACCCGGTATTCCCAGGCGGTCTCCCATCCAAGTACTAACCAGGCCCGACCCTGCTTAGCTTCCGAGATCAGACGAGATCGGGCGCGTTCAGGGTGGTATGGCCGTAGACGCCGGCGGCTGCCGCTGGGCGCCTCAAGAGCCTGCTCCACGCGTCCCAGGCCCAGCGGGTGCCGCGCTTCACCCGTGCACGCACCTGTCTGCCTGTCTGCCTGCCTGCCTGCCTGCCTGCCTGCCTGCCGCCGCCCTCCGCCGCGGGCCCCGGGCGGGTGGCGGAGGCCGCGCAAGAGGACCCTGGCAAGGCGCTGTGGCGCAAGCCCCGGCGTTCTCCGATCCCGGGACTCTTGCAGGCCGCGCCCGGCTTGGCCCCACGCCCGCCTCCGCTTCCATCCGGCGCGGCACCGCACCGCACCTCACCGCACTAGGTCGGGCTACTCACTGGCAAGAGGGTGGAAGCGAGCGTGGGGCATCCGGCCGGCCGTGCCTTCCGGGGCCCGCCCCGCCGGGGTGTCCGCGCCTCCTCCCCAGCCCCAGGGCGAGCGCAGCCAGCCACCCCCCCGGCCTTCCCGTCCCGTCTGCCCCACCTGATGCAAACCCACCCCGGAGGCCCCAGCGCCCCCAGTGAACATCACCAGCCCGAGCCCGCTGCCCTAGCTGGGCCTCGCGAATTGCCTGGGCCCTGCCCGGGGATGAGGGCTCGAGGGAGGGGAGAGGTCCAGGACCCAGGGAGCCCAGGCGTGTGGCGGAGTTGGAGTGTGGGGTC
This sequence comes from Panthera tigris, assembly GCF_018350195.1. Taxonomy (NCBI): domain Eukaryota; kingdom Metazoa; phylum Chordata; class Mammalia; order Carnivora; family Felidae; genus Panthera; species Panthera tigris. Next base: position 19,174,240 of record NC_056670.1, on the reverse strand, counting down.
TCGCTGCCCCACCCGCCCGCCCGCTCCTGGGTTCTGGGATCCACCCACCCAGCCCCCACCCTCCAGTCCCCAGGCGCCAGGCCCCGGTCCCGCCCTCACCGCACGCCCCCCACCCCCCACCCCCCGCACCCCCCCACCCTCCGTGCGGGTGCCGGTGTGGGTGGTGTGTCAGGAAAGGTGCAAGGCTGGGGCGTGGCTTCCAGCCGGTGCGGTGGGATCTGGCCGGGTGCGGGGAGCGAGCGGGGAGCGTGGCCCTCGTGAAGTGCCGTGGGGTGTGCGGGCTCGGGGGGCGGGGCCGGGCGGGGAGGGGCCGGGCCAGGCCAGGCCGCTTTGGTGGCCCGGGAGGGGCGGAGGGATCAGTGGCTGGGCTGTGTTTGGCCCCAGCAGCCGCGCTCCCTGGGGAGAGGGGGACCCAGGGAGGGAGGGGGGAGGGGCGGCGGGCGCCAAAGGAGAGGTCAAGGAGGCCAAAGGCCAAAGGCCAAAAGCAAAAAAGCCTACAGCACCCGGTATTCCCAGGCGGTCTCCCATCCAAGTACTAACCAGGCCCGACCCTGCTTAGCTTCCGAGATCAGACGAGATCGGGCGCGTTCAGGGTGGTATGGCCGTAGACGCCGGCGGCTGCCGCTGGGCGCCTCAAGAGCCTGCTCCACGCGTCCCAGGCCCAGCGGGTGCCGCGCTTCACCCGTGCACGCACCTGTCTGCCTGTCTGCCTGCCTGCCTGCCTGCCTGCCTGCCTGCCGCCGCCCTCCGCCGCGGGCCCCGGGCGGGTGGCGGAGGCCGCGCAAGAGGACCCTGGCAAGGCGCTGTGGCGCAAGCCCCGGCGTTCTCCGATCCCGGGACTCTTGCAGGCCGCGCCCGGCTTGGCCCCACGCCCGCCTCCGCTTCCATCCGGCGCGGCACCGCACCGCACCTCACCGCACTAGGTCGGGCTACTCACTGGCAAGAGGGTGGAAGCGAGCGTGGGGCATCCGGCCGGCCGTGCCTTCCGGGGCCCGCCCCGCCGGGGTGTCCGCGCCTCCTCCCCAGCCCCAGGGCGAGCGCAGCCAGCCACCCCCCCGGCCTTCCCGTCCCGTCTGCCCCACCTGATGCAAACCCACCCCGGAGGCCCCAGCGCCCCCAGTGAACATCACCAGCCCGAGCCCGCTGCCCTAGCTGGGCCTCGCGAATTGCCTGGGCCCTGCCCGGGGATGAGGGCTCGAGGGAGGGGAGAGGTCCAGGACCCAGGGAGCCCAGGCGTGTGGCGGAGTTGGAGTGTGGGGTCTCGCTGCCCCACCCGCCCGCCCGCTCCTGGGTTCTGGGATCCACCCACCCAGCCCCCACCCTCCAGTCCCCAGGCGCCAGGCCCCGGTCCCGCCCTCACCGCACGCCCCCCACCCCCCACCCCCCGCACCCCCCCACCCTCCGTGCGGGTGCCGGTGTGGGTGGTGTGTCAGGAAAGGTGCAAGGCTGGGGCGTGGCTTCCAGCCGGTGCGGTGGGATCTGGCCGGGTGCGGGGAGCGAGCGGGGAGCGTGGCCCTCGTGAAGTGCCGTGGGGTGTGCGGGCTCGGGGGGCGGGGCCGGGCGGGGAGGGGCCGGGCCAGGCCAGGCCGCTTTGGTGGCCCGGGAGGGGCGGAGGGATCAGTGGCTGGGCTGTGTTTGGCCCCAGCAGCCGCGCTCCCTGGGGAGAGGGGGACCCAGGGAGGGAGGGGGGAGGGGCGGCGGGCGCCAAAGGAGAGGTCAAGGAGGCCAAAGGCCAAAGGCCAAAAGCAAAAAAGCCTACAGCACCCGGTATTCCCAGGCGGTCTCCCATCCAAGTACTAACCAGGCCCGACCCTGCTTAGCTTCCGAGATCAGACGAGATCGGGCGCGTTCAGGGTGGTATGGCCGTAGACGCCGGCGGCTGCCGCTGGGCGCCTCAAGAGCCTGCTCCACGCGTCCCAGGCCCAGCGGGTGCCGCGCTTCACCCGTGCACGCACCTGTCTGCCTGTCTGCCTGCCTGCCTGCCTGCCTGCCTGCCTGCCGCCGCCCTCCGCCGCGGGCCCCGGGCGGGTGGCGGAGGCCGCGCAAGAGGACCCTGGCAAGGCGCTGTGGCGCAAGCCCCGGCGTTCTCCGATCCCGGGACTCTTGCAGGCCGCGCCCGGCTTGGCCCCACGCCCGCCTCCGCTTCCATCCGGCGCGGCACCGCACCGCACCTCACCGCACTAGGTCGGGCTACTCACTGGCAAGAGGGTGGAAGCGAGCGTGGGGCATCCGGCCGGCCGTGCCTTCCGGGGCCCGCCCCGCCGGGGTGTCCGCGCCTCCTCCCCAGCCCCAGGGCGAGCGCAGCCAGCCACCCCCCCGGCCTTCCCGTCCCGTCTGCCCCACCTGATGCAAACCCACCCCGGAGGCCCCAGCGCCCCCAGTGAACATCACCAGCCCGAGCCCGCTGCCCTAGCTGGGCCTCGCGAATTGCCTGGGCCCTGCCCGGGGATGAGGGCTCGAGGGAGGGGAGAGGTCCAGGACCCAGGGAGCCCAGGCGTGTGGCGGAGTTGGAGTGTGGGGTCTCGCTGCCCCACCCGCCCGCCCGCTCCTGGGTTCTGGGATCCACCCACCCAGCCCCCACCCTCCAGTCCCCAGGCGCCAGGCCCCGGTCCCGCCCTCACCGCACGCCCCCCACCCCCCACCCCCCGCACCCCCCCACCCTCCGTGCGGGTGCCGGTGTGGGTGGTGTGTCAGGAAAGGTGCAAGGCTGGGGCGTGGCTTCCAGCCGGTGCGGTGGGATCTGGCCGGGTGCGGGGAGCGAGCGGGGAGCGTGGCCCTCGTGAAGTGCCGTGGGGTGTGCGGGCTCGGGGGGCGGGGCCGGGCGGGGAGGGGCCGGGCCAGGCCAGGCCGCTTTGGTGGCCCGGGAGGGGCGGAGGGATCAGTGGCTGGGCTGTGTTTGGCCCCAGCAGCCGCGCTCCCTGGGGAGAGGGGGACCCAGGGAGGGAGGGGGGAGGGGCGGCGGGCGCCAAAGGAGAGGTCAAGGAGGCCAAAGGCCAAAGGCCAAAAGCAAAAAAGCCTACAGCACCCGGTATTCCCAGGCGGTCTCCCATCCAAGTACTAACCAGGCCCGACCCTGCTTAGCTTCCGAGATCAGACGAGATCGGGCGCGTTCAGGGTGGTATGGCCGTAGACGCCGGCGGCTGCCGCTGGGCGCCTCAAGAGCCTGCTCCACGCGTCCCAGGCCCAGCGGGTGCCGCGCTTCACCCGTGCACGCACCTGTCTGCCTGTCTGCCTGCCTGCCTGCCTGCCTGCCTGCCTGCCGCCGCCCTCCGCCGCGGGCCCCGGGCGGGTGGCGGAGGCCGCGCAAGAGGACCCTGGCAAGGCGCTGTGGCGCAAGCCCCGGCGTTCTCCGATCCCGGGACTCTTGCAGGCCGCGCCCGGCTTGGCCCCACGCCCGCCTCCGCTTCCATCCGGCGCGGCACCGCACCGCACCTCACCGCACTAGGTCGGGCTACTCACTGGCAAGAGGGTGGAAGCGAGCGTGGGGCATCCGGCCGGCCGTGCCTTCCGGGGCCCGCCCCGCCGGGGTGTCCGCGCCTCCTCCCCAGCCCCAGGGCGAGCGCAGCCAGCCACCCCCCCGGCCTTCCCGTCCCGTCTGCCCCACCTGATGCAAACCCACCCCGGAGGCCCCAGCGCCCCCAGTGAACATCACCAGCCCGAGCCCGCTGCCCTAGCTGGGCCTCGCGAATTGCCTGGGCCCTGCCCGGGGATGAGGGCTCGAGGGAGGGGAGAGGTCCAGGACCCAGGGAGCCCAGGCGTGTGGCGGAGTTGGAGTGTGGGGTCTCGCTGCCCCACCCGCCCGCCCGCTCCTGGGTTCTGGGATCCACCCACCCAGCCCCCACCCTCCAGTCCCCAGGCGCCAGGCCCCGGTCCCGCCCTCACCGCACGCCCCCCACCCCCCACCCCCCGCACCCCCCCACCCTCCGTGCGGGTGCCGGTGTGGGTGGTGTGTCAGGAAAGGTGCAAGGCTGGGGCGTGGCTTCCAGCCGGTGCGGTGGGATCTGGCCGGGTGCGGGGAGCGAGCGGGGAGCGTGGCCCTCGTGAAGTGCCGTGGGGTGTGCGGGCTCGGGGGGCGGGGCCGGGCGGGGAGGGGCCGGGCCAGGCCAGGCCGCTTTGGTGGCCCGGGAGGGGCGGAGGGATCAGTGGCTGGGCTGTGTTTGGCCCCAGCAGCCGCGCTCCCTGGGGAGAGGGGGACCCAGGGAGGGAGGGGGGAGGGGCGGCGGGCGCCAAAGGAGAGGTCAAGGAGGCCAAAGGCCAAAGGCCAAAAGCAAAAAAGCCTACAGCACCCGGTATTCCCAGGCGGTCTCCCATCCAAGTACTAACCAGGCCCGACCCTGCTTAGCTTCCGAGATCAGACGAGATCGGGCGCGTTCAGGGTGGTATGGCCGTAGACGCCGGCGGCTGCCGCTGGGCGCCTCAAGAGCCTGCTCCACGCGTCCCAGGCCCAGCGGGTGCCGCGCTTCACCCGTGCACGCACCTGTCTGCCTGTCTGCCTGCCTGCCTGCCTGCCTGCCTGCCTGCCGCCGCCCTCCGCCGCGGGCCCCGGGCGGGTGGCGGAGGCCGCGCAAGAGGACCCTGGCAAGGCGCTGTGGCGCAAGCCCCGGCGTTCTCCGATCCCGGGACTCTTGCAGGCCGCGCCCGGCTTGGCCCCACGCCCGCCTCCGCTTCCATCCGGCGCGGCACCGCACCGCACCTCACCGCACTAGGTCGGGCTACTCACTGGCAAGAGGGTGGAAGCGAGCGTGGGGCATCCGGCCGGCCGTGCCTTCCGGGGCCCGCCCCGCCGGGGTGTCCGCGCCTCCTCCCCAGCCCCAGGGCGAGCGCAGCCAGCCACCCCCCCGGCCTTCCCGTCCCGTCTGCCCCACCTGATGCAAACCCACCCCGGAGGCCCCAGCGCCCCCAGTGAACATCACCAGCCCGAGCCCGCTGCCCTAGCTGGGCCTCGCGAATTGCCTGGGCCCTGCCCGGGGATGAGGGCTCGAGGGAGGGGAGAGGTCCAGGACCCAGGGAGCCCAGGCGTGTGGCGGAGTTGGAGTGTGGGGTCTCGCTGCCCCACCCGCCCGCCCGCTCCTGGGTTCTGGGATCCACCCACCCAGCCCCCACCCTCCAGTCCCCAGGCGCCAGGCCCCGGTCCCGCCCTCACCGCACGCCCCCCACCCCCCACCCCCCGCACCCCCCCACCCTCCGTGCGGGTGCCGGTGTGGGTGGTGTGTCAGGAAAGGTGCAAGGCTGGGGCGTGGCTTCCAGCCGGTGCGGTGGGATCTGGCCGGGTGCGGGGAGCGAGCGGGGAGCGTGGCCCTCGTGAAGTGCCGTGGGGTGTGCGGGCTCGGGGGGCGGGGCCGGGCGGGGAGGGGCCGGGCCAGGCCAGGCCGCTTTGGTGGCCCGGGAGGGGCGGAGGGATCAGTGGCTGGGCTGTGTTTGGCCCCAGCAGCCGCGCTCCCTGGGGAGAGGGGGACCCAGGGAGGGAGGGGGGAGGGGCGGCGGGCGCCAAAGGAGAGGTCAAGGAGGCCAAAGGCCAAAGGCCAAAAGCAAAAAAGCCTACAGCACCCGGTATTCCCAGGCGGTCTCCCATCCAAGTACTAACCAGGCCCGACCCTGCTTAGCTTCCGAGATCAGACGAGATCGGGCGCGTTCAGGGTGGTATGGCCGTAGACGCCGGCGGCTGCCGCTGGGCGCCTCAAGAGCCTGCTCCACGCGTCCCAGGCCCAGCGGGTGCCGCGCTTCACCCGTGCACGCACCTGTCTGCCTGTCTGCCTGCCTGCCTGCCTGCCTGCCTGCCTGCCGCCGCCCTCCGCCGCGGGCCCCGGGCGGGTGGCGGAGGCCGCGCAAGAGGACCCTGGCAAGGCGCTGTGGCGCAAGCCCCGGCGTTCTCCGATCCCGGGACTCTTGCAGGCCGCGCCCGGCTTGGCCCCACGCCCGCCTCCGCTTCCATCCGGCGCGGCACCGCACCGCACCTCACCGCACTAGGTCGGGCTACTCACTGGCAAGAGGGTGGAAGCGAGCGTGGGGCATCCGGCCGGCCGTGCCTTCCGGGGCCCGCCCCGCCGGGGTGTCCGCGCCTCCTCCCCAGCCCCAGGGCGAGCGCAGCCAGCCACCCCCCCGGCCTTCCCGTCCCGTCTGCCCCACCTGATGCAAACCCACCCCGGAGGCCCCAGCGCCCCCAGTGAACATCACCAGCCCGAGCCCGCTGCCCTAGCTGGGCCTCGCGAATTGCCTGGGCCCTGCCCGGGGATGAGGGCTCGAGGGAGGGGAGAGGTCCAGGACCCAGGGAGCCCAGGCGTGTGGCGGAGTTGGAGTGTGGGGTCTCGCTGCCCCACCCGCCCGCCCGCTCCTGGGTTCTGGGATCCACCCACCCAGCCCCCACCCTCCAGTCCCCAGGCGCCAGGCCCCGGTCCCGCCCTCACCGCACGCCCCCCACCCCCCACCCCCCGCACCCCCCCACCCTCCGTGCGGGTGCCGGTGTGGGTGGTGTGTCAGGAAAGGTGCAAGGCTGGGGCGTGGCTTCCAGCCGGTGCGGTGGGATCTGGCCGGGTGCGGGGAGCGAGCGGGGAGCGTGGCCCTCGTGAAGTGCCGTGGGGTGTGCGGGCTCGGGGGGCGGGGCCGGGCGGGGAGGGGCCGGGCCAGGCCAGGCCGCTTTGGTGGCCCGGGAGGGGCGGAGGGATCAGTGGCTGGGCTGTGTTTGGCCCCAGCAGCCGCGCTCCCTGGGGAGAGGGGGACCCAGGGAGGGAGGGGGGAGGGGCGGCGGGCGCCAAAGGAGAGGTCAAGGAGGCCAAAGGCCAAAGGCCAAAAGCAAAAAAGCCTACAGCACCCGGTATTCCCAGGCGGTCTCCCATCCAAGTACTAACCAGGCCCGACCCTGCTTAGCTTCCGAGATCAGACGAGATCGGGCGCGTTCAGGGTGGTATGGCCGTAGACGCCGGCGGCTGCCGCTGGGCGCCTCAAGAGCCTGCTCCACGCGTCCCAGGCCCAGCGGGTGCCGCGCTTCACCCGTGCACGCACCTGTCTGCCTGTCTGCCTGCCTGCCTGCCTGCCTGCCTGCCTGCCGCCGCCCTCCGCCGCGGGCCCCGGGCGGGTGGCGGAGGCCGCGCAAGAGGACCCTGGCAAGGCGCTGTGGCGCAAGCCCCGGCGTTCTCCGATCCCGGGACTCTTGCAGGCCGCGCCCGGCTTGGCCCCACGCCCGCCTCCGCTTCCATCCGGCGCGGCACCGCACCGCACCTCACCGCACTAGGTCGGGCTACTCACTGGCAAGAGGGTGGAAGCGAGCGTGGGGCATCCGGCCGGCCGTGCCTTCCGGGGCCCGCCCCGCCGGGGTGTCCGCGCCTCCTCCCCAGCCCCAGGGCGAGCGCAGCCAGCCACCCCCCCGGCCTTCCCGTCCCGTCTGCCCCACCTGATGCAAACCCACCCCGGAGGCCCCAGCGCCCCCAGTGAACATCACCAGCCCGAGCCCGCTGCCCTAGCTGGGCCTCGCGAATTGCCTGGGCCCTGCCCGGGGATGAGGGCTCGAGGGAGGGGAGAGGTCCAGGACCCAGGGAGCCCAGGCGTGTGGCGGAGTTGGAGTGTGGGGTCTCGCTGCCCCACCCGCCCGCCCGCTCCTGGGTTCTGGGATCCACCCACCCAGCCCCCACCCTCCAGTCCCCAGGCGCCAGGCCCCGGTCCCGCCCTCACCGCACGCCCCCCACCCCCCACCCCCCGCACCCCCCCACCCTCCGTGCGGGTGCCGGTGTGGGTGGTGTGTCAGGAAAGGTGCAAGGCTGGGGCGTGGCTTCCAGCCGGTGCGGTGGGATCTGGCCGGGTGCGGGGAGCGAGCGGGGAGCGTGGCCCTCGTGAAGTGCCGTGGGGTGTGCGGGCTCGGGGGGCGGGGCCGGGCGGGGAGGGGCCGGGCCAGGCCAGGCCGCTTTGGTGGCCCGGGAGGGGCGGAGGGATCAGTGGCTGGGCTGTGTTTGGCCCCAGCAGCCGCGCTCCCTGGGGAGAGGGGGACCCAGGGAGGGAGGGGGGAGGGGCGGCGGGCGCCAAAGGAGAGGTCAAGGAGGCCAAAGGCCAAAGGCCAAAAGCAAAAAAGCCTACAGCACCCGGTATTCCCAGGCGGTCTCCCATCCAAGTACTAACCAGGCCCGACCCTGCTTAGCTTCCGAGATCAGACGAGATCGGGCGCGTTCAGGGTGGTATGGCCGTAGACGCCGGCGGCTGCCGCTGGGCGCCTCAAGAGCCTGCTCCACGCGTCCCAGGCCCAGCGGGTGCCGCGCTTCACCCGTGCACGCACCTGTCTGCCTGTCTGCCTGCCTGCCTGCCTGCCTGCCTGCCTGCCTGCCGCCGCCCTCCGCCGCGGGCCCCGGGCGGGTGGCGGAGGCCGCGCAAGAGGACCCTGGCAAGGCGCTGTGGCGCAAGCCCCGGCGTTCTCCGATCCCGGGACTCTTGCAGGCCGCGCCCGGCTTGGCCCCACGCCCGCCTCCGCTTCCATCCGGCGCGGCACCGCACCGCACCTCACCGCACTAGGTCGGGCTACT